>NW_024425786.1:13264925-13283395 GCF_017311325.1 Ursus maritimus
TCGGCCGATGTGGCCCATTCGTCAAAAGAAGACACTTGCACAAAGTTGGCCCCCTCCCTTTCTGCGCCCTCCCCCAGCCTCCGGGGCCTCGCTCCCTACGTGTTAACGGGCCGTTCAAATTCTCCCCCAAAAACGAGGTCGAGCCGGGGATTAGAAAAAAGAGAGGAAAAAAATATTCGTTGGCGATTTCTTTTCGTTATTGGTCCTCGGCTCCCTTCAGCCCTGGCCCCCTTCCCTCCTCATGAATAAAAGAAAAGTCCGAACCTATCAGATCTCGTTGGCTGCCTCCCCCCCCCACTCCAGTTGAGCACTTTTGCACAACTTACCCTGCGGATCACTCGCCCCCTCGCTTCCCCTCTTCTCTTCCCAACCCCGTCACCCCCTGTCGCCTTCCCTCAAGCCCCGAAACTCGAGAGCCACCTCCTTCCCTCCCCAAGCCTTGTGGGGGCGGGGTGTGAAAGCTGGTGTGAGAGGGAGTCGTGAGTGTGGTCTGGAGAAAGGCGTGGAGAGGAGTGCGGGGAGGGAGCGAGCGAGCGAGCGCGAGAATAAATATATAAATAAATACGAAAGAGAATCCACTCGGCAGCCTCTCGGCGCAGAAACTTTGGCCCGGAGCGCGAGAGCGCGCCTCTGCCAGTCCGAGGCCGGGGCCCTGCCTCCGGCCGCGTCCCCCCAGCCCCGCTCGGCCGCCCGGCCTCGCCTCCCGGTTCCGCCCGGCGCATCCGCCCGCACAACTTCTGGCCGAGCGGAGCGGGCAGAGGCGGACTTGGGGTTGCTGTGTTTGTTTGTTTGAACTTCCTTGTCACCACCTTCCCTCCCCCCAACCTCCACCCCCACCTCGCCCCCCTCCCCAGCTTCTGGACGCGTTCGACTGCAGCCGGGGGTGGGGGGTGGGGGTAGGGAGCGTGTGTGGAGGGGAGGAGGGGGAAGAGGTTAAAAAAAGAGAAGTGGAAGAAGAAGGAAAGAAAGAGACCGCAGCAGGGGTAAAGGGAGCGGACGGGAAGCGATTTTTGCCGACTCTGGATTCGTCCCCGGCGTGCGCAAGAATGGCGGCCCTTCCCGGCACCGTACCGAGGATGATGCGGCCGGCTCCCGGGCAGAACTATCCCCGCACGGGATTTCCTCTGGAAGGTAAGAGCGCCTGGGCTCGCCGCGCCTCCGCTCCTCTGCCGGGAACCCGAGGTCCTTGGAGAGGCAGCGATCTCCAGGGGTGGTGGCGGTGGCAGCGGCGCGGGAGGGCAGGGGGTCCCCTTCTCTTCTGGGGACCGAGTCCGGGAGCTGGACCCCTGGAAGTTTCCGGGGCCGACACTTGTCCGTTTTTGCGCGGCTTTCAGTGACCGGCGGCCGGGGCTTCACAGGTCGCGTGGGCTCTGGCCTTCCCCCGCAGGGCGGAACTCCCGGCAGATTTCGGCCCCTAGTAAATTTCAAGTCCTGGCGAATTTCAGTTCGTTTCCACTATTTTCAGATACTTTCCTCCCGGTTACTTTCTCAGCTCTCTGCGTTGGCCGGCTACAGCGCTTTCTACTCTCGTTAGGAACTGTTCTTTTTTCACTCCTGGTATGGTTCTCCAATCCCTTTTATTTCGAAATACCCAGCAATGTTAGTGATAGTTTATATGTCTAAACTAGGAAGGCTATCGGCTTCTTCCAAAGCACCAGACAGAAAGAAACTCCTGCCTTTTGGTTTGGAAACAAACTCATTTGTAATAATAAATAGTAACGATTCCCCCCCCCCCAAACTTTTCACTTGCGCTTCAGAACTCTGCAACTCTCCTGTGAGAGACGGTGAGCGGGCACCAAGGTGTCCAGACAAGGGGAAAACGTGAATTCTGTAATGTGCCCTCCGTCAATACCCAGCACCGGGGTGAGCAGAGAGGACTGGCAGTGGACGGGTTCCCGACTGGAGGAAAGGGTGGGAGCGCGCTGCCAAGACCCTTTCCTGCGTTTTTCTTTTGTTTTCTTTTTAAACTAATGGAAGGCCTTCAACCTGTCAACCGAGGGATCACTGGGTTTCTGGGGGTGGGGAGCCCAGGGTGTCATACAGAAGTGGTGAGAGATAGGTGCCACTTTCATTTTTTAATTACTCTTCTTGTAATTGTATGGGCCCCTTGTGCGTGAGGAAGGGGAAAGGAGGCGGGGAGGGGATGGACAGGCAGGCAGCCTGTGATCTGGGGAGGGAGGGGTCCCACTGGCAGCGAGATGGCGCGGGTCCCTGAATTAGACGAAGGCGAAGAGAGTGGCTCCGTGATCAAGTGCGCGCAAGCAACCACGCAGGCGGGAGAGCGCACAAGCCCGGGGATTTGCCGTAGCACTCTCCTGTAGCGAATGCAAGTGAAACAGGCGGCCGAGGACGCGAGCGGATTAGAACAATATTTGCCCAACATGACGGAGAATACTGAGGAGAGCCGAGCGCCGGTCGCTAAAGAGGCTCTTGAATATAAAGTTGGGCGCTCGAGAGCTCTCGAGCGCTAATGGCATATCCCGCCACGGAGACCGAGTGACTCTGACTTGGCGACGCACGATTTCTGATTAAATCCGAGGGTGGCTTCAGACACCTACTTTTACAAAGAGAGGTGGGGGGACCGGGAGCGCGAGGGAGGAGGCGGTAAGCACGGCTGGGCAGCCGAGCCCCTTCTCGCCTCCTCCCTTCCAATTATACTGGCAGCTCCCTCCACTCCGGCGTCTGTGAAATCGTTCTAATCTGCCAGATCTCCGCAGCCGCCTGGTCCCCAAATTGGGGGGATGGAGGCCGGATTAGTGCACCGGGTGTCCCCCAACCTTCTATGAGGAAATTGTGTAGACCTTGCATTAAGGCTTCCGAGGAGCTCTCCCCTCCCCAGCATACAGCCGGAGTGCCTGTCTCCCTGGTTCCCAAAGTCACCCACACTGGGAGACGCTGGCCCATCTGTGTACCACCCTCACGAGCCTGCAGGGACAGACCGTGGATTTCTGAAGCCAAATAGGCATTTGATAGGGGAGCTCGCTGACAGCAGAGCGTCTCCCCCAAATCGCCCCAAAACGAAATTAGAACTTTGAGAGGGGTTGGAAGCAAGGAGAGTCCCTCAAGGGACAGCCAGGTGACCCCAGAGGCAGCAACCAACAGCATCGTGTCACCAGTCCCTCGGCTGTTCAATTCTAAGTAGGACAGGTTTGCTGCCCAGGCCAGGACTGTGAATACTGGTAATTAAGCAGCCTCTTCTGGCTGCCCCCAAAATGGATCAGTCTTGACCACTTAGGGCATGAAACTGACCAGAAGGGCCACATCTCACCCGAGGCAGACAGACCTGCAGCCCAAACTGCATCCTAGGGGACCGAGCCACTGGTCCCACAGACTCCCAAGACTCCATCAGCTTCTTGGCTCTGCCCTCTCCCTCCTGTTCTCAGAAGCATCAGATCCCTCTCGAGTGTGTCCTCATTCCCCAAAGTGTGACCATAAGAATGGGGGCACACAGCATCTGGGGTACTGTAGCAGCCAGCTGTGCCTCATCTCTCCATCCTTCCAGGACCCTCTCTCAGCTCTCTGACAGTTTTTTCCTGACCACTGAACTGCCGCAGCTCCAAATGTGGGGAACTCGCAGACCCTTTTTCAGGGGTCTTGGGGCTCAAATAAAACTGGAGTCAAGGGGTGTGCTCACTGTCTCTTCCCCATCCTCACCCAGTGCCTCTCTCCTTCCTCATCTCCCCTCCCTTCTCCAGTGTCCACGCCACTTGGCCAAGGCCGGGTCAATCAGCTTGGGGGGGTCTTCATCAACGGGCGACCGCTGCCTAACCACATCCGCCACAAGATAGTGGAGATGGCCCACCATGGCATCCGGCCCTGTGTCATCTCCCGCCAGCTGCGTGTCTCCCACGGCTGTGTCTCCAAGATTCTCTGCCGCTACCAGGAGACTGGGTCCATCCGGCCTGGGGCCATCGGCGGCAGCAAGCCCAGAGTGAGTGTCTTTGCTGCAGAGCTGGCCGTCGGCCTTCCCACGGCTGGGGGATCCTGGCTGTGGCCCCTCTCACTACCCTGTGTCATCCAGTACCACTGGGGTGTCTGTATGCTTCCTATGGAAAGTACAGGGGGCGAGCGTCCTCACCCCCAGATGTCCCGCTCATTATTTGGATTTCTAGGGGATAGGATAACTGAGGTTCCAGGTTGCCCAGGACTTTAAGGCCAATGAATCACCCCTGGACTGCCCCTACATCTGCCCCGACCCCCAGCATCATCCCAGACCAGGGGACATCTCCCCTCAGTCTTGCCTGAAATAGTGAGCGGGGTGGTGGGGAGATCCCAAGAGCCCTAATTAGTTCTGTCTTATTACCCATCACTACCCTATGCACCCGGCTGCCTTCCTGGGAGCCAGGCACAGGTTTTGTAAAAGGTTAAAGCCAATCTCAGAAGGGGGGGAAGGGGAGGACAGGGGAACCAGAGCCACCAGCCTGGCCTGGGGCTCTTGGGAGTTGGATATTAAAAGTGTCTCCCTCCCTCCACCCCATCTTTCCACTCCTGCTCTCCCACCTCCACTTCTGAAGCAGGTGGCGACTCCGGATGTGGAGAAAAAGATCGAGGAATACAAGAGGGAGAATCCCGGCATGTTCAGCTGGGAGATCCGGGACAGGCTGCTGAAGGACGGACACTGTGACCGCAGCACGGTGCCCTCAGGTGAGAAGGCAGCGGAGCCGGCACGCACAGTCTGGCTCAGGCTGGGCTGTGCCGGGAAGGAGGCAGGACAGACGGAAGGTGAGGAAGGGTGGGGAGCTCCAAGGAAAGTTGGGAGGAAAGTGAGCCGGAGTGCAGAGTTGGGGCAAAGGAGGGAATCAAAACCGAAAGGAAGATGGAGGAAGGGAAGAAGGAAAGAAAAGAGAGAAAGTTAGGAGAGACAGAGAGAGGAGAAGGAAGAAAGAGAGGAGGAACGAGGGACAGAAGGAGAGAAGAAAGGAGGCACAGAAGGGGCAAAGAGTTGTCCTGTAAGGCTGGGTGATAACAGGAGCTCCCTTGGCGCGTTCTCAGAGAAGTGGCCTAGAGAGATGGGTCCGTCCTAGGAGGGCTGATTTCCGTGGGCTCCTGGACCCCTTTCCCCAAGTCACTCTTTCTGTTCTGTTAGTGCCACCAGCCAGCCGTGGGAGGCCGTCCACCACGCTGCCTGTGAGACAGAAAGCGGCCTTGGGTGGACGTGCACGTGTGCACAAGTGCGGGGGCATCCAGGCATGCAGGACGGGGACACACACCTGAGTGGAGAGGTGGCAGCCAAAGGGGCTGGAGGGCCTCTGGCAAGGTCCTGGGGAAGCGGGTGTGGGTGTGAGTGAGGGCATCCAGGGGATGTGACCATGTTAGGCACAAGTGTGTGCAAGGAGTGTGCCACTGTGAGCGTGCCCCAGGTGAGTCAGCTTCCCTAGCCTGCGACAGTACTCAGATGTAGATGTTCAAATGGGAGGGAGGTGTCAGTGGGTGTGAATCCCCTTGCAGTGTGTTGTGGGGAGGGACTGCCTGGCTTTCTCCCAGGGGCCCAGGTCGCCAGGCTCCGCTTCCCCAACAACTTATACTTGCTCTTTTGCCTTTGAATTTCTGAGGTTTAGTGAGTTCGATTAGCCGCGTGCTCAGAATCAAGTTCGGGAAGAAAGAGGAGGAGGATGAAGTGGACAAGAAGGAGGACGACGGCGAGAAGAAAGCCAAGCACAGCATCGACGGCATCCTGGGCGACAAAGGTAGGGAACCTCCGGGGGGGTTGCACCGCCAAACTGGCTTCCCGGCGTGCACGGGAGTTCGGGCCAGTGGGGGCCAGTGGTTCGCTTCCGCCGCCCAAGTTTAGCGACAGCACTTTAGCGGGAGGACTCGCAGGCCCCGGGGCAGCCGGGAGTCCCTCGGGGCTTGCGGAGAGCACCCCCCTCAGTGCGCCCCGGACTAGGGCAGAGCGCGGAGCCGGGGCGCCGATGGCCTGGGCGTCCCCAGGGAGCCGGTTGCAGGTTGGTGCACTGCGCGCCGCTGAGTGCGCAAGCCTGAGCACAGGGCCTGGCCGAGCACTCCGGGGCGTGTGCCCTGCGGGGCAGGCGTTTTGGCGGCTCGTCCCGGTGTGGATCTATTATTTATAGGACGCTTGGACAAGGGGGCGGGGGGCGAGGAAGGAGGAGCCGGCCTGCGGCTCCCTAAATGAATTTGTTAACCAGACCCGCACACGCTCTCTAAACGGTCCCTTGAAACCCTGCCTGACAGTTGACTGACCGCTGCAATCAATAAAAATTAGCAAGGGCCGCCGCCTAACCCTCAGCCCCGCGTTGCCAGGGCCGGAAGAGACAGTGCCGGGTGGGTGCAGAAGGGTGGGTGCACCAGTCAGGCGCTTGCCTCTGGTGGGGCCCAGTCGTTGAGGCCAAGTTCCCCTCGGCCCAGGATCGGAGGATCTCAGGCGGGGAGAAAGCTTCCGACTGCACCCACACTCTCCTCTCTTGCAGCCCGGCTGCCTGCCGGTTGGAGTCTGAGCCTTACGCCCCGCTTTTTCTCGTGGTCGGCTAGGGAAGGCGTTTATCTTTCAAGCGCCTGCATACCCCGGAAAGGGGAGTGTGCTTTTGTTTATTGACGGGGGAAGTTTCGGAAGAAGGGGAAAGTCTTCCTCACTACCCCCTCCCCTTGAAGTTCTCTTTGAGACTTGGTAAGTGTGCCTTAAGTTTGGGGGGGGGGCGAGAAACAGAAATAGAAGACCCGGAGTCACAAAGACTGGCCAGGGAAAAGAAGCGAGCCCACAAAGGGGCATGCCGGGAGGCAGCGAGACAGGAAAGACAGTGGTCACGCAGACCTGCAAAGCGGAAGCTTTGGAAAAAGTGGGGGAGTGCCCCAAACCTGGAGACTTGTAAAGAGCACGCTTTGCTTGAATTTCTTTCCAGAGGGGTCTCAACGTACCCCTCTCCTTGCCTCGCGTGAACTCCTAGCTCAGGTCTCTCTCTCCATTTGTCAGTAGTCTCCCCAACCTTGAAGATGAACTTCACAGACAAAGCCCGCTTCCAAAGACAACACCCAGGGAGGCCCAGCCCCCACGGGCCTGGTGGAGGGGGAAAGTGGGAGGAGGGGCAGGGGCAGCCCCTTTGAGAGAGCAGCCCAGAGCTGGGGAAGGGGCGGGCTATTGACATTCAGGGCCCCAAGTGGAGCCCAGTCCCGCCAGGGACAAAAGGGCGAGGGAAGAAAGGGACGGAGCTGCGCCTGGCACCCCGCTGTGCCGGGCCTGCCTCGGAGCCCTCGGGTCTGCAGTGGGAAGCGGCCCCGTGCTGCTCAGGAGCCCCTGGCTTGGCGGAGGCAGCCCAGAGCCCTGGGGACCCCTGTGGGGGGACCCGCTCCTGACTTCAGTTTGTATCAGAAAGGGATTTGGTTGGACTTCTTTTTTGTGGGGTGGGGCACATTGAACTTGAAATGATCTTTCCTGGCGAAATACCACACAGCAGACACCGTTTCTGAGAAGTACTGGGGAGAGGCAGAAGGGGGTTTGGTTTTATTTGGAGAGACTTTAGGGTGTGTGTGTGTGTGTGTGTGAGAGAGAGAGAGAGAGAGACAGAGAGAGAGACAGAGAGAGAGTGGGGGTGTGTGCGGCGGGGGTTTGTCCAGCTCAGTCTGTGAGGAAGCAAAACAGTCTCTTCTGAGAAAGAAGGAAAGGAGAGGAAGGGGATAGAAAGCATGTACTTCGGGGATCCCTTTGGCTCCAGGGAGTTCGGGTGCTTCTGGCGTCGGTCAGGGCTTTCAAAACCAGCTCACAGGCAGCTTCGCTGGAGAGAGGATTTCCCTGCAGCAGAACCAGGAAGCTCCAAATCTCCAAGGGGTTAGGAGGAGCCTGGTGCTTCCAGACTTCCAGACGGGGAGGCAGAGAGCCCGGGAGCGCAGTCTGGAGAAGAGCTGCAGAAACGAAATGGAATCCGTGGGTCTGGGATCCAGAGAGCCTGGCAGGTTTTGAGTGACAGTGGGCACGTCGGGCGCTGGGACTGTGGGCTGGATGGCTGTGTAAGCGCGTGCGACTCTGTGTGGCTGTTTGCCCGTGGGTCTTTGGATCACTATGCCGTGGGTCGTATTCTCTGCAAGTGGGGTTCTGCGTGGGTGTGCAGGGTGATTGTATGTGGGTGTGAACGGGCAGATTGACAGTGAGGATGAGGGAGGGCTCTCCTGTCCCTCCGGGGGACAAAACATTATCAGCCCCCTGAGCACCTGGGCCAGGAGGCAGGCATCCCGGTGAACCACGCAGCTGGAACCTCTCCTCTCTCTCCCAGGCCCCAGCCATCAGCTTCATGGCCAAGTTAAAGGTGAAAAGACCTCCTAACCTCCACCCAAGTCGACCAGGTGGGGAGAGGCAGAGATGCCTCAAAGGGCAGAGCAGGGGGAGGGGTGCACACACACAAACTTTGTTTTGGTTTCTCGCTCTTGACAAATGCTTTCTCCGGGGGTTGCCCCTCTCATGGCAGGGAGCCTTCCAAGAAGGGGTTTAAGAGCTCTCCTCTTTAAGCGCTAAAGAGAGATCCCTCCCTGAGTCCGTTTTTCCCTATCGTCTGCTTGGCATTTAATAATGTTAAGACTTATTAGAGCTGGTAATGAAAACTGGGACTGCTGAATAGGAAACTGTGTTGCAGAAGGGTGTTATAGCTCCCAGGCATGGTAAGAAACTATTTATCCGCAATCAGTCCTCACTCTCAGAGTTTGAAGCACAAACGTTAAGTTGAAGGGTTTTAAAGCAGATTAAATTGAGCTTTTATTTCTGTGCACTTTCATCTCTGAACAGCTCACTCCTGCTCCCCTTGGGCTGATATTCATGAGGCTTTCCATATATTTTTTTTTTTTTTTTGCTCTTATCCTTGTTAAGACTGAGTTATTAGGATTGTTGGTTGTGAGAATTTCAGACTGCGGCGGATAGGGGCTCCAGCCGTGCTCTGCTCACCTGGAGAGGGAAATGGACAGTTCCTTGCCCTCATCCACTTGGACTCTCTTCTCCTCACCCTTTCTCGGTGGATCAGGGGAGACACAGGCCAGAGACCCAACCGGTAAAGGATCTGAGGACAGATGGGAAAGAAAAAGATTTTCCTAGCTTGAGCCCAGGGAGACACTGGTGGGAAATTTGATAGGGGTTTGCAAAAAGTCAAACCATTTCTCTGTGGGAGCTAAGGGGAGTCAGTGTGAAGAAATAAGAAAAAAAAAAAAAAAAGCAATAACAACAGCAATAAACAATAAGAACACCAAAGCCTCATGCAACTGACAATGTACAGACTTACGCTGAAACTGACCGGATCAGACATGGGGCTGCACCTGGGCCTCTAGGGTACAACGCCCAAAGAGGTCACAATTAATATGAAATAAGGGGGGGGGTCCACAAGATTTAAAAGAAGAAGAAGAGCATGGATTTCTCCTATGGGGGAAAGTGCCATTGTCAAAGTCCATCCGAGAATTTGCCGACCTCTTCGGTATGAAAGACCATCTGGGGTGGGGGCCGAAGGTGGTGTGTGTGAGGCAGATACGTGTTTCTTTGCATTTTTCCTTCATTTATTTTTAAAGCAGCAGACTTACAGGTGTGGAGTGGGAGATGACGGAGAAGGCTCGGAAAGGAGGGGAGCGCCCGAAGTGTCGGTTTTAGACACTTGTAAAAGGAGGTGGGAAACAATTTAATTTGGCAGCGCGGCTAGCTGCTAATGCGGTTTTCGGTCGTTCGCTGCACTGGAGGAAGCTGTTTTGATTGTGTGTACAAGGACCTGCCAAATTTAATTAGGCTCCGGGGGAGCGCATGAATAGGGGAAGGGGGGCACGGCTCCCCTCAGCCCACACCGTTTTTTTTCCCCCCCCGGCTTCACACCTGGAAAGGGCATTGTTTACCGGATAGGCGAGCGGCAGAGGGAAGGGGAGGAGGCGCAGAGGGAGAGGGGCCTGGGAAGAGGGAGCGAGGGAGGGGACGAAGATAGTCCATTTATCAAGAAACAATCTGCATTGATTTAAACCAACAAGTTCCCTCCTCTGTAAATGTGTGTTTAGAGAAAGGTAATTGACACTTCATCAAATCAGAGGATTACCCCGGGTTGGCAATCTAATCAAACAGAGTCCAGGCGGGATTTGAGGCTGTTCAGAGTGGGATCAGCTTCGCATAATGGGGGCTCGGAGGAAGATGGGAGGGTGTCAGGCAATTCCCCGGCTTTAGGCTGCGCTCAGTGGTGGATATTCAGTGAGACCAGAGGGAGAGAGGGAGGGGGGCGAGGGCTCCGCCGCGCCCCGGCGGTGGGGGGATGGGGTGAGCGGAGAGGGGGCGAGCCCACACTGGGCTGACAAGACTCCCCCTTTCTTCCCTCCATCCCCCCAACCGAAGAAGAGAGCGGGGAAGGAGGGAGCTGAGACTAACGAACAACAACAATGAGATAAGTATTACAAAGGCAAACACTGGCGCTCGCGCGCGCGCTCGCAGCCCCGGAACCCGCGGTAAATAAACAAAGTCGGCAAACTGTTTGCCAGATAAACTCGTGCCTAAATTGAGTGTGACGGGCAAGGAGAGTAGAGACAGAAGGAGATAAGGTTGGAGGGGGAATGAACGAACATAATCTAATTCAAGACATTTAGCAAACAAACTCGAAACAAGGGAGAACGGGCGAGCGGAGGGTAATTATCCGCCCCCAGAGATCGAGGGAAGACTTTGGAGAGCTGGGGGTGCAGTAGGGGGCCAGAAGCCGCGGAAGAGCTGCGCGTTGGGGTGGGGGGTGCCTTTGGGACTCCACGGGGGAACCCGGAGAGGGTCCCCAGGGTCTGCAGGGGAAGGACTGGGCTCCCAGATTGAGGTTCCTGCTCAGCTCTAGTTTCCCAAACGCGTTTCTAAACGGGGTGGGGTCCCCTGCCGCGAAGGCGTGCGGGTTTTATGTTCACCTCGGGGCACGCACCGCCACACACTGGCTGTTTCCAGGCGTTTGTACCTAAAAGACTCGTGTGCGCGGCACAGCCGTGAAAGGAATTAGATATTTACCAGTTTGAAATAAGCCTGGCTAAGAAGAAGAAGAGGGAGAGAGAGAGAGAGAGGGACATTGAAAAGATGAGGCTGGGGGAAGACTTCAAACGAATTCATCATTTGGAATGGTGGAGGGGAGATTTACCAGACAGTATTGGGAAGTTATTTAGATATTAATAACACATTTTCCTGAGGCGCGACCACGGCAGCCATCTGTGCTGCTCTCGGAGCTATTTGGCTGGGTGAAATATGGGCGTCTCAAATGTTGGGAAGAGATAAGGCAATCAGGCTAACCCTGGTCCTAAGACGGCATCGCGGCGTTAAACCCGGATTAACCTCCCCCCACCCCCGCCGCCCCCTCCCCTTTCACAGCTTTCCAAATTTTTCAGTGGAATTTACATGGAAGGATTTAAAAGCACATATAACAGTAGCCTTAAAGCAGTAAGGTGATTATTTGGGGTTTTTTTTTTAAGAATGTCTTTCTGAAAATAATAGTTGTCACATACGTTTTATATAAATATTATATAAAAACATATATATTTTTACATAGGGAGAGAGGGCTGAGCAAATGAGATTTCCTTCCAGGTTGCCTCTTTGGAGTTCCCATTTGCCATCATGGGCAAAGTTGATGAGGGCTTCTTTCCTAATGGGCATCTATGGAAACACGAAATGTACAAGGTCCCTGGCTCTGGCCCCGGGCAGTTCTCCTAAAGCCAGACAGAACTCACACTCACAGAAGAGACTTAGAAGTGCCTGGTGAGGGGAAGCCTTCCTACAGTTAAGAGCACCGAAGAGAAACCCCAAAGGGGAGATGCTCCAGCGGCTTTGGGGCCTTGAAGGCCATGACTAAGATGGGGGGCACATTCCAGGAATTCCAGAAAAATAGCTCTTCTCCCTCTCCCATCCCAGACTAATGAGGTAATTAGGAAACCCAGTTGGGGATGGGGATAAGAGCGGATTGGAAGGTTGGGTTGCCCCCCTCAGTTTTTGCTGTCCTATGCCTGCCTTCTTTTTCCCCCTCCCCCCAACTCTGGCTGAAAGAGGAAAAGGTGGAAGTGGGGTCAGCGCTTTCTGACCTGCTCTGGAGCAATTGGCCCCGGCTGGGGTCGGGCAGAGGGAGGGAGGGAACTTGCCTTCCCAAATCGAATCAAGGCAGAACGGTGACCTAAGGGGGAAACTTTGCCATTAGTAGATAGATCTCTCCAAAACTTCAAACAAAGTGGGGTGGGGGTGGGGGGAACAGAGCGGTGAAGCGGGGTAGGCAGAGGCCAGGGAGAGAAGAAGTCCAGAGAGAGAGCGCAGAGGGGACCGGGAGCCCGTGAAGGGGAGGGGCCTGGAGGAGGAAGAGAAAGGGTCGAGGGCAAAGGGGAGGTGGGGGCCAAAGGAAGGGGTGTAGGGAAGGGGATGCTAAAGGGGGGTCGGCTGCACTTGGAACCTCAGCCCCGGGGGAGAAGAAAGGCTTCCCCACACTGCAGCTTCAGGAGGGATGAGGGGAAGTGTGTGCGCCCCAAGTCATGCTACAAGGAGGCCCCAGGGGCATTCCCGGGTGCCTGGGGCGCTCGTGCCTGGCACTCTGGTGGGCAGCTGAGTGAGGGTGGGTTTGGAGGTGCTGCAGAGCTCTGCAACCTTGCTGAGGAAAGATCCGGCCGTTGCCCTGAGACTGCGGGTCAGCTAATGGTCCAAGATCTGGTCTCTGGGGCCCTGGTTGGGCGCTGGGCCTGAGCCCAGGTTGAGATCAAGGGAGGGATGGCAGAGACTGGGGAGATGCCGAGCCACAGAGGTGGCACGAGAGAGAGTCAGAAAGGAGGAGACCGGCAATGGGGGGAGAGGGGGAGAACGCTGCGCGCTGGAAAACTGAAGAGTGAGAAAGAGCGCGGGCCTGAGAGAAACTGCCTAGAGCGGTTGAGGACGCCGAGAAACGCGGAGGGACTGAGAGGGGCACGGAGTAGCAGAAAGAAAGACGAAAGGACGCAGAGTCACCGAAAGGCCGGCCTGGGACAGGCAGATCAGGAGAAACCGCGGGACCTGGAGACAGCCCGCGGGAGAGCGCGGGCGGAGAGGGCGAGCGCGCAAAGCCGGGCGGCGGCGGGAGGCGGGCGAGCCGCTGTCGTCCTTTTGATCCTCGGCGGCTTCCCCTTATCAGAAGCGCTTTCAGTGACACTGGCACAAAGGCAGTTCATCATATTACAGCGCGGCCCGGCGGCTCGCTGCGATCCCGCCGCTTAATTAGAGGCGAGCAAGGCGGGCCGGCGGAGCGGGAGGGAGGCCGACCCCGAGGCGGGGGGCCTGAGCTCCGCGCTCAACCCGGGGCGCTGGGAAGGGGCTGGCGGGAGAGCCTGGCCCGGTTGGGACTAGGAACAAGGAGGGGGGTGGGCGGGGAACCCTTATTCAGGGTGCTGCTAAATAAACAGGCCTGTCGGGGTTTCACTGCCTGGAGAGCGGGGCTCGCTGCCTTCCGGGTTTTAGCAGCAGCCCCTCTAAGTTCTCAGCTTTGGGAAGGGATGGTGTGCAGTCCAGCGTCCGCACTCCCTGGCTTCCCACACTGCAGAATGGAGGGTGAGTAAAGGCGAGGTTGCAACCCTGGAGAGCTGAAGGTTTTGTGCTGCTCTGGGCCCAGCTCCCACCCACAGGTTCCTAGCAGCTGCAAGTCCCATTCCCTCCTCCTAAGGCTTGCCTTGTCTCCATCTGAAGCCAGCTGTGCTAGGCAGGAGGCATCCGGAGGGGCAGAGTGCGTTGTGATGGGCTCGGGAAGGAAGCGTTCTAGTGTCTATCCTGCCCCCAACTCATGAGCAACGTCATCCTGGACAACTTGCTCAATTTCCCTGGGTCTCAGTTTTCTCCCATGAAAGCCAGAGAACTGGACTGAGTCAGAGATTCTTGTCTTTTGGGGGGACCCTAGACCCCTTGGAGAATTGGATTGAATGGAGAAAAAAACTGGCCAACCACACAAGTCCATACAGACAGAATTGTGCCGACAGTATAAAGGGGTCTCTGGGCCTCTAGAGGCCACACCCCCTTAGGAACCTCCTATTTGCAAGTTTCCTGGTGACTCCAACACTCTTGGGGGAGGCGCTCATCCCCAAGGGGGAGCCCAGGAGCTCAGGATGAGGAGATAGAATTGGGGAGAGGGGAGAGTTTGAGGCTAAAAGCCTGCCCTCTATCTGGCCCTTGCTGTTTCTTCCCCTTTCCAAAACAGAGGCAGCAGAGCCCCCCTCCCATTCATTTGTTGGAAGCGCCCTTTCTGAGAATGAAATGAATACAAATGCTGTGTTCTCCTTTTGTCTGTCCCACCAAAAAAAAAAAAAAAAAAAAAAGGAAGAAAGAAAGAAAAAGAAATTTGTTTCAAAGAGTGAGTTTCTTCAGTCTGTGAAATTTTTTTGAGCACCTACTATGTGCCAGGCATTGTGTTAGGTGCCCAGGAGGACCTGAGACATCAGGAAGGCCCCTGCCTTCAGAGAGTTTTGAGCCAGGTGGTTGAGACAGGAAATAACCAAGCCCACGATGAACAGGCCTGCCGCAGTACATATGTGTCTGCGTGTGTTCACCTGCATCTCTGTGTGCGCCTGCCCCCTTGCCAGGCTGCCTGTATGTTTTGGTGCTTGTGAGTGTTGCCTGTGTGTGTTTGTGCAGGTCCGCGTGTGTGTGCAACAACAGGATACGTCTGGGGGCAGAGCCGGATTTGGCAGGCAGCTCCCAACCCGGCTTCGGGAGTCACAGGCATCCGACAGGGCCTGGAAGCACCCTGGGTTTGAGCTGAGAGGAGGAGGAAGGAGTGGCCAGGCCGCTGGGCTCCTGAGCCTCTCCCCTTCACTGTGCTCTTTGTCTGCCGCCCGCAAAGAGATCAAACAGACCCCAGGACGGGACAGAAAAAGGGGTGGGGCGTCGGCCCAAGAAGTAGCTTGGAAAACTCCACCCTGAACTTTTCTGGGGTCTTTTCCATGGGACCCAGACCCAGCAGAGCCCCATTCGAGGGGGTAGCTGCCTTTCCCTAGGACCCTACCCGGGTTGCCAGCCTTTGGGGTAACAGGTGGAGAGGGTCCGCTCCTGGTTCGAATTACAGTTGTGGGTCTCTAGGCAACTTGGGAAAAATGAAAAGAAGGCAACATTGGGGAAGTTTTGGGGGATGCCCTGTGTTGGGGTAGCGTGTTGTGTACACTTTTGCGTGGAGATCGTGTATCTGGGATCAAGCCCTTCAGTTCCCCAGAAACCTACCTGCCCTGTAGTCCACGCTGGATTTATCTGAGCTGCACAAAAATCAGATTCAGAGATCGCCTCCAGAGCAAGAACTTTGGGGTTGGTAGGGGTCGGGGGGCGGGGAGGTTCTAAGGAACCCTCTAGAACTCTCTCATTCCCAGTGGAAGCCTGCAGAAGAGGGTTTCTTTCCCCTGCACTCTCTTGTAAGGATAGAACCAGCTCCCACTGTTGGTCCAGTGGCAGAAGGAGGAACCTGGAACTTTCCAGCCTGCCTTTGCACGAGCCCTTCCCACCCCTTGTCCACCCCCTCCACCCCATGCTCCTCATCCTCGCAATTTTTTCTCCTTACCTGGACTTCTTGAGTCAGATTCACACTATTCTTCAGAGAATCAAAAGTCTGATAGAGAAAAAGAAATTCCAATGTAGGTGTGTGTGAGAAAAGGTACAGCTAGGAGATGCCCCTCTGCTTTCTTCTGCTGCTTCTTGCCCCCTCCCCCCAGTCTATATCCCTTCCTCTGTTATGGTCCCTCCGGCTGGCAGCAAATGCCTGCCCTCTCCTATCTTTGGTGATGCGGGAAGATTCTGAATTATCGCACTGGCGTTTCTGGGATTGATTGGAGGTGCTGGGAGTGAACCCTAAGAAAAGAGGCTCTGGAACTTTGTTTAATAAATGGGTGTGGACAACCTTCCTCTCTCCGGAGTCGAATTGTGCTCAGGTTGGGACTTTCCCTTCAATGGGCTATACAGGTGACACGACAAAGTGTGGCTGGCGCTCTCAGAGCTGTGCCCCAGGGGCCATTAGCGCTGGAAAGGCGCCTTGGCCGCCACCTGCTAAAAGCAAACAAGCCAACAAACAAAAACACCTTTCCCCCTTCTGGCTGCGCGGTGGGTTTGAATGCTGGGAACTCAACTTCAGCCGAGGAGCTCCTCCTCCGTGACTTCCGGGGCCCGAGCCTCAGTTTCCCCGTCGGATTAGTGGGGATAACAGCCCCTCCCCACCTCCTGAGGCAGGAGGAAATAAGGGCCGGGAAGGCTCCTTGGAAACTGGTCAGCGGGTCCCAGGAGGGGGAGAGGGAGGCTCCAGGAGGTTCCCCCCCCCCAGCCCCGGGCCGCGCACCCCCCTCCCCCGCGCAGTTCCCGCTCGCGCCTCAATGGCCACTTTAGAAATACAAACAACTTTAGAAATAAAGTAACCAAACCCCCGAAAGGGGCTTTGAAGGGGCGAATGCCTGGTGGCGCTTTCCTATGGTGTGGGCCGAGGCCCCGGCCTAATCCCGCTTTCATTTTCACCGACGGCCGCGGGGGAAGCGCTCCCGGCCTCCCGGCCCCTCAGGAGGCTGATTAGGCCACAAAGAGCCCCCATTATCCCGAGAAGAAAACCGGGGGCGGCGCGGGGCGGGCGGAGCGGGGGGAGCCGGCCGCCCGCGCCCGGGCTATTGACTTAGTGGATGAAGTCAAGAGCGGGCACGCTGGGAGCCCCGGGGGGAGGGGGACGGGGGCGCCGGGCAGGGGGGAGGGGCGGCCCCGCGCGGGAAGGGGCGGGGAGACCGAACAAAACAGGACGCACAAAACCCCACAACAAAACCCAAGCTGCAGGAGAGGGAAGCTGGCGGCGGAGGGCTTCGTCCCCGGGGTTCTGCTGGGTCAGCTGCCCCGGGCGGGCGGCCCGCGGAGGAGTGGGGTGCGGGGTGGGCAGGGGGAAAGGAGAAAGTCACGGCCGGTGAGACTGGTGTATCTGTCGCTGAGCAGCGTGGCAGTGGCTTGGGCACGAGGCTCTGGCTCTCAGCTGTTCTCCTCTGTGAACCTGGGGAGCTGGTCTAGTGTGGCCACCTGCGGGTGTGTGATGGGGACACCTGGTGGGCAGAGGCCATTCCTCTGAGATGCTCTAGGAAAGGTGCTTGAGTTAGGGGTGCTGGGCAGAAGGGGGATGAAGGTGACAGAGGAACCCCCTCCCCAGCCTGAAAGATCTGGGCAACTTTGAATGAGGTGCCCCTGGAGTCTCAGTGATCCCACAAAACCGTCCCACCGATGATGATACCTGCAAAGTGCCTGGGGAAGTGTCTTTCATAAGCTGGGGCACATTAGGAGGCTGGATAAATAGTATTCTCCAATCCCTTCCACCTCCTCTTCTCCTCCAAGGCCACTCCCCTGTGACTTGAGAAGTAATAGAGGCTGTAAATCTATAAGTAATCAGCACATTTGGGCTGGGGTGGGGTGGGGGACAGGTCCTGAGCCAGGCGCAAATGAATGGCATCCCTCCTGATGTAAAAGAAGTGGGCCCTGAGGGCGGCTCCTCATTGAACAGAAGGCCAGGGGAAGAAGGCAGAAACAGAGCCAGTTCTGGTGACCCAACAGACACTGTTAGATATGTGGAGGGTCATTCCTCCCCGGGTGAGTTCTGTCCCCTCCCAGCTTTGGTGGGTGGGGTGGGGAAGGTCAGGGTGAGCCCTATCTGGGGATTGAAGGAGATGGCAGAAACCTCCTCCAGGTGTAGAGGAGGCTGGAGAGGGTATGGGACACCAAGGAGAGCTGGTCCCCATTCCGTTGAAATAGAAGTTAGGTCTAGGCACTGGCTGGAAAGACTTGGAAGTGCTTTGAAGGCATTTTGGCTCTTCATCTGTTCATCCCACAGCTGTCTCATAAGCCAGCTTCCTGCAGCCTGCTGCCCTGGGGGGGGGGTGGTTCGTACCCCTAGAGCCCAGGTGCTGGGCACCTCCTGGCTGAGTTAAGAAGTTGAGACTTGCTCCAAGTGTGGTGGGGAGCCAACAAGAGACTTCAGCAGGCGAGTGATGGACTAATTGGAGAAGGGACTGGAGGGTGTGGGAGGCCCGCTAGGAGGTGAGTGCTGCGAGGGGAGCAGGAGAAAGGTACAGAGGGGGTGGAGAGCAGAGGATGGGTGGAGAGATGTCGAGGAGAGGTCCCTGCCTGAGAGGGAGGAGAGGCAGGGAGGAGGCACTGTTCCCAGTCCCCCTCTCCCCACTTACTAGATGCCTTGGCGTGCTGAGCCTGTGGCTGGCTCCTGGGACAGCTAGCCTGACCCTGGAATCTGAGGACTCCAGGCCGAGATCCCAAAGGGTGAGGCAGAGTTGAACAGGCCTTAGAGCTCATCTGGTCATTTTACAGATGGAAAAGCTGAGGTCCAGAAAGTGTGGCATGAGTGAGCGCAGAGGAGGGAAAGGTAATTCTGGTTCGGTTTGCTGGCAGTTACATCCATAGAGGAGCAAAACACGCAGGTTGAAGTCTTGCTTCCAGGAGCTCAGGAAGCCTGGGGTGAGGGCGTGGGAAGTCTGGCGCTTGTCCATCCCTGCCCCCGTCACCCTTTGTGCTTAATGTGATGCATGCTTTTTTTTTTTTT
>NW_024425786.1:13283416-13299154 GCF_017311325.1 Ursus maritimus
GGGGAAACTGAGGCTCAGAGAGATTTGGAGAGGAGGGTTTTCTCCTAGTAGTGTCTATAGGACCCCAAGACCTTTACCCTCAGAGGCCTGAAGAGCACAAGTTCGGCCGCTCTTCCTGTCCCATCGGGACAGTTGCAGCCGCCAACACCAGCCCCCATTCTTCAGGAACCCTAGATCCAGGCCCAGGGGACACTGTGGCTCCAGCCAGCACCCCCCACAACCACCCGGGCTCCCAGCGCCCATGAGCACCTGCCGGGATCTTGAGACTTGACAGAGGTCACAGATTTGGCCATCTTCCTGGGAAAGGTCCTTGTCGCAGCAAGGAGAAATAAAGCCCAGAGGCAAAGGCACGGCAGTATGGGGGCTAGGGGTGGAATTCAGACTCCGTGCAATGGCCTCCACCGAGAGGCCCTGGGCTCTGGTGCTAACTGCTGTGAAACCCTGAACAAGCCACTTAATTTCTCTGGTTCTTGCCCTTTTGTCGGAACAATGGCAAGGCACAGCTGGTCTAGTGGTTTTCAAAGTGAGTTCCTCGGAGCCTTGGCTTTCTGAGCAGGAGCTTCTGGGGTGATGTGGAAGGCAAGGACCCTTGGAGCTCTGATGCTCTGGGCACGTGTGCGCCGGAGGAGAGAAGTCCAAACCCAGCGCTCTGGTGAGGCTGGGCTTTGTCCCAGCGAGGATAGGGACTACCTCCAGTGGAGGCTACTCTGGAGGAGGGGGAGGGCCAGAGAAGCTCTGTTTACGCCTGGAATCAGAGCCCCGGGGCTGTGGTTATTGGTCTTCAGAGATAAGCTGATATGGCTTATCTGGTGACAAATGATTCCCCTCCTCTTCTATTCCCTGCATTAGGGAACTTTCTCTCCTGGCTAGGAGGTCTCTTCGGGACAACAGGCATGGCTGTTCTCCAGACACTGGGATCTACCTTTTGAGTCCTTGCTCAGTTTGCTGTGTGACCAGGGGGGCCGTTACCCTCTCTGTGCTTCTCTGGGGGGTACCGGTGGTGCAGCTGGATTGCAGTGCCATCCTGGCGTGGTCCGGGAAGGAGGATGCAATGCAGAATGTAGGAGATGGAAAGATCCATGAGCCAGGACAGCAAAAGTGTGTGTCCCAGATCACCCTGGTGCTTTTGCAAAGCGTGCAGACATGGGCACTTTCCTGATTTGGGACATGGGAGAGGAGTGGCTTTGGGGGTGAGCTGCCCTGGTCCTTCTCATGGCCACCCCAGTTCTGAGCCACGGGCCCACTGCAACGCCCCGTTTTACAGATGGAGAAACAGGCCCAGAGAGGGGAAGAAACTTGTTCCTTGTTGCACAGCAAATTGGGAGCAGGGTCAGAACAGGGATCTGGTCTCCAGACTGTTAAACTAGGCACCATGAATGGACCATTCTTCCAAAGTCACTGGGTCCCTCACCTTTTATTACTGTCACCTGCCCCTACTGAACATCTGGTGACCGAGGGTCTGTCCCTGCAAGGTCACCATGCCAGGAACAAGGGGGCTGTCAGGGCAAGACCCCTGCCTGTCCTGCTGTGCCGGACTCCTGCCCACACCACGGGCATGGCCTCCCAGACACTCCCTTTCATCTCAGATCTGGGCCCAGCCCTTCCAACCAAAACATCGGTGGGCGACTGAAATAGCTCCGGACTCATAATCAGCAGGACCCAGCGGAGCCTCCCCACTGCGGGTGCCCTAGACCCGCTGCTCACCTCTCTGGGCCTCGGTGTTTCTACCCATCCCATGGGGGTACAAACCACCAAAGGAGCACAGGAGCTGAGACGCTTTCAGAAAAGGGGGCTGGCACCTAGGGAGTGCGTGATCAAAATGAGCTGAGAGGTCTGAAAGCAGAGGGTATGGAACAGAGGACCCTTGGAGGCTTCTAAGATAAGAGTTTCCCAAATCAAATGCAGATGGCTTTATTGGGGGCTCTAAGACATCTGCGTATTTTTCCGTAAAGATTTATGACCAAAGTCATATGTACTCGTAAAATTCCAAATTATAAAAAAAGCAGACAAAACGAAATGGAAAATCTTTCTTCTTCCCCAGAGATGATCTTGTTGAGTTTGGGGGTATCGCTGTCTGGATTCACGATCTGGATCAGTGGCTGTGGCTATGCATCCAGCTGTGCGTCTAGATACAGACACAGAGACTTAAAATAAAGTGGCATCGTAGCAACTTAAGCTGGGGACTCTAGAGGCTTTGGGGGTGAGCACGAACCCCTAGAATTGAATCCCAGTTGTAGGTATGTGTATGGACACGTGCATTTCCCTGGGATCCTTAGCTGCCCTGGGTCCCTAGGGCTCAGGGTCCCCAAAAGGTTAAGCACCTTGTGGTAGGAGATTTGCAGCTGTTCCTCCTCTCTAAGGAGGGGCAGCAGAAGCTCCCACTCCCCCCACCCCCCACCCCTCTCCACTCCTCCCCACTGCCCCTCAGCGCCTCTCCCCTCCTCCTTCCACTTGTGCACCTGCCTGGGCTTCCGGCCTCCCCTGCTTCAAAGCGCTGGCTAGGCTTTACCTGCCTCACCTCCAAAAGGGAAGTGGCATTTCAGGCACTTAATTAGACCTAGGACAAGAATAGAGGCTGACGGTCTGGTCAGGCCAGGGGGGATTGTTGGGGGATTAACACCCAGGTAAACCCATCAAGGCTCACCCGCGTGTGCAGGGAGGGCAGGGGATGGGAAGAGAAGGGAAGCCCTCTCCAGTTGCAGCCTCCACCATCTTTCTTCCCCTCCCCCCTCCCTAGTGCCCCAGGAAGGTGGAGCTAGAACTACCATTTTACTCCCACAGCAACAATGTACTGAGCGCCTACTATGTGCCAGGCCCCGTTCTAGGGGCCGGAAGTGCAACCTCGAAATGCACAAGGCCCTGGCCTCGTGGAGCCGAAGCCCTGGGGGCAGGGAGGCCATGAGCAGGTTCACAAATCAGGGAATAGGTTCAGAAGGTGGACAGGAACTGGGAGGATAGAACGCAGAGTCGCAATAGAAAGTGGCCGCCTGGGGATGTGATGGCTTATCACGGAGCCCTCCCCGAGGAGGTGATATGTGATCTGAGACCAGGGTAGTAGGAAAGCAGCGGCCTTTTATTGAACATCTATTACTCAGGAGCATAGCCCCCTGACAGCTGACTGTGTGCCAAGCATTGGGTTAAGCACTTTCATGAATCCATGAAATCCTCCCAAGGGTACCTTAAAGGAGGGAATTATTAAGATGCCCATTTATAGATACAGAAACTGAGGCACAAGGAGGTGCCTAGGCCCTCCGGGCACAGATGGGCAGGTATGTCTCATTGGAAGCCCGTGTTCTCAACGTGCCCACCTCCTGCTACAGGTCAGGAGCCTTGCCAGGTGCTCTACTTGCTTCCTGTCACCTGACCGTCCCGCCCCCCAAGCCCTGCCCCGCAGGGATCTAGTATCCCAATTTTGCAGATGAGAGCAGAATTCAGAGAGGTTTGCCCAGGCCCCTGGAGTCACACAGCCAAGTAGCAGAACCAGGCCACGCAGATGGCCGCAAACTCTTCCTGCTGCCACACTCCAGCTCCGTGGCAGGCACCTAACTCTGGGATGCCCGCCTCCGATTCACAGAGTCCTGTGAATTCCTGGGAAGTGGCTTCCCTGTCTCTGGAGCAAAGGGCTTGTCATTAACCGAAGATTGAGCAGGAGGGCCTGGTCACACGCATGACTTGCGTTTGGGATTATGAACGGAGAAATCCCAGTTGGCCTTGGGAGTGTGTTGGAAGGTAGACGCTGGGACTCTGTTGAGGGGCTGTTCTTTCTTGTGTGTACTTTGTTGTTGCAACTGTCCTGTGTATGCATGGCTGCTGATGGCCCGTGTTTTGGAAGTCAGGAAGGGAGAGAGCGGGTCCTCGTTAGATTGGCCAGGGGTGGGGGTGGGGGGCGCTATCTTCATCTGTTGGTGCATGTGGGTATGTTCTTGTGACGTGAAGTGTGACAGCTGGTTGTGAACGTGTTCAGGGGGGTGTGGTTGTGTAGATAGGGGTGTGCATCCTTTGGGGCGGTGGGGTGGATGGCCCCTGGGGCTGTCACTGGGGAATAAGGAGTGTGTGTATACTCGTGGGGCTGCATCCATTCCTCAGGGGTGTGGATCAGTGCGTTTGCCTCTGCCGTACAAGCATCTGTCCCCATTCTGCAGATAGGAAACTGAGACTTAGGGAATCAAGGCAAGTCATCTGCCAGAAGTCGCCAGCCAGCAAGTGGCTGAGCCAGGAAGGGAAACCAGGGCGGGCTGCCTTCCGAGTTCAGCCTCTTTCCTGGGCTCTCCAGGAAAGGTTTAAGCTACGACAAAAGGTTTAAATGCCACGGAGAGCCTGGGGGACGGATGTACGTGCGGTCACATGCAGGATCCCCTCCTCGTTGGGGTGTCTCAGCCTCTGCCTCTTCCCCGGGCCCCCAGCCCAGCCCTGTTGCACGAGGGCCTTTCTTTCTTGGGATTGCAAATACGTCAAAGATTAACGCTGCAGCTGGCTGCTGCCCTGAACAATGGTGAGATCTAGGAAGTGAAGAAGTAGCCAGAGAGACAGCCCCGTCCGGAGAGGCGGTTCACAGGGTCTGCCCACTTGACTCGGAGTGACCCCCTGCCCCACCCCAGCTCCATGCTCCCAGCTGGAAAGGGAAAACAGAGTCTATAAAGAAACTCTCGCTGGAAGGAACGCTTCTCACAGAGTGCCCTGCGCTGGACCAGAGGTTAGGGGGAGCTTAAAGGAAGGGGTGCCCCCTCCCAGGGAGAAATAGCCAATAAAGAAGCACGAGAGAGAGAGAGAGAGAGAGAGAGAGAGAGAAAGAGAAAGAGGAGCAGGAATCCACCCAGACCCTGTGACCCAGCTCGAGAGGCGTCCCCTCCAACTCTGTTCTCCTGAACGCGGACGACAAAACACGACAAAATAAATAAAACCCAGACACAGGGGTGCAGTGCCTTTTCCCTTCCTGAATCTCCGCTCACCCACTTCTCCTGGTGAGTGGCAAGGGGGACAGATAGCACCTGAGAACTTCACAGGCTACCCGGGCTAGCAGAGGGGAGAAAACCGAACAACGTTGGGTGGGCTCCTTGCAAGGCTACAAGAATTAGAGATGAAGAGCTCACGCTCCCCTTCGGCGGGGATGCAGCTTTGGGAAGCAACCTTGAGACCGTGGAGGACGTACCATGTGAGCGGCACATCCCCTGTGAGCCCCACAGTCCTGCGACCATCACAGGTTTTACTAATCCCAGCTTACAGATCAGGCAACTGGGGCTCAGAGTTCCCAAGATCAGGACTAGAGAAAGAGGCCGAAGGCATTAGAACCAGGCCTCTCCTTCCTGCTTTGGGTCCAGGAGTCATGTCAGCAGCCCCTGGGTGGCTCAGGAGGGGCCAGTCAAGGGGAAAACTAACCTTGGTTTGAATGTGCTTATCATACCACGGTGACATCCTAGGCCAGAAGCGCATACGTATCCCTTTATTTTTGGCCTAATGTTTATGATTTCATTTTGACTCTGTTATTTCGTCGGGTTTCTGCAAGCTCCTTCCCAGTTCATCTCTCTGCAAAAAAATAAATGCTATTTTAAACAAAGACGACGTACTCCCTTCCAGCGGCCAGAAGCTGGTCTCCCTGGATTCCAGTTTCCACGGTCAGAAACAAGGGCTGCGGCCGGTCCCAGCCCAGGCCTGGGAAGCTTAGAAATGCAGGTGGCGCGTCCCCTCCGCAGATGAAGCCACTTAATTACCACGCAATCAATATGCAAACAAGTGCCAAACTGGGTTTGAATCAAATTTCTCATTGGGGACCCAGTGGGGGGGGAGAGTCCAGCAGAAGGGGGGCCCATCAGAGGTGGGCTGGCAGGGAAGGGGGTTGCAGGATGAGGAGATGGGCTTCGGCTGGGACCCAGGCACCCGAGGGCCGCTCAGAGGCCCCCCGGAGCCCTCCCGGTGTCTGGCGTGGGGCCCGGCTCCCATTGAGGGGAGCCAGGGTCCGTGGCCCAAGGCTGCTGTCGGCGGGAGGGTTTCCAGACCTGTCAGCTGAAGTCTGGCGGTCTCCGCTAATTCATTTGACTCGGAAATCTCAAATTGACCAGGTTCCCCCTCCCCTCTTTAAAACAAACTCATTAAACTTGTCAACACTCATTAGGCCTGTAAAACATTGAACTAGAGCCACTGGGGAGACTTGCAGAGGGTGTGTGTGTGTGTGTGTGTGTGTGTGTCTGGGAGCATGCACTGCAAAGCTGAACCAGGCCCTGGGAGACCCACCTCTGAGGCCTGGCCAGGGCAGAAGTCCTGATTCCTTCTTCACCTACTTCCTTCCTCCTGCACGCGCCTTTCATCGAAGGCAGAACCGTGTGAGGGTGGAGGCACGCCGTTCCAGAGTCAGACTCCAGTCGGAATCTGCCTTTGCCCTCCTGCCTGTCTGACGTGGGCCCGTCCCGTAGCCTCTGTGCCTCAGTCTCCCCATCTGTAATATGGGGATTTTAATAGGACCGGCCTCCCTGAGCCGTGGGGAAAAGAACGCATGGCAAGTGCCTGTAACGATGCCTGGCACTTTCTAAGAACACTGGTAGCGATTACTGTTGGTGGTAGTCATATTGGGGCCATTATTACCAATAATACCTTCAGATATAAGAGACAGCTTCATGGGGAACTTGGACATTTGGAGTTGATAAGATTCGAGTCTGGATCTCAGTTTCCTGCTTCGGGACCCTGGATCGGGGCTCATTTCTCCAAGGAAGACGAGCAGGGCGTGTGTCATCAGAGCACCAGCTTGTGCTGAGAAGGGACTTGGCACAAACGAAGCCAGAGCTAGCGTGGTGTCTGGAACTGTAGGAATGTGAGCCCTACCCTTCCTGCTTTGTCCCCTGCGCCCGCATTCAACCCGCTTGCCCGCACCTTACCACGCAGTGGGGAAGGCGGGGGGCATGTCTAGAGCCCACTCCTTTGGTGAGGACCACAGGCGCACTTTCCTACAACCCAAAGCAAAGCTGGGGGGGATATCGGCTTCCAGGAGAGACCAGGGGTGCCCGCCCCACCCCACCTGAGGGCGGAGGTCCCCTTGGCCCTAGAAGCAGAAGGAAAAACTGCGCCCACCCTGCCCTCGATAAAGAAAAACACCTCCGGTTTTTAAAAACCGCCCCCACGGGAAGGCAACCAGGTGACCCCAGATCTAAGAAAGAAGCTGGAGGACGGGCTCCTGCCTGCTGCTGGTTCTAATACACACTTTGCTTCGAAGAAATTCCTTCTGCTCCCTACAGCTGCGAACTGAGCCTTCCCCACCTCTGCCAAGGGGACCAGGCTCTGGTGGGCCCAGAGACCCGCGGCCCGAGGCCGGCCCCAGGGCCCCGATGAATAGCCGTCTTGTCTGGGGCTCCCATTTAGAATTTGTGGCTGTGGTTGCGATGTGTTCTTTTTGCCTTTAAAGTGGGGTGTCGACAGGCTTTCTCCCTTTCTCTCCCCCATTCACCTTCTTATTGAGAATGCCTCCTTAAAAAAAAAACAAAACACGCCAGCCTTCTGCTACTTTTCTTCTTTCTCTGAAAATGAGAACATCAGCTATTGAAGTGGATTGATGAACTCTTCCCAAAAGTTTATTAAGGGAAGGTTAGACAAAAGCCCCAAGGCCCGCAGGCAACTGAGCAGTCAGTATATATACTGGGCCCTTTTGTCCCCCCAGGGCCGACGCATGAATACCTCTCAATGGCCCTCTTTAGAGTGACAAGATCAAGCCAGACAAGGGCTTGTTAAAAGGAACTTCGAGCTGTTTCTCTGTCCCCAGCCCGAAGCTCCGTCCCCCTCTCCTCCTGCATTAATGGGCGTCTGCAGCTGGAGGAATAATCGGCTGGAATTCTGTCGGTTTTGTGTGGGTTTTTCTTTTTTCCTAAATACACCCTTCCTCGCCTCTCCCCTGCCCCCAGCTGCCCCTCCTCCCCAGCCCTACCCGCCCCCCTCGCCCAGCGGACCCTCCAGCCATATGTTGCGAGCGAGGCCTGCTGTGTCTTTGAGGGACCCCAGGGTGGGTGTTTCTGGAGAAGGGCAGAGAATGGGGTTCTCAAGCCATGCCTGTCCTCATAGTAAGAAGCCCCCTTACCGAACACTCCCTGTGTCCCTGGGGCTGGAGGAGGACCTAATGTATGCCATCACGCATATGGGCATTTACAGCAAGGTGCGTGTTACTTCCCCGCAAGTTAGAATAGAGCAGGGGCGCCTGGGTGGCGCAGTCGTTAAGCGTCTGCCTTTGGCTCAGGGCGTGATCCCGGCGTTCTGGGATCGAGTCCCACATCGGGCTCCTCTGCTGGGAGCCTGCTTCTTCCTCTCCCACTCCCCCTGCTTGTGTTCCCTCTCTCGCTGGCTGTCTCTCTCTCTGTCAAATAAATAAATAAAATCTTAAAAAAAAAAAAAAGAATAGAGCAGTGAGGCGGGCCGGACGGGCCTTTCTCAGGGACATGTTGAGTTGGGGGGTAACTGTGGGCTCCCCGACTCTTGAGCCACCTGCCCTCCCCGCTCCCGTTTTTCAGCGGCCGTGTTCAGAATGTGTTGAGGCCAAAAACCTATGTTAGCCCCAGTTCCATGGCGGCTGGTGGCCCAGCTGGTTAGAGCTCGGTGGGCTCAGGGAGGACCCACGCGCTCCGAGAGGGAGGTCGTCCGGGGGAGGCCTGGACCCCAGCTCGCCAGGCGGGAGATGCTGAGAGCCATCAGACGGGATGCTGGGATGTGAAGTGTCCCTGGGAGAATCCTTTCCTGTCCATCACGGCTGGAGGAGAGGACTCTACGGCTCTAACAAGGCCTGGTGCCCTCTAACTGCACGCGCCTGTGTGCGAGTGTGTGCGTGCACATGTGTGTATGTGTGGGCACTGCGGATTCACTGTCCTGGTGCGGTTAGCTCTCTGCTGCTATGCCCGTGCCGGATTAGAATGTCCTTTGAGGGCTTTCTACCCAGTACCAGCACAACACGGTAAGCAGAGTGGGTACCCAGTAAGCCCTCCCTAAATCTAGAACTTTCCTGAGACACATGAGCAGCGGAGGGGAGAGGGACAACCAGGCCTCTGTGAGGGTTGAGGCCTAGCCCCTCCCTCACCTCCCCTTCTCCTGCTCCTCTTCCTTCTCCCCCTACCCCACACCTGTCTTAATTTGGGTTCCAAGGAGGCCTGAAAAGGGAGCGTCCCTAACGACCATGGCGTCATTTACCTTCACTTTCTGAACAGCCGGCCTCATAGCAGAGCGGGGCTGGGGGTGGGGGGGTTGTTTGCAGCCATCCTCCCTGGTGGTTTTTCCCTGGGGGAAGGGGCTCAGGAAAGTAGCAGGTAGAAGGAAAATCACTCTTGCCCCAGGGGTAGGAGCCTGGTCTCAGCCCCCCACTTTCCCTCCCCTGTGGGGCGACGCTCTGTCCCAGTCTGCCTGGGACTGTCCAGGTTTTAGCCCTGAGAGTCCGATGTCCCAGGAAACTCTTAGTCCTGAGCAAACAGGGTGGTGGGTCATTCTATTCTCTGGCATGCAGGGACGGGCCCTGTGGCCTCCGAGGCTCAGGCCTGTCACCATCCAGGGGGGCATCTCAGCTTCATGCCAGCTCTGTGACAGGGCTGGGTGGGCAGGGAGAGGGCCTGCAGAAGGGCTTTGAAAAGCATGGGGGTGCCCGGTGCTTGGGAGCATTCCCTTGGAGAAACCCTTTGGGCATCTGCCCTTGGTGCGAGGTGGCTGAGTAGGGGGGGGTCCTCCGCGGCTGGAGCCAGGGGGAGCCTGTCAGGGGAAGGGCGGAGGGAGCTCAGCCCTTTGCTTTTTAGACGAACAGCGTTCCAGGCCTGCATCTGCCCTCTGCTACGCTGGCCGGCTGGTTTCTGCAGAGTCCTCCCCCGGCCTGGGACACAAAAGTGATACCATCCAAATCGGGATCCGCTCACAGCAAAGAGGGCCTCCAGCAGATGCTAAATTCCTCCTTTCGTTCCTACTCTGCTCATCCCCCAGACCCCTGATTTTTTTTCTGGCTTAAGGACAGAATTAGAGGGAAGGAAACAGGAAATCCAGATGCAGAATCTATCCAGAGAGACTGAAGGGGGGGGTTAGTGAGAGGGGCACGGTGGGGCAGGGGTGATGGGGCACAGTGGGGCAAGGAGGTTCTTGGGAGATGGGGGGTGGGGGTGAGTGGGGGCACCGGTGAGTGAGGCATGGAGGGGCAGGGAGGTAGTTTAAGAAACATCCGTATGTATGAAATCTGCCTCTCCTCCCTCCCCACAGATAAGAGTTGTTATTTCATGGATGATTCAAGTCGAACTTCCCCCAAGGAAGGGCTATGACC
Source organism: Ursus maritimus (assembly GCF_017311325.1). Classification (NCBI taxonomy): domain Eukaryota; kingdom Metazoa; phylum Chordata; class Mammalia; order Carnivora; family Ursidae; genus Ursus; species Ursus maritimus. The sequence continues at coordinate 13,293,675 of NW_024425786.1, forward strand.
CCTGACCCCTGTAACCCGTATTTAGCACGTTCAAAAGCCCCTACTAGCCCCAGAGAGCTGACCTGAGCTGGGACCAAGGCAACCGGGCAGGCAGGGCTATAAACAAGCCGGGCTCCTTGGGCTCAGGAATCCTGAGCGAAAAACCAGAAGGGGGCCAGAGGTGGGGCCTGTGAGCACATGGCTGAGGAGGGGGTGGCTGCGGGCAGGAGGGCCATTGGGAGGTGGAAGGGGTTGGGGGAGAAGTGGTAGCCGACCCCTCGGCTCAGAATGGCTTTCCTCTCTCTGACCCTGTTTTCCCACCTGTAAAATAGAGCTAGAACCAGTGTCCCCAGTAGGGTTTTCGTAAGGATTTGGTGAGATCCTGTGGTGACAGCCGCTCCTGTGAGCCCAGGGCGTCGTAAGGGCTCAGCAGTGCCAGAGGGGACAGATGACAGGAACAACGTGAGCAGCTGGGGGCACAGACTAGGGGTCGAGTGAGGATTTCAGGACCCTGTTGTCAGAGATCAGTCTGTCCTGCTTGGGCACTGAGCACATGCCAGGGGCTGAGGTGGACGGCGGCACGGAACCTCCCTGCCCCCCTCATTTGGTGGTAGAGACAGACAGGAAAACATAGCCCCCCCCATATTCAGCATGAAAGGTGCTTGGGGTAGGGCCCAGGCTCTGTGGGTGATTGGGGCTTTGGGGTTCATGAGATGGACATGTGTTTGTCTATCTTTCTTCAAACTCACATTTCCTGTGCAACTTTCCAGAAACTTTCTGATCTCTGCTCCGACCCACCACCCTTGCCCACCCCAAACCTGCCGGATGGGGAAGCAGAGGCCGAAGAAGGGTAACGGTCTGTCCCGGCTCTCCTTCCAGATCTTCTGGAAGCCCACGTGGGCCTGGGTTCCGTGTCAACTTAGCTTTCCCTGCTCTGTGACCTCAGGCAAGAAACAACCATTCTGAGCCTCAGTCTTCTCATCTGGAGAATAGGTGAATAACACCCAGCTCAGTGTGGGAAAGAGCCGAGGGCCTAGTGCTGTGTCTGCACACAGTAGGCCCTCAGAACGTGGGTGCTGGTTGCCAGAGGCGGGCCCAGAGCCCAGGCTGGCTTCTGGCTGCAACACAGGAACCCAGGCTCAGGCTCCCGTGGCCGGGCCTGGCCTTTGAAGCTTTGTGCAGCTCCTTATTACCGCAATTAATTACCCGGGACAATGGCGCTCAGCCCTGCCCTCTGCCCGCGCCTTCGAGTGGCAGGGGGTGGGCGGAGGGCACCGGGAGGAGGGAGGTTAAGCGGCTGCCTGTTTGTTTATGGGCCCAGGAAGCTTTATTGGTTTTACGCTCCAGCCTGTTTTGAAATCAAAGAACGTTTCCAAGGAGGGGGTGGAGGCCGGCCTCCTGGAGCCCAGAGAACAGCCTTATTTATTTTTTGGTCCCTGGTTGAGCACAGCCTGGTCGTCAGAGGTCTGCTCCGGGGCTGGACCGCGGCGCTTGGCGCTTCGCCAGGGACAGGGCAGGCGCTCAAGGGCCCAGGGGGGCAGCCTCTCTTCCATGAGCTTCTGGAAGGCTGGGGAGGACCCCGAATTGAGGGGGAGGGGGCTCTGGTTTCCCCAGAGTCCGAAGCGAGCACTGCTGAAGCATGTGACTGGGGCCCTGGCCAAGTCACGCCTCGCCTCCTCTCTGAGCTTCGGTGATCTTGTCTTCTAGAGGGGCCAGAGGGTGATGACCCCTGCCCCCCATCCTCGAGGGACCCGCTAAGCGATGCTTGGTGGTGTGACGACGCTAGGTAACCTTTGTGAGGGCCTGGCATTTGCGCCTTTGTTCCTTCCTTAGTTTGCTCGTTCCTCCTTTCCTTCGGGCCGTCACTTATGCCCTTGCCCTGTGAGAGGGGCTGCGCTTCAAGTCAGGCTGCTGCCTGGAATTAGAAAAAAAGGAAGCTGGTTTCCGACATTCAAAAACATTTTATTGGTTCTTTATTATACGAGAATGACACGCTTGTTGTGGGGAAAAGAAAGTCACATGCTAGAAGGGTATAGAAAGTAAAAAGTTTGCCATCCCCCCCTCCGCCCCCGGCCCCCTGAGCCCAGAGTTAAATATTGTGAATAATCTGGGAATCTGATCGCCTCGATATTTCTCCTCAGGGAAATGCGCGCATACACACATATGTTTATTTTGGCAAAATGGGCTTTGCAACGCGCACCATTCCGGACTTCAGTAGTTAATATAGCACGTCAGGGACATCGTCTTCTGGAGTCTGGTGCAAGGGGCTGCTTCTTCCTGATGCCTCGCCGACTACGAGTGTTATCAATTGCTTTAGCCGCTGTCGATCTGACAGGTGAGGACGGATGTGCCTGTCCCCGTGCCTGTCACGGTCACCTGTTCATTCTAGAAGCCATTGCTGTCCCTGTTTTACAGAAGGTAAGACTGAGGCTCAGAGGATGGGAACGATCACCTCGGGCCTCCCACTAGAAAGTAGCTGAGCTGGAATTTGCATGTGAGTTTTCCGATTCTTCAAAGTCCCCTGGAATATTCCGGGATGTGTGGAGGGGGTGGCCCCATCCTAAAATACAGCGCTGTGTTCAGCGGGCAGATTCCAGATAAGAACGGCGGCCTCGCTGTGAGGTGAAAACTTAGCAGCACTGACGTTCTCCTGACAGGACAGGGGCCATCAGGTGGCTTTAACGTGAACTAGAAGAGAAGGTCAGCTGCTACCAGCCCGTCCAGGATGGGTCCCTACCCCCACAGCCTCCCTTTCCTGCCCCCGGAGGGAGACAGGGGGGCTTAGTAGGCCCACACCTCACCCACAGGCATTAAGAATTCAGGGTGCTTCCAGTCTCGTTCTCTTCCCTGATCCAGGATCTTGAAACTCACAGCTCCCCCAGATCGCTGTACTAACATTAGGATTTGGAGTAGAAAAAAAGCGGCTCCTACATCAGAGCCTTCTCACATGTCTGCTTTGGAAGCATCCAGTCTGACCCTCTCACTTTCACAGATGGCGGGGCAGAGGCCCCGGAAAGGTTAAGTGACTTGCCCAAGGTCACACAGCTCATTAGCGGCAGGGCCTGCCGGATTCCGTCTTGCTGGAAAGATGATCTTACTCTTCTGGGGCAGCGGTGACCTCTCTTGTGTCCCCCACACAGCCTGTAGCCACATCTGGGTTTTTCCTTCCCAAGTGTTGAGAGTCTTCCGAACCTGGAGGAGGCCAGGAGGCATGACAAATGGGGGGCTGGTGACCTGGGAAAAGGAAGACAAAGCCTGGGGCTAGGGGGTGAGGTGCTGCGGGCTGGAGAGAAGAGCTGCTCTCAGGGGCGAGGCTGAGGCCGCCGTGCTGGGAGCCCATTTACAGCGTCAGCACAGCCCTCCCATGTGGCCAGCACTCTACAGTTTCCAAAGCTCTCCCAAGACCGCGACCCTCACAGCTGTCTGTGAAGTAGACTGTCACCCCTGTTCTACACATGGGGAAGTTGAGGCCCAGAGGGTGACACCGGTAGCTCAGAGTCCCATAGTAAGTGATGGAGGGTCAAATCTGGAGGAGGGGAGAGCTTTGGACCGCCTAGTTCCATGCCCCTGTTTTACAGATGAGGAAGGTGAGGCTTAGAGGAGGGGGAGTCCGGAGCCCCCTATTCTGGGACCTCTTCCCCTGACACAGGCTGTCCCCCTAGACACAGGACAGGTGAACCCCACATCCTGAGGGGAAACAGGCTAATGCATTACCTTTCCCAGGGAACATTTGATGAGGCCCAGCCGGAGACATTGCCCTCTGGTCTTAGTGATTCTAAACATGGCCGTGTAGGAGAGTAGCGGAGCTCCGAGGTGCCAGAGTCAGCTAGACCCAAATGCCCATCCTGACTCTTCTGTGTGTCCTTGGGAAAACTACTGCATCTCTCTGGGCCTCGGCTTCCTCTGATGCAACATTGGGCTCCGTATAGAGTGGCTGTGCCTGTCAGATGATATAATGCACCCACACAGTTTAGCAGACTGCCTGCTTACCGTAAGTGCTCGATAAATGTGGGCAGCTTATTGTTGCAGTCTGGGCAGACGGAGAGGGGTTGACGGTGACCCGGCTCTCCATGGCAGTGGCCTTGACAACACTCTGTAGCATGCGTCCTTCATTGTGTCGGGCCAACGCAGCGGGCCAGGGAACGAGACGGTGCCAATGAAATTCATCCCATTTCAAAATAACTTAGTGTGGAAAGGAAAATGCCCAGCTCTGCACCTACCCCAGACCTCGAGCCTCTCCACCCCCCTCCATGCACAGTGGCTCAGTGGTGCTCTAGGGGAGAGACCTCATGGGCTGGGTAGGGGGTGGCACGCTCTCTGCCTCAAGCCCCAGAAGGGCTAGTGGCACAGGTGAACACACCTGCATGTACCACATTCTCCCTAATAGCTGCCCAGTAAGAGCCTCGGGAGCACAAGGGGGCCTGCCTCCCCCATCGCAGCTCCTGATGCCAGCCAGTGACTGTGGGACAGGCTTCGGGTTGGGGGAAGGGGTCGGTGGGCCCAGAGGTGACTGTGGAAGGCGTCTGGCCAATCATGGAGCCCAGGCACCTCCCCATTCATTCCCTGGCAGAATCCTCGGGGTTCAGCCCTTCGCCCAGGTGCTACGTGGCAGCGTTCCACCTGAAGACAGGCTTTGAAAGTCAATTATTTGAAACCAGGGAAGCCAGGGCCTCAGGGGCCTCTCAGAGCAAACAGGCTTTTGGCACGTTTGGAGGAAAGGAAACAGGATTGAATTTCCCCTCCAACTCACCTGGGGAAAAACTCAGACTGCTTGGTGGTGGGGGGCGGGCATCTGGGAGCTTGACTCCAATGGTAAGCTGAAGGGGTCCTTTGGGGTCATCAGGAAAGGCCCCCCGGGGCATTCTATAGCTGCCCCCAAAGCAGCTGGTTGTGGGGCCTAGACCACTGAGAGCGAGCAGTTCTTCCTTCGGTCTGACTCCATTCCCTCCCGCTGCAGATCAAAAGATGGCAGGACCTCAACTGCTAGCTCCGGGCTCAGCAGCTGAGCAGAGGAGCCAGGTTCGCGTCCTGACCCTACCGCCGCTAGACGCGTGTGCTGCTGGGCAAGCTGCTTTACAGCTCCGTGCCTGTTCCCCATCTGTAAAGCGGGGGAGAATAATAACGCTCGGAGTTTCTTGGTCAAGTGCGAAGTCCTGCAGAGAGGGAAGGGGCAGGGAGAAGTGTGTTCTATGGCTGGGCTCCCCCGCAGGGGGAGGAAGGATGCTCCGGTCTGCACGAAGCCCTGGCTTTGCAACAGCGCCGTAAAGGCAGACCTTTTCCCAAGAAGCCAGATCCTCAGATGACAAGGGAGCACAAGGCAGATGGATTCCGGAGGCTGCAGGCAGAGGGGTTTGAGTTTAGATTTAAGGAAATGCACACCTATGGTCTCTACAAGTCTCGCAGTCCTCAGAGTGAGGAGGGAGATTAGAGGGAGTGGGGGGCTGGAATTTGCTTTGAGAATGTGGTAAGAATAGTGGAATAGTGTCAAGGACCCCCCCCCC
>NW_024425786.1:13299169-13326843 GCF_017311325.1 Ursus maritimus
CCCCCCCCCGCCCCGTCAGCTTTGTTTGGGACCTCTAGCCCTGAGCAGGCCCAAGAAACACCAGGGTTTGGGGAGGGGCCAGTCTTTTCTCTTCCCCCAGCCAAGGCCAATGGGACACGTGCCCACCCCTCCACCCCCAGTCCCAGTTCTCCCCTCCTTCCCAAATCTCCATGATTCTTCCTCCCACGAGGTCTCTGAGCCTTGCTGCCTCGGGAGCTGAATAGGAGATGGGCAAATCCAGAGCAAAATCCAGGGGCCCTGGTGGCTCTCAGCCTCCCAGGGCCCAAGCTGCACCCCAGACCTTTATTCAGGGATTCCAGCCAGCAGCCCGGGTTGAGAACCCTTCGTCCAGAGTCAGAGCTGTGGGTGTTGAAGCCACAGGGTTGCTTGACCCGGCTTCCACGGCCCCTCCCGGCCTCCAGGGCCTCGCCTACCAACACCGGGGGCTGCCAGCACCCTCTCACAGCACAGTAAGGCAGATAGAAGGGGACTGTGTGTGAGAAAGCACCTGGTACCTAGTAGGTGCTCATTAAATGCTTGTTAAAATAATAATGGTTTCCATTCATGGAGCGCCTGCTCGGAGCCAGGGATTTTGCATACATTTACATAAGCTTTCCTCTAGACCTGGATTCCTGGACTAGCATGCCTTTCCCCAGAAGGAGGGTTGCCTTTGTCCTGGTTTTGGGCAGGCTGGTGTGTCTGGAGGCCCCGCGGGAGGACCCTGGCCAGTTCTTGTCTGGACGCATCTTAGGTAACCTTCAGCAAACAGTGACTCAGCCTTAGTGGAGTCCCTTCCCAGGCCAGGCCCATCTTCCTCAAGTTTCTTCCTGCGACATGTCAGGGCCCACGAGGAAAGGAGAGGGCTAGCAGTGTGTCAGTTTTCTTTGGGGCCCTTGGGAGGGATCAGGGGCCCAAGGACAGGGGTCTCTCTTTTGCCTCCCCTTCCTCAGACGCTCGCTTTGCCTGAGCACCCACCTGCCTCCTAGATGCTAGGGCTCAGAGAGGCTAAGTGACCTGCTCGAGGTCACCCAGGATTCAGACCCCCCAGTGCTTGGTCTCCCAAGCCCCCTCGTGCTGGAACGGAGGAATGATTTTTCTGGATCCGAAGCCTGGCTAGACACAACTCCTAGCACTTGGCCTTACTCTGCTTTTTCCATGGTCCTCCTCCCAGGTCTGGAGGACCCTCAGACTGGGGGTGGCAGCCCCTTAGCATTGCTTCCAGCCTGACGGGGGAGGCCAGGAGGAATCCAGAGCATCTTTCGAGCTCCAGAGCCTGTCCTGAATCAGTGGCCCCAGGACGTAGCTAACATGGAATTCTTGGCAGCACAGTCAGGGCATCCCTGCCTGGGGGGGGGGGGGGGGCATACCCTGAGAGTGTCTGCGGGTCTCTGGGACTAGAGAGGGGCCTGACCCCTGACGGCAGTGTGAGCTCTTCCACTGACCTGCTGTGTGGCCCTCTGACAAGTCCCATGCCCTCTCTGGGCTCAGTGTTCTCATCTGTAAGACAATGAGATGGGGCTGAATTTTCTCTTAGATTGCTCCTAGCTTGAACCTCTGGACTCCCCTGACACAGAAAGGAGGTCTCAAACATTAGAGACCCAGTCCATGTAGAGAAGCCATCCTAAAGAAGGAGGCCAGTGCCTGCACCAGACCTGAGATCGACCCCACACTCTGCCTCTCTGAGCCTTGGTTTCCTTATCTGTGAATGGAGTAACAGTGTGCCATTGTCGCAACAGTTAAATCCACTAATCCGCACAAAGCCCTTCACGGTGCCTGGCACATAGGAAGCTTCCTGTGAGCTGGGGCAACCACTGGTGATGGCTTCTCTGCGTTCCAGAGCCCTTGTCTATGAAGTGGTGATGCTAATGCCAGGATTCGGTGAGATCATAAGTGCCCGGGCCTTGGTACCTGGTGAATGGTCCCAGTGACTGTCAGATCAGTGTTTGCACAGGTGTGGCTGGATCTTTCGCCCACTTCCAGCGCTCACAGTGGGAGCAGGGGCAGTAGAAGCTGGGAAGCAGGTGGAGGGTGGCCGTGGAGTGGGTGGCTTTGGCTGCCCTGCTCAGGGTCCCATGCTGTCCCACACATCCTGAGTGCCAGGCCCAGGGACCTGCTGCATCCTTCCTTGGCTCCAGTCCATGGTGGTGGCCGTTCCGGCTGCACCGTCTGCCCAGCCCCAGGCCAGGCCTCATTCTCCAGCGAGCGCCCTCTTCCACCCTCTTGCTTCCCCCTTGGGGGGCTCTCAAACCCTAATTCATGAAACCTGCTAATTTATAGCCCAGATCCGCACTCCCCCCCGGGTATCCGTCTCTCCGTCCATCTGTCCATCCATCACACGTCACTCGCTGCTCTGGCCCCGGGGCCTGGGGAGTGGGTGCCAGCCAGCCGGCAGGGGCTGCAGGCCGTGCGAACAACCCCCCACACCTGCGTGCCTCCATCCACCTGGCTCCTCGTCCCATCAGGCACCACTTAAGGGGATGTACCCTTGAATGTGAAGGGTAGTGGCAGGGTGGGAGATGCCTTCAGAAATGGAAATGGGACCCATTTGTTTATAATTTACTCCCTGACACTTAACGGGAACCCGATGGGATCAATAAAGGTCCCTCACTCACCCAGCTCCTACCTCAAAAGTGCTGGAGCCAGTCCTTCCCTCCCTCCCTCCCTCCGGCCCCTCTCTAAACTTTTGAAAGACGCCTCACTGTTCCCAAGATCAGTTGGGGCTGCCAGCCTTTCCAGGCTGTGGGGCAGGAAGGCGGGGGGCCTTGCTTGCAAGGTAGAGAGGGGCCAAGGACTAGAATAGTCTGGGCACAAGATAGGCAAAGAGAGGGGGCCCGTGATGGAGGAGAAATCCAGTTTTCAATTTTCCTTAAGAGAAAAATGAGTGCATGAGAGACAGAATAATTTTCCAGTGTGCAGGCTGTAAGTAAAACCTCCTTGAGACATTGCGAGTTATTAAGAGGAGGAAAGAAAAGAAATTGTGAAATCAGTTTGCCTTTAGCGGGACTGTACAATGCACTCTTATTTCCAGGGGAATCTAATTAGCGGGCAGGCGGCCGAGCCTGAGAGCGATGGGAGCTGGAGGTTGGGCTGGGGGGCCCCGTGGCTGCATGCGAGGGGGGCTGGGAGGCTAAACACTGGGCTTTGGGGAGGCGTGTCCCCTCCCCGCATCGCGGGAGGCTCAGTGGGCCTGGATTCAAATCCTGCATCTCGGCTCTGCTCTAAGTCTTCGTGTAGGCTCGACCCCCATGGGGCGCTCAGTGTTGGCTTATCCATCCGTCAGCAATTACTGAGGTTACCAGCCTCCACACCTCCAACACGAGCCCCTTCCTCATCCCCAGGCACTCCGGAGAATTCCCCTGACTCAGAATCTCCCCCTCTCTCACCACTGACCCTCCGAAGCTAGGCACTGGGTCCCCTAGCCTGGTCTCACACGCCTGTCACAGCCTGTGAGGCCACCAAGCTGTCCCCCCTCCCTGACCCTTGCAGGATATGTAAGAAGTTCTTTTACTAAAAGATCATATTTTGTTGTTTTGTTCAGAAATATGTAACAGAAAGCGAAGTTGTCTCGAATTATAAGCACATGTGTGCACATAGTAGGACCATGGCTAACATTGGTGTGTGTCCTTCCACATTGATTCCCCAAAGCACAGGACCCAGCACCTTCCCATGCTATCCATCCGTATCTCACATGCCACATCCCCTCCCACCACATGCAGCCCCAGGGCCAGAGGATGCTGGCCTTTCCAGCTGCCCGGATCAGGGCTATTTGGAGCCTTCGCAATATGCCTCTCGGGGAGAAGGGAAGGGCGCAAGGGAGGGTTGGAAAGGAAGCGTTGGTGTGGGAATGGTCTCCACCTTCCAAGGCCTTTTCAACACCCTCGCTTATAGAAAAGAGAGATGGAGCGGCAGGGGGTCTGCATGTGGGCTCAAAGTCCTGATGGACCAGAGCCCCCGTTCTCCCGTGGCCACACGCAGCTGTGTGACCTTGGGTAAAGCATTGCCCTTCTCTGAGTCTTCTCCCTGGAACTACTCGGATATCAGTGCCCGCCAGGTCTGAGTGTCATGGGGTGATGCCTGCTATGTACACCGGGCAGAGTACCTGGCTCCAGGTAAGAGCAGCACCGTTTTATCTCTTGGGGAGGACCCCTTGCCCTTCTGAACTGGGAAGCCCCGTCCCTCACCCCCTAGGCGCCTCACTTTGCCCTCGGAGAACCAGTACGTTTTCAGATTCTACCCTCTCCCTGCTGTCACTAACCTATGGCTGGCCACATTTTGGAAAAATAGCATTATTTATTCTATCAAGATTCAGCGAACTGGGCCTGGTGCAATAATTGCCCCGGGGTGAGAGTAACAGATTTTATTTTTATTGATCAAAAAAAATTTTTTTTATCAAAAACACATCAAACTAGAAAAGGCGTAAGCAGCAGGATCAAATTGGATTTTAACTCCCTTAAAAACTGGCTCCCTCCAGCCACCCACTTCCCAAAGCCGTCTGACTCTAGGCAGGGAGACCCTTGCAGTCCGGGGTGGCTGAGGGATCGTCCCACAGCAGGGGAGGGGATCTCCGAAGCCTTCATTAAGACACCCCATTTGCACCTGGGTCACCTCTGAATGGACCAAACATCTGGATGCAGAAGGGGGAATTCAGTAGAGTACCCATGTGTTGGTTTACAGAACGTCAATCCTCCGGACCTCTTGCAACGGTTCAGCTGGCTAGCTGGGGCTCTCCGCGTGGGGCCAGGTATCTGGTGTTGCATAAATACATCTCTAATGAGATGATTGTGCAGGACGATCGTAACCTACTCACCAGTAGTCACGTTGGCTTGAACAACAAATTATCACAGGAGTCTGGGGAAACGTTCCAAGTTACTGCACAGATCTGGGCACGTAGGAGGAGGCCACGCATTCATTCGTTCACCCTCTCGCTCATTCATTCATTCATTCATTCATTCACTGGATGAACATATGTGGAGCTCTTCTCATGGGCCGAGCCCTCTTCTGGGCATTGGGAATAAAGGCATGAACAAAACAGATTTTAAACAAAAAATCATCCTCCTTCTGGAGCAGAAACATTGGCCCTCCAAATAATTCAAGCGAGGAGATGGGAAGATGGGTCACAGGGGAAGCAGGTGTCAGGTGTGGTCCTTGACATCAGCCTTGTAAAGGTCAGTCTCCTGATACTGTGACAGCTCTTTCCCTTGTTAATACCAGTGACGGAATCTGACTGGTGTGTCCAGAAGAAAGGACGGTGGGGGAAGGGAAAGAGGAGCTAGGTAGGGAGCCAGGGTGGAGACAAGGGGTGGAAAGAGGTAGGTCCGGAGGCTGAGGTGGGGTGGGACAGGCTGGGTCCTGATGAGGACTCCAGGCATCCTGGGCTGTGGTCTGTCAAGAATCTGATGACCCAGGAGCACCTGGATGACTCAGTCGGTGAAGCGTCTGCCTTCAGCTTAGGTCATGATCTCAGGGTCCTGGGATGGAGCCCTGCATCAGGCTCCCTGCTCAGTGGGGAGTCTGCTCTTCCCTCCCCCTCTCCCTCTGCCCACTCATGTGCTCTCTCTCTCTTTCTTCTCTCAAATAAATGAATAAAAATATTTAAAGGAGAGAGAGAGAATCTGATGACTTAGACACCATGGCAAGAAGCAGGAGCAGGGACCACAGAGAAGAAAGTTCACCTGCCAAGCTTGCCCCTGGCTGGGCCCACCTTGGGCTGAGTCTTCTCCCCGCCAACCCCAGTGTGAAGAATATGTCGGGTTTGGGGTCCGTCGGGGGGGAGGGGGCTGAGGGTTTGGCACTCACTTTCAGTCCCTCCATTCTGTTAAGAAGTAACAGAGCGGCATGGTTTTTGCATTTGCTGTTGCTGTTTCTCTCTGAATTTCTGTAGAACGGTGGTTCCAAAGTGTGGCCCCACCAGCAGCACCGGCACCACCTGTGAACTTGGTGGAAATGCACCTTCTCGGCTCTATCTCGTCAGTCAGAAGCTCCCCCACCCTGGGGCCCAGCAAGCCCTCCAGGGGATTCTGATGGCCTAACGCTGGTCCAGAAGGTGCGAGGGAGGGGGCTTGCTTTACTTGAAATGTGTTTGGTGACTTTGGGGACCCACCTGGGTTGAACGGAGGCTTTACCCCTTAGCATCTGAGAAAGTGTCCACGCCTTTCTGGGTGTTTCCCAAGGAGCACTGAGATGACTGGGAGGGATTCCACGAGAGGACGTAATGCACGCTGAGCTCCTGGCACGCAGGATGCCCTCAGTAAAACGTAACCCCCTTCTTCCTTCTGGTGCTGTGTTCTTGACAGCGCCGAACCAGTAAGAGAGAGAGAGGCAAAGTGTTCCACGGGGCAGGTGCTGGCCACCTTTGAAATATCAACCTCGCCAGCTGTGAGAGCAAGAGAATCACAGAATCACGACCCAAAAGGGGATGATTTAGTCCCGCCCCCCCCTTTTTTTACAGGTGAAGAAACCGAGGCAGGGGACACAGCATCTCACAGCCACCCCGTCCTCCCCCCACCAGCTCCCTTCTGACCACTCAGCCCGCCTCCTCCCACCTTCTGTTCTGTCCCAAGTTATCTTGCACAGAGACTCACAGGAGTCCCAGTCGAGCCCCTAGCTGCTTTCCTCGAATATCTTTTGAAGCCAGGCATCGTGTCTGTTTCTTCCTGGGCTGCAGCGGCAGTGGCTAGCCTGCAGCCTGCGAGGGCTCAACACCTATGTGTGCAGTGGGTGGATTCCCATCTGGGGTCAGGAGTCTGGGCAGGGGGAGAGGGCGGCAGGCTCTGGGGCCCCCCCACTCTCAGTGGGTGCAAGTCACCGGCCCAGTGGCATCCCGGCCCTGGGACCTGACTCCGAGCCGGTGTCTGCTTCAGGACCAAGTTTTCCAGGGTTGGGGCATCTGCCTGACATAATACGTAACAGTAATTAAGAAATAAGCCGCCTTGCCCAGCTTCACAGCGATCATTTGGCTAAGTAACTACCATGGTCCAGTGCCTCAGAAATCACCATTAGAGTACGCTCCTTATGGCCATAAAATTTCTCGTTTTCTGCCTTTCATCAGCCTCCCCCTGCAATCTTCGCCTTGCTTTATTTATACATTCGTCCTCAAACAATGGCAATAAACTCTTTCCCAGAGTGTTGCAAATCAGAAATTTGTCCACATTTTTCCACCACCTTCCACTGTGGACCTGCTCTCCCTGGGAACAGCCCAGCCAGGCCAGCTGGAGAGGCCGGGTTGCCGCAGATTGATGGGAGCATGACAGGGTGGGGTTGCTGGGGAGAGAGGGTGGGGAGGGGCGGCTGAGAATTCACCATGAAAGGCCTCTGGCTGCCCAGCGACCAGCCCAGCCTGAGACACAAGGGGCCCAGGACTGGCCTGGAGAGGGGTGGTGGTGGGGAGGGAGAGGGATGGAGAGGGGAGGGGAGAGAGAAGCCTTCTTCCCTACCCCCTTCCCCTAGGAGAAGAAGAAGGGCCTGGAGACAACTGAGAAGCAGAATACAAGGGTCACAAAGCCTGTCCTTCCCTGTCCGCACAAGAATCCAGTAATCTCAGACTGTCCTGTAGCCCGCAGTACACCAAGAGCCCCAGTTCCTTCTAGAGCTCCTCCCTACGCCCATCGATTGATCATTATTTATCCAGTAATAGGCATTTATTGAAAGCCCTATTGTGTGCAGGAGCAGTATTGAACTCTGGGAGTGTGAAGTACTGAATAAATCAGATATAGCCCAGGGCCCCCCTTCTTGGGATTGTTCCTAAAGATCCAGCAAGGACCTCTGGTTTTTAGGGATAGGGTAAATGGCGCTCAGAGAGGGGTTTGGGCTTGCCAAAGGTCACACAGCAAGTTGGAGGCGAAGTCAGGAACAAAACCCAGGGCTCTGATCTGGAGCTCCCAGTCTTTCCAACCACCCCGCAGACTCCCTGAAGACCCGCCTCTGGGCAAAGTGACCTTGCCTCATCTGGCTGGGGTGCTGGGTGCCTGTAGCCAGGGTGGAGGGCGCTTCTGCAGTGAATATTTGCATTTTATTCTGGAATTCCTGGAGGCAGCAGTAGGTGGAGAAGCAGCTCCGGTTGATGGCTTTGGTGTTGGTCTACAGAGAGGAAGTTTATTCTATTAAGCGGCCTTCCCAGGTCAAGCTTTTAGTTTCTAAGGAGGAAGGCTGGCCTCCATTAATGCCCCTCGTCCCCTGGGGGGCGGGGGGCTGGCTTGCTTTTCCAGTGATCCCGCTTGACTGTCACATTTGTATTCTAGGCTTGGCCTGCACCCCTGCCCACCTTTAAGGGAGTGGTTCTCTCTCTAAAGGCAGGATTCTGAGATATCCGTTGGGTTCCATTGTGGTGGATGTTCATGGCTCTAGCTCTGCTCAGTGTGAGGCTATGGGGCACCCAGGAGGTGCCTAATAAGTACCTACTGGGCAAATGCTCCTCTGTACTCCTGGACATGCAACGTGACATTGGGTGTTGGAGTTTTCTGGGAGGCCTAGTTAAAGAAAGGTGGAGGTGGGGCAGTCAGAAGTTGATGGATAGAAATCATGCAGCACAGGGTCCTGGGAGAGAATCTGAGGCTCTGGAGAGGCTTGAGTCACTTCTTACTGTGTCTGCGATGACAAGGTACGTGGTTTCTTTGTGAAACCGATGGCTGCCCTTCCTACCCATGACTGTCATTAAGAACATTCTAGAATGAGAGGAACCACTGCACTGTTAGCCAGCGCGGGCTAACACTCAGTTATAATAGAGAAATCAGAGTTTCCACTCTCAAGGTCCTCCCAGTCTTATTGGAAAGGCACGACCTCTCTCTATGACAGTGTCCTTGGTTTGAGGGCGGCGAGACCCCGTTCTCACTCAGGAAGTTCAGGTAAAGCTCTTAGAAGCCGGATGGTCAGGTGTATTTGGTAAACAGAACAGATGACTTAAGAGTTCATCGTCAGTCTCCAGCAGGAGTCGATGTCAAGTGCAGGGAGCGTGGTGTGGGCGGCAGATGCTATGGGCATTCCGGGAGAGCTTCGTGGTCTAGGTGGACTCCGGGTGCGGCTTTGCAGGAGGGGGAACCAGGAGGTAGTTTAGAGGGTTAGCCCAGGCTGCAGCGAGGTTCGAAGGCCTGGGAGCCTACGGGGCAAGGCGCTCCTGGGCCCTTGCAAGGACCTTGGATGCCCGGCTCCAATGGACCTCTGGGGGCCAGCTGCCCAGCTTTAACGGTCACTCTGCCGTGGAGTTAGTTTACCCCTTTGAGCCTCTGTTCGTGACCCGTAAAACGGGGCTGATCATACCCGTCCCTCTTAGGGCTACCGCGGGGCTCTGTGATTCGCTGTGGGAACAGCGCACAGTGCGGCCAGAATGCATCAGCCACTGCTGGCTTTATTCTCCTGAGGCCGTCCTGCCCAGTCCTGCCTGCTCTAGGAGGCTTTGTGCGACCCCAGAGCCCCGTCTTCAGGGTCTGAGGGTCCAGCGAGCCCCGGGTGGAAGCCCTTCCTCAGGGCCGAGTCTGGAGGCCGAGGGTTTGATGGATGAAGGGAGGCAGGGGACAGGGGGTGCTGGGCCCTTTTTCCATCTCTGCCTCCTCCGATGACTTCCCCACTGGCTGAACCCCTCTGCCTCCCAGAGTTCCAGCAGTGAGGAGGGGCGAGGGGGTGGCCGGCAGAGCCGGTTGGGCGGGCAGGCTTGACTTCTCAGGCATATGGCCCTTTCACAGTGGCTTTGTGGGGTGCCGACGGGTGGCCGGCCTGCCTTTTCCTTGCCGCCGTGCGGGGCAGCTTCATCTGGCCGCTGGGGCCCCAGCTGCTGTTTCCCCTTCGCTGACCTTGAGGCCTTGAGCCAGGCCTCCATGGGCCCTGCTTCCGGCGGGCCTGGCTCCCGCTTTGGCCCTTCGTGCCTGCGAACTCTTGTGCCCCAGTGGTGCCTTCTCCTCGGTGGGTACTTTCTGTGTCTGGGATGGCCTCCCCTGGGGGAGGAGGGCAGGGGCAGGCTGTGGGCATGCCCGGGGTTTATGCCAAGCTCTTGCCATAGGAGAACGAGGGAGGGATAACAAAGGGGTCACCATTCATTCAATCATTCATTCACACGTGCATTCATTCCTTTGTGTTTTGTGCCCCGCACACGTGCTTGCCTCTGGGGGGTGCAGAGGGAGAGTAAGTTCTCCGTATGCCGACACCAATAATAACAGCAGTACTGAGGGGCGCGTGGCCGGCTCGGTCGGTAGAGCATGCGACTCCTGGTCTCAAGGTTGTGAGTTCGAGCCCCACGTTGGGGACAGAGATTACGTAAAAATAAAATCTTTAAAACACCCAGCAGTAATAATAATAATAAATAATAATAATAGCTCGTGTATATTGAGCACTTACTGTATACCCAGCACCGTTCTAAACCTTTGTCTTGTAGTAATTCATTTAATCTTCGTGCATGATGACTCTATTATTACTTTCCTCATTTTACAGATGAAGAGTCTGTGACCCAGAGGAGGGGAGTAGCTCCCGAGTTAGTGTGGGGAGCAGGCTGTGATCCCTGTGTCAGAGGCACCGCTTGGTGTTTCCTGAGGTTCCCACCCGTGCAGCCCCCCGGCGCCCCAGGGAGTAGGCACTCGGAGTTCTTATTCCCAGGGATGGGTGGGGAAATGGGGATCCCAGGAGGGCAAGTAACATGCTCAGGGTTACACAGCAGCTCAGGGCATGAGCCTGGAAGGCCAGCTCCCTGCTGCCAGGCTCTCTGAATGAGAGGAAACTCTGAGTCTAAAGGCACAGCTGCTCAGCGGGGGTGGGGGGGCCTGGATCCCTGCGCTGTCCCATTTTAGAAATGAAGAAAATGAGCCTCAAATGTGAAACAACACTGCCCAGCATCTATAGCTTGTCGGGGGCAGATCCAGGATTGAAGCCCAGGTCCATCTGACCCTACGGCTCCTCTCCCCGCCGCCCGCCAGCGTCTACCCCTGGCTGCCTGGGCCACACTGCCTGGGACCCGTTGGCAGGCTTCTTTTAGGTGCTGACGTAGTGAGCTCTGCTGTCCGCCCAGCACCAAGCATGGCTCTTCCTGTCCTTGCATGAGGTCGGTGAGTAAATGGCTGAAATAGCCCAAAGAAGTAGAGGAAAACTAGTGATTTTTTGCAAGATTGTCTTAAAGTCACAGGAAGAGTGTGAAAGGGGATGGTGAGCTGAGCTCCTCCTATAGTGGGCTTGCTCCTGTCCCCAACTCACCTGCGTAACATGTCCTGCGCTCTCCCCTCCCCTAATCCACAGCTGCTGTCCCCCCTTCCAGAACTCTACATTTGCTGCCTATGATGCCAACAGGTTAGAGACCGAGTTGGAAGGACCTGCTTGATATCTTTAGTTTCAACCTCTTGCTTTAGCAGGGAAACCTTAGTTTTGAATTCTCTGCACCCAGACAATTCCAGCCCTTTACAAACCTTCTCTTCTCTCCCACATGTGATTTGTGCTTGGTTCACAATTCCGTGCAGAGCCAGCTCTGGTTCCATTGTGAGACAATGTGGCTTTGAATTCTGGCAGTGCAACTACACAGTACCATTTCAAACAGTACTACTTCCTTCTTCCTAGAGATGCCCCTTCCTAGCAGGAATGTATAAAGAGTGCCCTCTGGTGTCTGAGAACAGTACTAGGCTGTTAGCCCAGAAGCCCTGATCCGAGAACACCCCACAGGGGCTCCACATTTTGTAATGCAAATTATATACTTGCAGTTTCAAATTTTAAAAAGGCAGCCTGGCAGGGATGGTTAGGGACTTCCTGGAGAAAGAAAAGTTTTGTCTGGTTTAGGTCGTAATAAAGTGAGAGTTCCACCTCGCCCCTCCTCAAAGCTGGGCCCATTGACCCAGTTGCTGGGAAATAGCGTAGGGTGCAGAGTTGGACAGAAATCCCCACATTGCCAATGCCTCCCCACCCCCAGGGAGGCGTCCCAGATGGCAGGACTGAAGTGAACCAAGAGTAGACAGCTTTGCTGAGGCCCAGTGGTGAGAGCACGGAGATGGGCCCCTCCGAGCCAGATGGAGGGGAGCAACCTCCGAAGGCTTCCTGGAGGAGTGATCCCAAGCTGATCGGAAAGGTTGAGGATCAATGGAGCTCACACTTCTGAGCATTGTCGTCCCTGGTGCTGTTTCATGTGTCTTGATATACTCTTACTCCTATTTACTCATTCTGTCGTTCATTCAACAAATACTTGGTCCTCCACTTTGTGCCAAACATTGGAGATTTATCAGTGAACAAAGAAGATGGAACCCCCCCCCCCCATGGAGCTCTAGTGACAGCCAGGACGATGAGGGGGCAATAAAATAGAATAGTTAGCCCATCTGATTGTGGTATGTGGTGTGGGAAAAGGCAAAGCAAGGTGGGCGGAGGGGGGTCCCTAGTATTCTCCATGTTTGACGTCCAGGCCGACTGCATCAGCAGGCTCTTCTCTGAGATGCCCGCTCTATTTGGCCAGCAGCCAACTGCAGGCCGAGGGGGGCACAGGGAGGGCGCTCTAGGCAGAGGCAGAGGGCACAGCCTATGCAAAGGCCTGTGGTTGCCGTAGCAGGAGATGGTTGCTGGAGTCCGGGGAGCGAGGGGAGGGCGTCCTGAGGCTGGGCTGGGGGTGCAGCCGTAGTGGGGGGGGGTTCGGACCCGATGGGAGTTCTGAATCCCCTGGCTTTGGTGTTGAGCTGGCTGCATGGGAGGCGCGAAGAGAGAGGAAGAGGGTGTTAGGGCTGAGTGTCAGGCCTTCGATCTGGACACCGGGGTGGCCGTGCTGAGATGGGCGCCCAAGAAGAGTGTGGGCAGAGGCGATGGACAGGAGGGGCTCGCTTCTGGGGAGCTCTCATGTGGGGTCTGAACCCTGCCACTCTGTCCACCCAAGCCCAGCCCGGCATCCCGTTCCCAGCCCTTGTGTGGGGCCGGGCTCCCGAAGGTACTGGTTACAGCTGAACGGTTCTGCGGAGGGGCCGGGAGGGGCTCCCGCCCTGGCCCCAGCCGGCCGGGCCCCCAGCTGAGCTGTAAATGACTTTTCCATTTTCCGAGACCTGCGCCCGGGCCTGTTTGGTATTCAGGGACGCCGGGCCCACACTCGCCAGCTCTCGGCTCTGCCCGAATTACTTGATTAAAACGCATATCAACTATTATGTGATTCGTTTCTCTGCCGCAGCTCGAGCTGAGCCAGGCCTATGTTAAACTGTAATAAAGACTGGGTGAGGAGGCAGCAGGGAGGGGGAGCGCAGGAGCAGGGGTGGGAGGGCGTCGCTGGGTGGGGGTGGGAGGGTGCACTGAGAGAAGGACCCCAGACTTCAAGGCCACTGCTTGCTTCCTCAGATCTAGGGGCCAGAGATCTGCGGCTGGTCAGCTGCCTCCTGCCTTCCGAGAAGTTGGTAGGGCCGTCTCATTTCAAGTGTCTTCCTCTGGCCAGAGCGAGAGCAGGGAAAGTTTGGGGGCAGGGACGGAGAACAAGCCACCTGCCCCCTCCCCCAAGCTCAGAAATGGAATTCTCTACCACCTGGGAATACTCTGTGGCAAAGATGACTCTCGATGGGCTGTGAGACCTGAGTCCTGGGTTTTCTTCCAGCCTCGCTGCCCTAGGACTCCACTGATCATCTGTAAAATGGGGCTAATACTGTCTGGTCGGCCCTCCAGGGTTATTGGGAGAAACGTGGTAGAATCAGAACAGAGCTTGTAAACTCTAGGGTGCAGTGCACATGCATTGGGTGATGACTGTTGCAGTGTGTCAGTGTTCAGAAGGCACTTGGCAATTGTTCTGCCAAGCCCGATTCATCTAAGAAGCCTTTATTGAGCACTGGCTGTGTGCCGGGCACGGTCTCTGCTCCATTCAGGGATCGCACAGTCTGATGGGACCGAGAGACCCAGAAACAGATGGGTTCGGGGTCCCCTGATGAGCTTTGAGAGCCCATGAAGGCAGGTAGCTTTGCTGGGTGAGCCCAGTGGAATGGGGTGAGGCGTTCCAAGCAGAGGAAGCTCACGGTTAAAGGCAGGGAGGTGTGAGACAGTCTGGCTCAGTCATTTAAGGATGCCAAGAGCTGGCCAGGGAAGCTGGTGGGGTGACGGGCTGAGTCTGCACACATGGTGGGGCCTCACTGGCATGGCCGAGGCTTCCAGAGTCAGCGGCTGTGAGGGCCGGCAGGCTTGGAAGGAGGGGCAGAGGCTGTGGTAGAAGGGCCCTGGTGATTTTCTATCCACTTCCATCCACCTAGCCTGGGTGGGACTCAGCCCTGAGCAGACCTCATTCCTGCCCATTCGTAAGCTTTGACAAGCCAAACACCTCCCGGCTCCCTTCCTGCCCCTCGTGCATTCCATTCGCAGGTGCTCTGAGGCTCTCTGAAGTCCTGTAGTTGCCTTGGGTTCTATGCCTCTCCTGGCCACAATTCATATGGAAGCCGTGCTTCCTCCATCGGATTGGGAAATTCCCAGAATAGGGGTGATACCTCCTCCATCGGATTGGGAGCTTCCTAAGACAGAGGCTGTTTTTCCCCCATAAGGTTGGGAGTGGGGCTGTTTTATCCTTGCTCTGTATTGGACTCCCCACATCCCTGAGCAGAGACGGGATCCAGGAACCCAGAGAGCAGGTCCCTCGCTGTATTCCTCTGTCTTGGGGGCTCTCCCTACGCCTGCACCAGCTCTGTCCCGCCCCTCTTTGAGAGCTTTCCGTCTCACAGCTGCATAGGGGCAGAGGGCAGGAGCTGCTACTGGCCAGGAGGCTGCTCCCCCACGGCCCACCCCGAATCCTCTGTTCAGTGAACGTGCTCCATGTCCACTCTGCCCATGTGACCCCCTCCCCGTGCCCCTCTGGGTTATGCAGTGAATTTAGGATCGAATCCTTGGGACTAGCTGTGTTTGGCTCTGAGCCCCAGATGTGCTGGGGAAGGTGCCCCCGGATGCCAGTTGTGCCAGCGTGGCCTCCTCTCAATGTTGGGAAGCTGGGCAGCTGGGAAAGGGGAGACGAAGGGGTTGGATCTGACCCCAGGTCTCTGCCTTTAGGGACGTGTGTAGGCAATGATGAAGGGAGGGCTCCCTTGCCATTGGTCCCTTGTCATGCGGCGTCACAATCAGGGACAGCCTGGCAGTGGCCAAGAAAAAGCAGGGGTGATGCCCAATGGCCAAGATAGCAGGATGGAGGGAAGGGGACCTGGGACAGAGGGGCATTACTCAAGACCAGATGACGTCCGAGCTGTGGATACAGCACCATGACAACGTTGCCAGTCGTGCCCTTTGCCACGCCAGGCCTTGGCACATGCTCTGCCCACGACCTGGAAAGCCTGTCCTGTCACCTAACATCTAAGAGGCTGTATTAGGTTTTTGAGGGAGGGAGGAGGAGGTTGTCCCTTGTGGGAGAGGCCTAGACCTGTTTGTATAACAGACATTTAAAGCAGTTGGACAAGAACAGGGGTGGGGACGGGGTGCAGGTGTGGAGACTTCCTGAGAGACTTTGTGGCTCAGTGTCTCCCATCTGCACTATGATCACATGACTGACTCAGACTGAGCGCCGCGAGCCCAGTGTACCCAGCCCGAGGTGGGGGCGGCACCTAGCAGGTGCTCTCTTGATGCTCTGGTGAGCGAATGAATGACAGAACACAGAAGTGCTTCCAGGAATTCCAAAGAGGGAGTTGGGAGCAGAAGGGGAGAGAGATTGAAGGCAAACAGGAAAGAGAGAGAAAGCCAGAATGGGAGGAAGATAATCTCTGACAGCCTGCTTCCTCTTTTCCTCTCTCTTCCTTGGTCTCTTCTTCTCCTGGCCCTACTGTGTGCTCCCCACAGTCCCCCAGGGGGCACAGAGGGTGCAGCTCCTGAGCCCTGGCTAGGCCACTCCTTGCTAGCATTCTCTCTGCTGGATCAAGGATGGGTAAGAGGCACAGGATCAGTGGGGTTGAGAAGCCAATTCAGTCCCCAGGGTGTCTTCAGCTCTGATGCCAAGGAGCTTGATCAAGCCCTTCCTGCAACCTCCCTGGCCTGGACCTGGCCTGATAGGGTTGAGAAGTAAGCTGACTCCAGATTCCTGGGCTCTCTCTGCACAGGAAGCAATGGCCTTCATCCACCCCCCCGACTCCAGGGTGGAAATTAGTGGGGACTAGCAGGTACGGGCCATGGCCACAACCAAGGTCGTCAGATAAGGTCCCCTCTTCCAGCCTGGAAGGTTACTCTCAGATTCTGAAACATCCCAGGAAGGGCCTAGGTATAGAAGTCACAAGTCCAAACCCTTCATGTTACATACAGGGAAACTGAGGCCCAAAGAGGGAAGGTAGCCCTCCTAGGGTCACAGTTCTAGGCATTGAGGGGTGGAATCAGGTCTGGAGTCAAAGCTTCCTGACTGCCAGCCCTAAGCACACTCATGTGCTCTCTGTCTCCCTCGCTCCCTCTTTTCTGGCCTTCCTCCCTTCCTTAGTTTTTGCAGTATTTTCCCCGAATGCGGTAGCATTGCTGTTTATTTATTTATTTATTTATTTATTTATTTATTTATTTATTTAAAGATTTTATTTATTTATTTGACAGAGAGAAAGACAGCCAGCGAGAGAGGGAACACAAGCAGGGGAGTGGGAGAGGAAGAAGCAGGCTCCCAGCAGAGGAGCCTGATGTGGGGCTCGATCCCGGAACACAGGGATCACGCCCTGAGCCGAAGGCAGACACTTAATTACTGAGCCACCCAGGTGCCCCTAGCATTGCTGTTTAAATGGTCATTAAAAAATACTAACTATAAACAAATTAAAGAAAAAAGGCAACCGTTCTGTCCCCCTGAAGGCTCATATTTGCTCGGCTTCTGAGTATAGTGTTCCATAATGTGTCATGCATGCTTTTTCCGAAGGCGGGATCGACCTTTGCACACTGGTTCATACCTTGCCTTTTTCTTAGGTGCATGGAGATATAGTTCGTGTACAGCAGAATTCTCTCCTTTTGGAGAATACAGTTCTAGAAAATCTCAGCAAATGTATTTCATCGTGAAACGACTCTGAGTCCTATGTCATGGACCTCCTTCCGTGTCCGTGGAACTAAACTAAATACCCAGCTGTGGGGGATTTAAGAACAAAACCAGTCATGCCATAAAGTATCTAATCCCCTAAGGATGGGCATGGAGGTTGCTTCCCCCCTTCACTCTGGTAAACAGTGCCATGGCACATGCGGGAGCTTACGGTCAATGCAGCAACGGGTCGGAAGGTGGGCCCAGAGCACCCCCCCTGACTCACTAGGTCCCCTCCCTCTCCTGCCCTCTCGCCCGGCTGTAGGGAACCGGCTGGACGAGGGCTCGGACGTGGAGTCGGAGCCGGACCTCCCTCTGAAGCGTAAGCAGCGTCGCAGTCGGACCACGTTCACGGCTGAGCAGCTGGAGGAGCTGGAGAAGGCCTTCGAGAGGACTCACTACCCGGACATCTACACCCGCGAGGAGCTGGCGCAGAGGACCAAGCTGACGGAGGCGCGTGTCCAGGTGAGGCGGCGCCTCGGGTGTGTGCCCTGCGGGCGTCTGGGAGAGGCGGGAACGAGAAGGTGGAGGTGGCCAGCGTCCCAGGCTTGGGTGGGCCCCCAGAGGGTTCTGAAACGGGTGGTCCAGGGACCGTGTAGACAAGGAATGCCACTGGCACTTGATGCGGAGTAAGTGGGCAGCAGGTGGTGCTTGACTGACCGAGGGGAAGCCAGGCTGTGCGGTGAGACTTGCTGGGTGGCCCTCATCCCTCCAGCGATGAGCCAGAAGGGAAGGCTCGGGAAGCATGAATGGCTCCCAAGCTCTGATGAGGGGAGGAAGTGATGCGGATGGAAATTCCTGGAAGGCCTAGCTTCTTAAGACGGGTAAAGAGTTTCCCGTTACAGGCAGCATGCAAGCACACGGAGCAGGCATGTTCCTGGTGGGTTAGAAGCATCAGAGGGAGGGTGGGCAGACCTCGAACACTCCCTCCACGCCTGCGAGTGTGCGGTTCCTTATCAGAGGGACTGGGGGCGGGGAGGGTGGAGAAGGAGCAGAGCCTGCCTGGGCTTGGCCTGCCCCTCCCCTGCCCCCTCCACTCCTCTCCCCTCCTTTCCCCAGGTGGCGGAGGAAGGCAGAGGGTGGTGGTGAGTGTCTCCTGTGGGAACATATTCCCAGCCCATCTTCTCCATAAGCGAGGCAGGCGGGTCGGTAGGAGGGGCCGCCCCAAACTGCTCACCAGGGACTCCCAGCTGAGGGGAGCCAGCCTTTGCTGGGCACCCACTTTGTTCCCGCCCTCCGGAACACTGGGACCTTCTCACACATGACCTGGTGGAACCTCAGACCACCTTGTCGGGCAGGTCACCTCCAGGCAGGCCCCACAGGGGCAGAAACAGGCTCAGAGAAGCTGCACACCCAGGGGCACAGAGCTCAGCGGGCGCTGAGCTGGGCCCCGAACTCAGGCCTGGCAGATACCAAAGCCCAAGTTCTTTCCATGGGGAAGGAAGAAGTTGACTCAGAGCCTGGGATTTGAAAGCAGTGGGGAAAGTTCTAGAAGCAAGCTGGCATGTAAGCGCTCCAGGAGCCAGTGTACCTCCCTCCACCCTCTCCACCCCCACTCCTGGAGTGGGGGGTCCGAGGCTGCCTTTGAGGGAGACCCCCAGGGGAAGGGGGCAGGCAGCAGCAGCCAGCTCATCTCATTCCCTCCCCCTCTCCAGGCTGATATCTGAGCCTGCCCTCACCCCGAGCCTCCCTCCCCCTGCTCTGATCCTCCTGCAGCTGTTCTCCTGGGCACATTCCTGGGTGCTTTCTCATTCCCACGTCTGGCGGCCACGGCTGCTTCCCACCACCTTGAAGCCTGACCGCTCCTTGTAAAATTTCCTGGCTGTCAGGGCAGTGCTTTTATTGGCCCAGGGGACCCAGAAACAGGTGTCATTCAAGGTCCAAGGAGGGAGGGGGGCTGGGAACAGGGGGAGCAGCCAGAGCCTAGGCAAAGCCAGAGCGAGGGGGCCAAGGCAGACCTCTTGCACATGCTGACTCCTCTGTCAGCCTTTGGGCTCCCCCAGGGCAGTGAGTCTCCCCGGCTTTAGCCTGAGAACTTAACTTGATCCCAACAGGGGAGGGGTCAGTATATGTTGAGTTGGAAAAGAATGAACAAAGGCTGACCCCCAAAAAGTCAAGACAGGAATGATAGAAGATTTGGCCTGGAGAAGAGGTTTGGAAGATGCAGCTAAGAGGCCTCAGAGGGTGGGAGTGGGAGCCACAGGCCTGGGCTTCCATTGGTCTCTGATTCTGATCAGTTTCCCTTCCTGAGACTTGGTTTCCCATCTATAAATAAAGGCAAGGAACTAAATGATCACTGAGGCTCCTTAAAGTTCTAGGATCCTTACTTATTGGCAATCAGAGCTGCCTTGTGAGGTGATGAGATCCCCATGACTGGAAGCATTCAAGCCAAAGTACAATGTCCAGTGGATCAGAACCCCTGGTGAGAGTGCTTCTGCTCTGGGTAGTAGAGCAGAGAGCTCAAAGCCTCCCGAGCACTGCTCCAATTCTGTGGTGTTGGGGTCTCAGGTCTCTGTTTTGAAGAGTCTGTGGTTTGGGATTTTGCAGTCCTGACACATGTCAGCTCAGTGGCCCAGGAACATGGTGGGAGAATGGAGCAGTTCAGAGCGGGCTCAGAGCCAGATGCCGAGGTGTGAGTTCCAGCTCCAGCACGTACGCCTCTGGCCTCAGTTTCCACATCTGCAAAGCAGAGATGACAGTAATAGCCCCCCCTCCTTGTTCTAAGGGTTAGACGCGCATATGTGAAAAAAACTCACGCTCAAAGTTAGGATGTGCCTGGCACCAGAAGCACCATAAGCGGGGTACGTTCTTACTAAACTGCACCTGTTCTTGATGGTTCCGACTCTGGCCACCCTGGCAACGCCCAGTTCCTTCATCTGGCTCTCCCTTATTGAGCCCCTACTGTGTGCGGGACGCCGTTCTAGGCACTGGGGATTCAGCACACAGAAATCTCTGCTGTCACGGAGCTGATCTCCCAGGAAACAAGGAAACAGGAAAACGTGACAGGCGTTCCCTCCCTCTGGCTCGGCTCCAGCCCGGCTTTTGAAGCCTACAGGTGTTACTTGGCATCCCCGATGTCTGGAGGAGACACCCCTGTCTCGGCTGGCAGCAAGCCACCAGGAAGTGTGGAAAAGGGGTCAGGCAGGAGGACACATGACTTCCTCTGGAAGGCTCTTCATTTTTAAAAAGCTGGGGGCCAACCGTGCATCTTCCTTGGAGGTAAACGGATCCACTGTGTCCCAAGTGCCAGGACCTCTGAGCTTATGTATTTCCTCCAGAAACAGAAGCCACCCTGAAGGGAATCCCATTTTAGAAGCGCTGGAAGGACCCTGTAATTAACAGTCTTTCCCTAACAGTAGGTCATGTTTATAGCGCACTCCTTACGCGCCAGGCCTGATGCTCCGAGTTCTCCCTACATTATCTTTATCATCCTCCCCATCATCCTGGGACGTAGGTGTGGTTAGTCCCTCCCCCTCCAGGTGAGAAACCTGAGCTTCAGCTAAGGGCAGAAATTTCCTAAAGACACAGTTACCAAGCAGCAGTGCTGGGACTTGAACTGGAGTCGGCCTGTCCCGTTCTTTTCTTCTGGGCTCCTTGGAGATAACGGCCAGATGGACCCTCCAGCTCCGTTGACAGCTGCTCCTGCAGTGTCCTGCTCCCAGTGCGAGGTGTTGGGGGAAGGACCAAAAATGGATACGAAAACTCAGCCTCTGCTCTCAAAGGACGCAGCCCCGATCAGGGATTGCGGGTGGGTGCTGGGGCTACCCCTGCCCCTCCTGGAGCCTCCGTTGCCCACCTGTGAATGGGCAGCTCGCCCCGGCTGCTGGCGAAGAGCTCTTCCAGCTTAGCCAACAGAGGCTTTCCAGCGGGACGGTTGTAGATGTTGTTCCAAGCACTTTGCCGGCGTGAACTCACTTCAGGTCCAGAACCACCAGAGGGGGATGCCGGGATTAAGCACAAAGAAACAAAGGCACAGAGGGATAAGGGAATTTGCCCATCTTAGCTAGGAATTAGAGGCAGGATTCAAGCCCAGGCGTTCGGGTTCCGGACTCCCTGCTCTTAATCATCCCGTTACACTTTGTGAAGAGGGAGGTGCCTGCTGGGATGGAGACATCCCTTGGTAAACAGAACAATAGAGGAAAAGAGGTGAGAGAATTGACAGCAAAGGGCGCGTCCTCCCAGATTCCTTCCTCCAGGAAGTCCTCCCGGATTCTGAGAGGTGAAGTCAGAAGCCCGTCCTCAGACCTCCTCCCAGCACCTGTATGTCACCTGAGCTTACTGCCCTGCGAAACAGCCATTCTTTCCCTTGTCTGTTGTGTGCCCAGGCAGGGGGCCGCTTGAAGGAAGGCTAGGACTGTCCCGTTCAGCTGTCTATCCTTAGGATCTCGCTTGGCATGCAGCAGAGTCCCAGCAAAGGTTTGAGATGAGAAGGAGGGAAGGAGAAGGAAAAGACGGGGAAGGATGGAAGGGGAAGAACGTCTCCAACTTTCTTTAGTATTCTTTATTCGAGGAAAGGGTGACCCCCAGCTAAGGGACTGTGACAGCGTGCCACACGGGAGCAGCGGGTCCCACACCGAAGTCATTCTCCGACCAGCTTCGAGATTGCTGCCACGTATGCACATGACCCATATTGTTATTCACTTCTAAAATAAAATTGATACGTTTTAAAATAAAAGCTTCTCCCACCGTCACATAAGGAAGGCCTTTGGAAACACACACCAGGGCAGACCGAACAACACAACGGCGGTCCCGCAGGGGAATAGCACACGCAGGGGCTCTTCTCCGTGTTGAAAAGGAAGCTCAGCAGGTGTTAGTCAGGCACTAAGGCTGCATTAGCGCCAAGCCCAGACCTCGTCTTCCACGCGCACAGAAGGCCTGGAGGGCAAGTTAAGTGGTTCAGGGTTCTTTAAGGTCTGTGTCGCTGCCGTCTGGGATGTCCCTCCAGCATGGGTGCTAGGACTCCCACCCTTTGGGAAACACAGGATGGAAACAAACATGAGCCCCCCACCCTCTCCCAGAAGCAGGAAGTGAGGAGACACTGCCCACTCCTCGCCAGTTCAGAAGCCCCTCAGTTGGACTCGTGGCATCCATCCCACCAGGATGCCCCCGGGGACGCCCTCAGCACCCTGGGGAGTGGGGAGAAGCCGGGACCTTAATTTTGATCCAGAGCCCGTCCTCACTCCTGATCTGACTGCCTCCTTGCCTTTCTCTGTGTGTCCCAAACGCGTCAGAGGCAGCTGTCCTATTCATCTGGCTCGGAAAGCTAAACACAGCTTCTCTCCTCCAGAAGGTTCTGGAAAACAAAAGAAGACACCAGGGGCCACCTAAGCACCCCCCTCCCCACCATCCAGCTGAGACGGCCATCCCCTGTGTCTGCAGACATGGTCTGAAGGTTTGGTGGGGGGGGCCTTAAGTGATCCTGTGCCAGGAGAGGTCAAGGTCTTTATCCCACCACGGAGGGGGGGCTCCCAACTGAGACTGACGGCACCAGCCCTGGCAGAGACACACAAGAGCCATCTCTCTATTCCCTTGTTCGTTCATTCATTCATTCATTCATTCATTCATTCATTCAGTATCCCGTGAGCACCTAGGGAGCCATAAGCAGTGAGCAAGGAAAGCGTGGCCTCTGCCCATGGGGCCTAGAGCCTGAGGGGGAGACAAAGAGAAGCATAGCCCAGAAACAAACACATAGGCTAAGTGCATGTGCTGGGAGCTCACAAGGAAGCTGGAGGCCTCTGGAGAGGAGGCAGGACCTGCCTGCACTTGCCTTACATGAGGTGATTAGGGAATCAGAGAGGTGGAGGCATTGCAGCCGAGCCTGCTGGTCGAGGAGCCGGCTGCGGGAAGAGGGTCTGGGTGAGAGGGAACAGCATGTACAAAGCCCAGAGGTGGAAAAGAACCCTCCCCCCCCGCCGAAGCAGCCCCTGTGTCCCACCCTCATTCCCCTTTTCTGGCCCGGAACTCATGGCCAATCCAGACAGGTGAGTTCTAGAAACTCTAACTGATTGAAGTTCGAACCTCGGCTTCGTTACAGCTAGCTAGCTGTGTGGCCTTGGGCAAATTGTGGGACCTCTGTGAGCCTCGGTTTCCCCTTCCGTGAGATGGGAATAGGAGGACATGTCTCACGGGTCTCCATGTGGACAGACGTGAAAGCACTAGCTCAGGGCTTGGAGCAGAGGAAGACTCAAATGTGTTAGGTTATTTTTCCATGGTTGCTTAATAAATGCCTGTGTCAGTGTGAAGTGGGTTTTCCTGATCAAGGGGGGCCCATGCTGGCTGGGTAAGCAAAGTTTAGGGCTCTGGACAAAGACCTGATTCTCACATCTGCCTCTGGCAGGGGCATCTCCTTCAGGCGTGTTCCCGACGTGGGGCTTCCTGGAGGAGGTGGGGGTGAGCATGGGTTAGATTGGGGGTGGTCCCCCAGACATCGGTGGAGGCAGGAGCAGCCGCAGTGGACACAGCACCCAGAGTCACCCAGACCTCCCATGCCTCCAGCTCACACTGTCCCATGGGCAAGTCCCCCGCTGTCCCTGAATCTCCATTTGTTCCTCTGTAAAATGGGGAGAACTATGCTAATCCCCTCACCGGATGGTGGTGAGGACAGGGTGGGATCACGCCCATGGAAGTGCTCTGCCCGCTGTCCCAAGCGGCAGGGAGGCGGGGGTCTCCTCCCACGGTGGAGGGGGGGATACTGGCTGGACAGAGGGTGATGGCTCAGGGACCGCTTCTAGCTGTGTCTCAGCTCTCCACCCGGAGCTGGGCTGAGGGCTCTCCTCTCTCTGCTCCTGACCCCCAGGTCTGGTTCAGTAACCGCCGCGCCCGCTGGCGTAAGCAGGCAGGAGCCAACCAGCTGGCAGCGTTCAACCACCTTCTGCCAGGGGGCTTCCCGCCCACTGGCATGCCCACGCTGCCCCCCTACCAGCTGCCGGACTCCACCTACCCCACCACCACCATTTCTCAAGGTGAGTGCACAATCTTAGCCATGACCTTTCATCCCCCCCCCATCCCTCCCTTCCTTAACCAAGAAGGAATCATAAGAGCTATTTTGTAAAGATTTTATTTATATGAATGAGAGAGAGAAAGAGCATGAGCAGGGGGAGGAACAGGGGAAGAAGCACACTCCTGATGAACGCAGAGCCCTTCACGGGCCTCGAAGCAGGGCTCGATGCGGGGCTGGATCCCCGGACCCTGAGATCATGACCTGAGCCCAAGTCAGCAGCTCTACCAACTGAGCCACTCAGGTGCCCCAAGGCTGTTTTTTTAATTGACCATTTGTCTATTTGATGTGGATGGGCTGTTAAAATGGGAAAAAAGGTCTTGCCCTTGAACTTCTTGTTACTGCCAACAGACCACAGAGCATCCCGGTGAACAGACACAACGCAACCTTCCCGAACAATTTTAGAACAGAGTGTCTCAAACTGTAAAGTCACGTACATCTCCTGCAGTCTTATTAAAATGCAGAAGGGACAGACAGACAAGGCTACCCTCCCTCCCTGGACCTTCCCTCCATTCTGCCCACCCCCTGCTTCCCCCTCAGCACACATTAGCAATCCCACTACTTGACATGTGACTTGTGAGGTCCCCGTGGCTCTCTCTTAAAGGGCTGGCAGGCTGGAGTTCTAGAAGCCGAGGAGAGAGGCAGGGGACCCTCCCTATGATTCTTGATGAAAAATTGATGATTGTTCCATTCTCTGTTTGCCCTGGCAAACAGAACGGCAGCCCCGCAGCCAGGAGCAGAAATGGCAGCTCAAACCCTGGCCCTCATTACCAGCCTTATCACCTTGCACGAGAGCCCCGACCCCTCCAAGGCTCGGTTTCTTCATCTGTAGAATGAGAATCGTATTCTTGCCTCATACCCGTAGCCAGTACTTGTAAAGGCACCTTGCAAGTGGTTGGTGCCCACAAAATGCTATTGGGACAGGCCTGGGTAGACAGCCAGCGGGACAGGCCAGCAAGGTCTGACTCTGAGTCCAGATGACATTTATCGAGCCCTGCTGTGTGCCAAACACTAAGCAACATGGCTGGTTCACAGTTGCCTTGAGTTACGTGGTACGTCGCTTAGCTGTCAGTCAGGACTGGGCTAGTCCCTAGCGCCCTCCACAGAAGCCAGCTTGGCCCTTCCTGAGTAGTGACAGTAGGTGGTCCCCTTCCTCCGCTGGATGGAGACTGGGACGAGGAGGCTCCTGGCTTGTTTTCCAAGCAGGTGCTTCTTTCCCTGCCCCGGGGACGCCCACCATCTGGGCTGGGTCCGCTTGCTCAGGCCCTCTCCTGGGTCTCTCCACAGATGGGGGCAGCACCGTGCACCGGCCCCAGCCTCTCCCACCGTCCACCATGCACCAGGGGGGACTGGCTGCGGCCGCCGCGGCCGCCGACACCAGCTCTGCATACGGAGCCCGCCACGGCTTCTCCAGCTACTCGGACAGCTTCATGAACCCGGCGGCGTCCTCCAACCACATGAACCCCGTCAGCAACGGCCTGTCTCCCCAGGTAGGTGGCCTCGCCGGACCTGTGTCCAGGAAACCACAGGCTCTTGGGTACCTTCAGAGCGTTACAGTGGCAAGTGGAGATGCTCCTTCCACCTTCCTGGTCCGTATTCTGGGATCCTTCGCCCTGGGTTTGTGTTCTGCAAGCTGCAGGTCTGCCTGACCCAGCAGGCAGATATGGAAACACGGTTTGTTGTGGCCACCAGAAACACACTATAGACGTGCTCCTGGCCCGACAGCCCCCCAGAGCTTCTGAAACTAGCCTTCCACCCACCTCGTGGCTGTTCGGTCCATAGAAGTCTAGCATTTTCAGACCACGTGTGGGTGGAAGCCTTGTACCATCTCCTATGGGATGCTGACTGTGGTCTGGGCTTTGTTCTAGAACCAGGAGTCCTTCCTGGATTGCATCCTGTGCTCCATCTCTTGCCTTTCCCCAGGAGTGACCTATGAGTGAGAGGCAGGACCGCATCTGATTGGTAGCGAGAAATACGACTGAGGTTCTAGACTGGGAACTCCGCTCCCATTGGGTCTTGGAGCTCATGCACTTTCGCATGCTTGGTTGCTGGCGAAGTCCCTTGTTGCCTGCCCCTGCTGTTGGAAGTCGTGGGGCCACCCCTAGATCAAGCCAGAAAGACAGTGCTGAGGCTGACGGTGGTGACTGGTGGGGCTGGGGAGCAGGACGTGGTAATACTGGTGACTTTGAGGGTTCCTTTCTGTGGCTACAGCAGGCTCTCAAATATCCATGGAGGAAAGAGTGAAATCCAAGGCTGGTTTCACCCAGCCTGCCACCTTCTGAGTCGCTTCCCTTATGTCTGTGGGAACACATGTGGCACAAGGTTTCTGAACAGCTGTGGTCCGAGAGGAAAAGTGGGGGCTTGCAGGGGGTTCAGTCCCAGCTACACTGCTCAGGGCGGTGGGAAGTCAGCATCTCGGAGCCTCAGTTTATCCCCCATTGAACTAAAGAGTGATTAAACCAGGCGTTGCTGACCTCCCCAGAAGGGTGTTCTCTGAATTCAGCATGCTAACTGGCCAAAGCCTTAGCACCGAGCCCGGCACAAAATAGGGGCCAAAAAACATCAGTCCTCTTGCCAACCCCCTCCCGCCCATCGCCAGGATGATACAATTAGTATAAGAAACCTGTTATTTGAAGAAAAAAGGGGGCCAAAGGGAAGGTTGGCTACGGCCCCCTGGCCATATCCATCCAGCTTCCTATTTTTGTCAATAAAGCTTTATTGACACATAGCCATGCCCATTTATTTACGTATTTATGGCTGCTTCAGGGCTACAACATCAGAGCTGAGAAATTTCAAGACAGACCACATGGCCCACAAAGCAAATAATATTTGCTCTCTGGCCCTTACAGAAAAACAATTGCCAACCCCTGGTCTAAGACCTTCGCAAGAACGTTCATTTTCTGCGTGGTTTGGGTTCATCCCTGTTTGTCTCTGTTAGTGACTGTGGTTGACAGCTGACTGCATTTTACTGTCATCCTTTATTGATGGGTAAGATCCCTTCCCCTCTGTCTGCCTTGATTTTCCCATCCATGAAATGGGGATGACACTCGCATCTATCTCATAGGGCTGTTGAGGAAGGTATGAGCTCATGCGCGTAAAGCACTTAGCCCAGGGCCGGGGCAGAGCCGAGCTCTGGGGAACTTGAGCAGCTCCACGCATGCAGAGCTCCTAACGGTGATGCACCGAGTCCTGTTGGGGCCCACGTTCCGGGGCGGGGGTGATGCAGCCTGCAGACCAGAATGTTTACCCACTGGAACCTAATTGGCCTCTTTGGGGGTCAAGGCCATGGCTTCCATGTCGTTAGTACTGAGGACAAACTGGCTGAGCTAACCTTCCAGAGAGTCAAGAGACAGACAGGACAGGATCCCAGCGCTGGCTGGGTGACCATGGCTGTGGAGTGACCTGAGGGTGACCTGAGGAGGTGGCCCAGCCCAGGTGGCTTCATGGTACAAAACAGGTTGGAGGAGCTTCACTTGGAAGTCTGAAGAG
This sequence comes from Ursus maritimus, assembly GCF_017311325.1. Lineage (NCBI taxonomy): Eukaryota > Metazoa > Chordata > Mammalia > Carnivora > Ursidae > Ursus > Ursus maritimus. Next base: position 13,326,571 of record NW_024425786.1, read on the forward strand.
GGGTGTCAAGATTATATGGGCCAGCCTTCTTACTTTACGGATGGGGGGCCGGGGACACATTAGCCGGGCTGGAGCCGAGAGTCTAGGGCACCTGGCTCTCTGACTACTGTTCCTCGCAGCCCACTGTCTCCGCATGGGCTGCGGTTTCTCCTCAACGCGACAGTTTTGTCACCGGGCAGAGGAGAGGCAAGAGATAAGGGGCCCCTGGCTTCTGGAGTGTGGCTCGGCAATGGGGTAAAGGGGAAGGATGTCCCATGCACTGTGTGGGCCCAG
>NW_024425786.1:13326851-13397773 GCF_017311325.1 Ursus maritimus
AGCCTCAGGGAAAGAGGAGAGAAGAAAAGCAAAACAAAACAAAAAACAGCCATTACTGTGAACCAGCCACGAGCCCGACCTTGTCCCTGCCTGAGCCGGACCCTCACCTCTCCTCCCAGAGACCCTTGCTTGGGAGGCTTGCTCCCCACGCTTCAGGCGGAGAGGCTATAAGGACGTGATGGATTGGGCCAACTCCAGAGACTTGCCCAGAGGTTCCCACCGAAGGTGTGAAGACAGATGGAGGGTCTGACAGGGGCAGAGGGGACCAGGAGGTGAACAGCTGCCGGCAGGGAGAGGGGCTGCGCGTAGGGAGGCCAGAAGGGCAGGCTGTGTGTGCTTCTGTCCGTGTGAACTGCTGGGGTTAAGCTCCGATCGCTTCCTGAGGAAGGGGGCAGCCAGGGGGTGTTTCTGGGTCTGTACAAGAGTTCCTGGTATTTGTGACTCCCGGGATGCCCCCTCCTCCCTCTGAGCAGACCACCTGCACATCTTGGGCACATCTCCATGGTCTTGGGAGGGGTGGGGGGTGGCGTTCTCCACCAGGACAGATCCACTTCCCTGGGTCCTCTCCCCCCAACAGCAGGGAGGTTGTCCGGAGCTCGAGTGGGTAAGAGGGATGGGGTGGGGCTTCCCCTCCCCCCGGACGGCAGGTCCCCACCACTGCCCCCCAGGTAGCCTTAGCCCAAGGGCATCCCATTGGGGGGTGAAGTTGGGGCTCTGCTGAGCCGCTGCTCATCACACTGGCCGGTTTGCTGCTGCCTAGAGAGGTGCCCCCTCCCGGGGCCTGACCCGGGCCCTTGTCTCAGACCCAGTCTGGGAAGTGGGGGCCGTCAAGCATCAGAGACTCCACAGAATGAGTGCCAGCAGAATCCCACAGAAAAACCACTTATTCAGCTGTCTCCTGGACCCCAGCTCTCACAGAGCAAATAGTTACAGAGTGCCCGCTGTGTGCCACGCACTGTTCTAGGCCCTGGGGGTAAATCAGTGAACGTCACAGATGGAGACCCCCCCTCTGCCCTAGTGGAGCCGGCAGTCTAACAGGACAGACAGACAATACATAATAAAACAGCAAGTTCACACGATGTGTCTACTACCGCTTTGACAAGGACAGCTAAACTTTTTGAGCCCCTGTGACTCGGACCCTGTTCTGAGGGTTTCCTATACCCTCACCACTTGGGCGGCAAAGCCAGGCTTCAGCCCTCCTCTCTGGAGCCTGAGATCATAACTGACCCTGCCCTCCCGCCTCAGAGGTGTGCACGCTTACCCTCTTTTTTGGAGATTGGCGGGCAGCAAGAAGAAATCCTCTCCCCTTCAGCTCAGCGGAGGGGAAAGCTCATTCAACCCATGTCTTGGATGAGAAGACTGAGGCCAGGACCTCAGGTTAGGGGCCAATGGGCAGAGTTGAGTCACACGGGTAGAGGCCTTCTGAGAGGTTCAGACACAGGTGAGGCTTGGTTCCCTCGTAGCCCTGCCCCTCAACGCCCTGCACAGCCCAGATGTACAAGATCAGGGACTCGGTGCCCAGCACAGGGACGTCACCAGCTTCATGTACGGGGTCCTTCTGAAGAGGTACAAGGAAAACCAACACAGTGGACCCCTGAACAACGTGGGGATTAGGGGTGCCCACCCCCCACACCGTCGAACATCCACGTATACGTTTTGGCTCCCCCGAAACTTTACTCATAGCTTACTACTGCCCTGAAGCCTGAGAATGTAAATAGTGCACGAACACCAATTTTGTAGGTTCTGTTTCTTTTACACAGTGTTCTTACAGGAAAATGAGCTAGAGATGTACTAAGAAAAGCGTAAGGAAGAGAAAATCCATTTGCAGCGCCGTGCTGTATTTATTGAAATGCAGCGCCTAGACCAGCGCCTGGCACAGAGTAGGCACCCCATAACGATTCATTATGTGAGAGCCGGGGTCCAGGGCAGATTGGATTAAGGGCACCCACGCAGTTCAAGCCCGTGTTGTTCGAGGGTCGGTGTACTGCCCATGAGACGTCAGGAAGTAGGATTTGCAGACCCCCTTAGGCTGAGGTCCTTGGAAACAACTCTTAGAAAAAACCCAGGACGGCTTAGGGCAAGAGGAAACTTTTGTGGCGTGAACGGGAACACGACAGTGAGTGATCTGATGCCTGCCGTGGCAGGGCACGCTGGTAGGGGGAGTGGGCAGGGATACAAAGGGGACACCTATGTATAGGTCCCTTAGGATACCTGCCCTTAGGAATTCCCCAGTCTGATGGGGGAGACACAGCTCCTGCGCTGAGGGGCCCCTGGTCTGAGAGAGGAAGGACTCTGCCCCCATCCTCAGGAGCTCACAGTCAGAAGCAGGATGGGGAGGGGGGACTCTGTCCTTAGATGCCCTGGGGCGACAGGAGAAGCCAGTACTGTCCTGGAGGGATTCCCAGTTTGAGGGGACACAGGCTCAGAAAGTCGTTCTCGGCTGCTGCTCACCTTCCAGAGTCCCGAGCAAAGAATCAGGAGCGCAGTTCTGTCGTTTGGCTGAAGGCTACGGGCAGGGTGTCCTGTGCTGGGGGCTTCTTCAGGGTCTTCGAGAGTGTGTCCCCGGGGGAGGGGGAGGCGCCCTTGGCTTGAGCTTCCTTCTCCTCCAGGCTTTTTAGATGCAGATTCTATCAGAGTTGGAAGTGGAAACTGAGGCCCAGACGGGGAGAAAATTGCTCCAAATCATAGTCAGATTAAGGGCAGGGCTGGGACCGGCCCCTAGAGCCCCAAGCCCCCAGTCAAGGGCTCCTGCCACCGCCTCCTGGAAAGAGGGTGTTTCTTTCTTGCCACCACCACCCATTTCGCTGCTTCATAACGCCCCACAACGCCCCATGATCATTGTGTCCTTCACTCCTCTGGAGCTTCGCAGGAAGGAACCTGTAAAAGGGATTTACATATTTACCCCGTCCCCCACACTCAACTACTGAAAAGTAGTCTAAGTGCGGGGTGCATCACGTGGCCGCCATCACTGCACAAGCCTTTTGGTCCTTTTGGGCTCCTTGATGTTCTTTTCTCCTTTCCCTCTTTTGCGCGGACTGATTACAGCCACAGCTAACGGGGAGCACACGCTCCGGGCGGGCCGGCTGGGACAGAGCTAAACGCTGTAGCGGCCTCCACTCACGGAGTCCTGGCCGTGTCTCGTGACCTTCAAGTTACAGATGAGGAAGCCGATTTGTCCACGGTCATGCACCCATCCATCTATCCGTGTACCCACCATGTGCCAGGCTCTGTGGCAGGTTCTGGAAAGTGGCAGAGCTGCGATTGGAACGGTCTGCCTCCAGAGCCCACCGTGTTTGCTGTTCTAACAGCCCCCCCAGGTTCGAATTGCACCCCATCTGGTGAAGCTGAGGTTTGCACCCACGGGACGTAATCAGGTTCAGAGGCCAAATCAACAAATGCTAAGCTTTCCCTTCCTCCCAAAACGAGCAGGAATAAAGCTCAAGGCTTTATTTCAATTTCTTTATGAATGGGGTCTCCTAAGTGCCTCACCACGGCAGCGCCCCGTCCTGGCATCATTCGAGGGCCTCAGGGGAGCCAGTCCAGCCAGGGGACACACTCCATCAGCTGAATACCCTACAGAATGCCAGATCCCACGTACGCGCTTTGGCTCTATGAAGTCACTCAAGCTCTGCAGAAGCCCTCCGCCTGGGAAAACAGGCTCAGAGAGGTTCAGCAACTTGCTGAAGGCCACAGAGCCGCTGAGTGGCAGAGCCAGGACTCTGAACAGCTCTGCCTGACCGTGCCTTGCAGTGACCCTCAGCGGGATACGTCCGCGGGCTCTAGGGCCCCGAGCTGTGCCCCTCATGCGGTGGGCCCTGGAAACTCCCCTTGCTTCTTTCTCCTCTTACTTCCTCCTTGTGTTTTTTTTCCTCTTTATTGGCGACACTGCGTTTATAATAAGCATTTAAAATGAGTCTTGCTGGACCAGAGACGAGGAAGGAGGAGGGAGTGGGAGATTTGTAGGCAGGAAGACAGGGAGGGGGATGGTGGGGTGTTAAATAGCCCAGAATTTTTAAAAAACTGATGCAAATCACTGGTAGGAGAGAAAATTATGTGCAATTACGTCCCGCTATTGGAAGGTTTTGCCTAGCCCAGGCAACAAGATCTCATTAACAAGCAGAAAATAAGATTGAAATGGTGTGTAAAAGAGCTGAAAAATGAATTTGAATGCTGCGTTTGTCCACAATTACCCCCTCCTTCACACGTATTTTATTGCAATTTTTTTATTATTCTTAATCTCTCCATTCCTCAAAGCAGATTGGGGACATCCTGGCATTACTGGGGCATCGGGAGGAGGTGTGGAGGATTTCCTGCTCCCCTGAAAGGAGACCCTTCTCTCGCACATTTTCCAAGGTTGGGTTTTGGAGGGATCAGAATTCATTTCTCCGGCTTAGTGGGTTGTAGGAACACGGGGCTTTAACCCCAGCCCCCAGCCGAGTGAGCGCGCCTCTGCGCCCCGCCCAGCCCTTCCTTCTCCTCCCTTCTGGGCGCCTCTTCTGCCTCCAGCTTCCTCCCTGTGCCTTCTCAGGATCTCTTCCAGGCTTGCCCTCTCCCGGGGGGGTCTCTCCCGCAGGCCCCCCCAAGTAGGAGAAAGTGGGGATAGGCAAGAGAAACGGCACGGCCCATTGCCAACAAGCAGCTCTAGGGTAGAGTTCTGGTTTGGCCATTTAGTGAGTTGCTGTGTGGCCCTGGGGCAGCTTGCTTAACCTCTCTGGGCTTCATTTTTCTCATCTGAGAATGGGAGCGATAATCTCTACCTCTCAGGGGGTGCTGTGAGTATGAAGGGAGAATTTGAGTGAAGTGCCTGGTACATAGTAGGTGCTTGATACATTTGAATACATTCTCCATCCCCCCCCCCACCTCCCCGCATCTGTAACTTGGCCTCCAACTCTGCCTTACTCCCTTCCATCTCTTTCCCCCTTCCCTTCCCTCCTCTCTCTCCTACCCTCCCATCCATTGGCTGCAAAATGCCTGAGTTGGTTTCTAGTCCAGGACAGTGTAGTATGTCCCCCTGACCCCAGTCCTGGGAAGGGAGGATGCGGGGTGCAGGAGGCACCCTTTTCTGCAGAAAACATGGGGAATGGCTGTCTCCACTCTCCCGCTTGGGTCCCTGGAAAGGATGAGCAAGGATGGAAGGAGTGACTGGCTCAGGTTGGACGGACGTGGCTCTGACCCTGAGTGGTTTTCCCCAGGATTAGGGAAGCGCTGAGTCACCCCACCCAACCCACGTACCCATTTCTCACTGTGACCAATGGTGATGGGGTCAAGGGTCAGCTGGCGGGAAGGGCCACAATCTGTGGCCAGAGTTTCTTGGCCCTGAAGCCAAATGCCATTTGACAGCATCTGTCCTCCCCAACTGGCTTTCACTCTACCCAGTGCTAGCCCAGCTCCCTGAGACCCCTATGCCACAGGCCACATCTGCCAGCCTCTCATCAGAGCCCTGATCGGGGTGCCAGGTGGGGGCGGTGGGTAGTGTCCACTCAGCTCATCAGATGACGGCACACCCCAAGTGCCCTTTCCCCTTGACTCCTGGACAAGCCAGCCCTGGGGCAGGGATGAGCCCCAAGGCTCAGAGAATCGGCCATGGGGCCCTGGGCATCCTCAAGGCCTGCCAGCCCCTAGAGGGACAGACCCTGCCAAGATCCTGCTCTCACATCCAGCTTTGCCTTTGTCCACAGTTAACCTACCTCAGTGGGAAAAGCTGAGTTATTTCCCCCCTGGCAGCTCTTTGCCAAACAAAACCACCTGCTCACGTCCATCAGAGGCTCAGCTCCAGCCCACAGGGAGAGGCCTGGACAGAGCCTCATCTCCTGTGAAAACAGACCCCTGTTTATTTCTCTGTCTTTCTCACCCCTTTTTCCTGGGTGGAGGGGAGGGGGGCGGGGGAGGACAGACTGGGATCAGGAACTTTCCAGACTGCGGTTGAGGGAGGCAGGTCGTGTCTCTGTGCAGGAACTGCTAGGAACTGGGGCGCGGTTTATGGCTTCTGGGTGACTTTAGAGTCTTTTTATCATCGAGGGAGAAGTAGGAGGGTCACCCTGGGCCTTTCTCTTTCCTTAGAAGACCAGGGGGGATTCTGGAAAGAGAGCATCTTAAGTCCACGTCTCTGAGTCTGGACAAGAGATGTGGGTCGAGGGCTGCCCTCGGTCAGGGCTGCTCTGGACCCCTTTTTTGCCCACCACCAAAACACGCACCTTGAGAAGCTATGGGTGCGAGCTTCCCACGGGCAGAGTAAGGCCCGGCGTGAGCAAGCGGGGCAAGGGGAGCCTGGATGTTCCCACGCACCACTTGATGGCAGGGACCACACTCCTCAATGGGACCACAGGCAAGGCAGTGGTACCCGGTGGCTGCTGATTCGCTTTGGTACCGCACAGAACCTGGCGCCTGGCACGTCGTCGGCCTCCAACCACCGGCAGTGAGCCCCCGGGGCCTCTGCAGCCTCATCACACGCAGCGATGCGCTGTTCCCAAGAGGTTTTTGAGGCAGGTGATCGTTCAGTTTGTACTTCAATGTCATTACCTAGGATTCCCTTCAAGTTCATTCCCCTAGCTCCTGTTATTAACGCAGCCTATAGGGGGGCTCAAAAAAAAAAAAACGTACATGGCTGTCTCTCTCTCACCAAGTATATTTCAGGGGAGACAATATTTAGGGAAGGGGTGGGAGGCTGGTGCTGGCAGGACAACAGCAAATCATAGGGCCAAGCACTAAACCAGTGTCTAACGCTGATGCGCCATGGGCAGGTGGAATGATCGTGCAGCCCGGGGTTCAGATCACAGCTTCACTACTTACATGCTGTGTGAGCACAGGCAAGTGACACGAGCTCTCTGAGCCTCGGCTTCCTCAGATGTAAGATGGGGCCGATACTACTCACCTTGCAGGATTATGAGCAAGAATGAGACCTTGTTCATGGGTAACACCTAGTTCCATGCCAGGCATATAGGAAGAGCTTAGTAAGGGACAGTTTTCTCCTCTCTCCTTCTCCCCGCCCAGATTAGAAACTGAATGGTCACTGTCTCTTCTCTGCTTTGGCTGTTTCCTTTCTGGGCCTGGAGGTCTGGCTTAGCCAATTTCCAATCGGAAATCCAGGAGATCTGAGCTCCCTGCCAGCTCTGCTTCTCACCCACTGTGTGACCTTGATAGATACCTCCCCTCTGGGCCTCAGTTTCCCTATCTGTGCAAGGAAAGAGACAGACCAGTTGCCAGTCAGGAACCTCCCTGCTCAGAGTCTGTGATTTCTGTGGGTTCTTTGTACGAGCACGTGAGTCACAGCCTCTAAATCTGTGGGCAGGGGCTGGCCCTCCTCTGTGTCCGGCACCCCCTCCTCACCCTCGTGGGGCCCCAGCCTGGGCCTTCTGGGCTTCCCAGCAGGCCGGGCTTTAGCCTCCCAGAGCTGCCTGGTTCGGTGGGAAAGAATGCAGATAGCGGATTTGTCCTTTCTGATTAGCACAGGGGCTTGGAATGAGACGGTCCCGGCAGATAGAGGGGAAGAAAATGAGGGAGATTAGCAATTAATACAGCGGGCAGACGCGCCGAGCGGCTCAAGGCCAGTCCCTGGGGTCCCCAGCGGGAGGGAGGCCGCCAGGATGGCCAGCGACTGGACCTGGGAGGCCGGGCAGTACCCCAGTGAGGACAGGCAGGGGGACTTTGAGGGTCCCCAAAGAGTCACACTCTCCCCTGCCCCTAGGATGTTGTGCCTTCTGGGACTCCTTCTGTGTCTCCCGGATGTGTCTCTCTGCTGGGACTCCTCCTCCATCGCCCTGTCTTCTTGAAACCACTCCCGCTTATTCCTTAAGAGTTGGCCACATTCCGGGCGCCTACGCTCACCCCCTCATGGTGGGCTAGTTGTGCTTTGCCAGTGCATTTATCACATTTTATCGGTGTATTAAAAGTACTTGTATTACTAGACAAATATTATATAAAAAGAATTGCTCTCTTTTCCGGACGCCGTGCTAAGCCCCTCACATGGATCAGCTCATTTAATCCTTGCACCATCTCCTTTGGAAGGGGAGGGCTTCACAAATGGGGGGACAGAAGAACCAAGCAGTTTCAGTCATTTGCCTGAGATAAATCGACAAGTGGCTTGAACCCAGCCTGCCTGGCCCCAGAGAGCATGCTGTCACCGGGCACATGTCATGAGAATGGTCTGTTTCCTACTCGCTGGTGAGATCTTGATCTCCGCTATTCCCCAGTGCCCTAAGATGCAAGAGAGCAGGGGTGTTAAGACGTGGACTCTGGGGTCCTTGTGCCTGGTCCCAATCTCTAGCACTGTCACTTACCGCCTGTGTGATTCCAAAGAGGTTCTGCTCTGCCTCAGTTTCCCCCGCTGTCAAGTGGGGCTAGCAGTAGTTCCCACCTCATAGAGTAGTCTGAGGAATGAGCACGTTGAGATATGCAAAGCCTGTTGGTATCTGGCACACATCGGGGTAGCTATTTGCAGATGGGGGCTCTGAGGCCACATAGTGAGTTGGGGCAGGGCCAGGCCCCAGACCTCCTGTTGCAGAATTAACGTTCCCCTGGCGCCCTTGAGTTCCCCTGCTCCTTCCTGCCTCCTTGTCTAGGCATCTGCCCTGCCCCAACCTCAGCCCCAGGGCTCCCTTCTCTGCAGACCCTCCCCACCAGCCCCTCCTCTCTCGTGGCCCTCTCCCCAGCTGTGAACTTTTCTCCAACACCTTTGGGAGTGGGGACAGGTGTTCTGAGCCACCCCAGGGAGTTTGGCTCAAGGATAATGGCCGATGGGGAGGAAACAGGCAGAGGGCATTCCTCTCCTGGGGCTCCTGGGAGCATCTGAGATTTCCACCAGTGTCCCCCAGGCACCAGTGGTGACCTTTGGAAGGTCAGGACTGAGTGCCACGCCCACTCCTGTGTGGCCTTGGCCAGTCACTTCCACTCAGCACCTGTTTCCTTGTGAGTGATGAAGGCCAGCACTTTCCTTAGAGAGAGGACAGACTCCCTGGCACCCCCAGCCCAGGCAGGCAGGCTCCCCACTTTCCTTCTTCAGCCAGTCTTGCCTCCAGGTCCCTGGCTCAGCCCAGAACTTTCTCTTGGTCCCAGCTGATGGGAAATGAACCTGGGGTTTCTTCTGGGCACCTCCCTCTGCTTCCCATTTCTCTGCTTCCTCCACTCCTCCCTCCAGCACCCCAGTTCTCCCTGCGCCTTGTCCCTCACCCCACTTGCACCCAGGCTGCTCTCAGACCCCTTTCCTCCGTCCTCCCTTCTCTCCGAAAATCCCAGTCCTGCTTCGCATTCTCTTTCCCCTAATCTGGCATTCTTCTCCACTCCTTCTCTCATTTTCCTGTGGCTCCAGCCCCTCCCACCCCCATTTCGGCCGCGGACGTCGCGGGCTCAAGACCCTGGGGGGCGCGGGGTGGGGGTGGAGGCTCCGGGCGGGGGCGGGGCGCTGTTCCGGGCTGGAGGAGGGGGGCGCTGGGTCCGGGAGTGGCGAGGGGGTGTGGGCGCGGGATCCGCCGGATCCGCACTCCTGCCCCTCCCCTCCCCGCGCTCCGCCGCCGCCGCCGCGCCTTTGATCCATGGCCCGAGGCCGCCTGACAGTGGAAAATGCAGGGAGACAAAACCACTCAGTCAAAGTGATTCCCAACAACTGTCTCCCCGAGATAAGGACGCGCTTGGGCTCGGCGGCCTGCTTAATTCCTGCTGCCCGGGCCCGGGACCGGGGAGCAGCGCGAGCCCGGCCGCCCCCAAAACGCGCGCCGCCCGCTCGCTCGGCCTGGCGGTCCATCCAGGCGCGCACAGTGGCCCAGGGGCCGGGGGCGGATGGCGAGCAAGCCGGCGGTCGGGGCGCTCCGGAGAGAGACGCAGGCAGGAACTCGCTTCCTCGGCGGGGCCAGGGCTCCTCCCCCACTCCCCATGCATTCATTCTGTCCCCTTGCACCGATGCACTTGCCCTTCCCTCCGCCTAGAATATTCTCACCCTCCCTCTCTTCACTTAGCCAAACCCCATTCATCTCTCGGGTCTTAGCCCAGAGGCCAGACCCCCAGCTTGGGGGGCCACACCCCCTCCCAGGGTAGCAGTTTGGGCTCTGAATTCTAACTTTCTGGATACAGCTTTCTCCCCCTAAAGCCAGGACCAGGTTATGCAGGTGGCCCATGTCTGCACCACAAAACCTAGCACACGGGGATCCAGTAAACAGCTGGGGCATGGTTGGACACCTGAGTGTTCTTTGCCCAACTCCATGTCCCCTCCGTTTGGGGACCTTCCTTCCAGTTAGTTCTGCAAGAGACAAGCAAGCTAACCAGGAGCCAAAAGCCTCCAGAGAAGAGGGGATGCCCCAGACAAGGAGAGGGTTGGGGGTAGAGGAGCATCTGTGACCCCCCACCAAACCTCCCTGCAAGGGAAACCCCTTCCTCAGGGCTGGCCTGGCTGGGCTGGACGGACCACCTGGAGAGGTCCAGCTGTGCTTCCACCACCTTCCTGGGCAAGCTGCGGTCCGCCTTGGAGGTTTGGGAGGTCAGATTTTGTAAGCCAAGAGGGAACCTCCACCATTCTACCAGAAACCTCCACAGAGCCGTCTTTTAGGGGCAGAGAGAGCCAGCACGTTCCCACTGGTGGCAGGGGGTGGAGGTCACGGGGAGGCAGAATTCAGCTCAGGACTCCGCATCTAAACTGGCATGGAAAGGGTGGGCTTGTGAAGCACTGAGCGCCTCCTCTCTGGGGGGCAGCAGCAGGACTGTTGGAGAGCGGGTTCTTTGTGGTGTCAGGGATTCAGTAGAGACTGTGGTTCCCAGCCTGTGCATCAGAATGATCTGGAATGCCTGTTAAAAATCTAAATCCCAGGCTCTCCCCTGTTTGGCTGATGCGTAGGTCTGCGTGTGGACCAGGAGAATCCATACTTTAAAGAAGACCCCATCTGAGGCCGCCTGGATTATCAAAGCCCCGGATTAGCACGCTTTCACCTTGGCAGCCCCCCCTACCCCAGCACCTTGACCTCCCCTTTCTTTAGGAAGTGACCTCAGGGTAGGGTCTGTTTGAACTGAACTGAGATCCCCTCTCCAGAGGGATCTGCCCAAGGCAGAAAGGCATCCTAGAAATAGTTAACTCACCCCAGTCTTCTCTAAGAGAGACACCCCCAAGGGCCCTGCACACTTTTCACTGCCTGGAAGGACTCTGGGATTAACAAGGCTTTTCCGAGGGCATGAGTGGGTGTGGCAGTGGCCGGAGGGACAGCCTTTACCTTCAGCTCTGCCTCTGCTCCCAGTGCCATGGGCCATCCCCGCTTTGACACAAAGCCCTGGGAAATTTTCTCCATGTGTGAGGAAAACCCACCCCTGGCCAGCTCCTGTCCCACCATCCTGCTGGTCTCTTGGGGACCAGCAGAGAGCGTGAGGGCTCAGCATACAACCCTCTCTCCAGACAGTGGGTCTGACCCTCATGTCCTTCCCTAGGCCCCCTGGGTGCTGACCTCAACCCCAGCATGATTCCATTCTCTCTCTCTGCGGAGGAAGCGGCCATCCCAGCTGGGGTCCTGCCCTGCTTTGGCCCCCCGAAAGGAACAGGAGCCCAGTGGCTCTTTCAGCACCTTTATTGTCCATAATAATGACAATGACATCATCGATTTGTTTAGAACCTGGGGGTCCACGGGGCACTTTTGCCCTGTTCCGTGATTTGATCTTCACTGAGTCCTGAGGTTCTAGAATCGTCATGCCCATTTTGCAAACTCAGGCAGAGCTCAAGATCAGCAGCCAGGGATCATGTTGGCATCCTGAACCCTGGTCTGCCGGATGGCAGAGATGAAACTCTCCTCTGTGTTGGGCTGCCAGGACAGGCAGAGGCTGGACCAGACCCTGACTGCTCTGGGTCGGGTCTGGACTTCAAGGTCCCAGGGGTTTCACGTGTGCAGGAAAGTTTGAGAAGCACTGGCTGAAGTGTCCTCCCCAAGCACCCAGCTCTCAGAGCCCCCATGAGCTCCCTACGGTGACTCAGTGAAGCACCAGGGACAGCAGAGGGAGGGGAATGGGAGGGGCCTTGGAAGGAAGGCCCAGAGGAGAAGCAGGGGAGCGGGGGAGGTGGGCTGAGGGTTCCCCTGGCCCGGCAGCCCTAGGCGATGGTGACAGCCAGCTGGACCAGCCAGGTGGGCTCAGGTGTGGCCCAAGAAGCTCCAGGGTTGATTGATTCCGGAGGCGCCTCCTGCTGGAGGTATGCGGGAGTGATGGGCAGAGCAGCAGGGAAGTGCATGGACAGACTGACAGACCCAGGGAGAGAAACGGTACACGGTACACGATGCTGGTGTAGAGAACATCAGGGAAAGGGAGCAGCAGGGGCACGGGGAGAGAGGGAGAGAGGTAGGGGGAGATAAAGAGAGTCTGGGGGAGAAGCACATGGAGGGATAGAAACAGGAAGAGAGAGACACCCAGAGACTGTGAGAGACAGAAACGGGAGGAGAGAGAAGGAAAGGAGAGACAGAGCCACGCAGAGAGGGGTGTGCAGGCAGGGGAGGGACAGAAAGACAAAGAGCAAACACGGGAGGCCAGAGAGCAAGGCATGATGGGGACTCGGACACAACTGGAGGGACATGAATTTACAGAAGTAGGGTGGGAACAGGGAGCTGAGACAGGAGGGGGCCCCCAAAGCTGGAGGGGTGCACAGAGAGAGAGAGGAGCCTTGAGGGAGACACAGCGGGCTCTGCTGCGTGAACCCCAGCCCCACCACCTCCCAGCTGTGTGCCCTTGGCTCCCTCCTCCTGCAGGAGGACAGCGGCAAACAGGTGCCTTCACCGCCCCCCCACGGTATCCTGCCGGGGCCTGCTGTCTGTGCTCCCTCCTCCCACCTACAGGCTGGGTGTCTGTGGCAGGGCCTTTTCCCAAGCAAAGGGGGCTGCCCGGGCCTGAACCCCAGATGCCCTGCTCCCAGCCCTGGCCTCCTGGTGGGGCGGTGGTTGGTCTCAAAGCCCCGGGAGCCTGGGGTGAGAAGTCCTGCCCTTCTGACGAGTGTTTCCCTTTAGTTCCAGATGCCCCCCTGACAGGTGCTCTGCGTGATTAATGTCCCCACCCCCTAGGCCAGAGACCAGCCCCTCCTCCCCAAGCCAAGCTGGTGGCTGTGCGGGCAGCACAGGGACTGAGACTTCTAGAATCCTCTCCTGGTTCCTCCCTCTTCCTGGACCTCCTCCAGCCACCAAGAGCAGAGGAAAGACCCCTCCTCAAAGCCACCCTTAGATGGGCCAGTTGACTCTGGCCGAGTTTTTATTCAAGTCTGTTCTCCCATCTGTGTGGCAGCATTACTAACCCTGCTGCCATGGTCAGGAGGAGGGGGCGTCAGCAAAGTGCCTGGAGCCCCTCAGGGCAAAACCTCTGGGTGAAGAAGGGGAGACCCCTGGGCTCCGCTGGAAGGCCCCCAAAACCCTGATGCTAGAGTTGCTAGTGGTGGACGTGGGGCACAGCATAACATTGGCTCTGACAGAGGCACGGGTAGGTAAACTTGGCATCATGAGATTGTGGAGGGGACATACTGGCTTCAGCAACTTGAAGGCTCTTGTGCAGTGGCAGGAAGGGGCCATGAATCATGGGGGGTATGCCAGGTGGGTGGGGGACTGCCATCAGGCTTGGAGACCATGGTTGGAGATAGAGGCTGAGTTTGAATTGGCCATAGTTGAATTGGAGAGTTTGAGATATTAAGTCTCCAGCTGGGGGCCGTGGCTACCAGCTGTGTGATCTTGAGCAAGTGACTTGACCTCTCTGTGCCTCGGTTTCCTGATCTATAAAACTTGGGTGGCAGGGGTACCGATTTCCCAGGGTTGTAGTGAGGAGCAAAGGAGTGAACACAAGCAAGGCTTGGAACGCTGTCAGGCATGGAGCAAAAGTCGTGAAGGACCACTAGCCAGGAGGGCGAGCGCTTATATTTGGAAGTGTGATAGGCACAGGGTCACGGAGCTGGGCTGTACCAGGAGCTGGGGGGCCCCGGGCTGGCAGTGCCGGATGGAGCCAGAACTCCATTCCGGCTCCTTTCCCCACCTTGCCCAGCCCCCTTCCCGAGTAACCTGCAGCCTGCGGCGCCAGGGAGAGAGCTGCTATCTCTCCCCGCATCTCTCCGGGGCCCGGGGACCAAAGCGAGACAACATCTCTCCGCAGCGGTCCCCAGCCTCTTGTTTGTTTGGTACGTCGGAGCCGTGGGCACATTTTTGCTAATTTTGTGACTGCCTTTATCAAATGGGGATTCACAGGCGCTTTATCCTCGATAAGTGGATTAGTCGGTGAACTAAATAAGACGGTGTGGGACGCGGGGGCTGCTCTGGAGAAGATATTTGTTTCGCGAAGAATGGAGCCTGCGTTCCCTGCCCTGTGCAGGCGAGGCAGGCCGGGCAGCCGGGTAGCTGGAGGGCCCTCATCACTCCTCCTCCCGGGGCAGCGGAGCCCAGACGTGGGAACCCTCTACAATGCAGACAGGAAGTGGGAGGGAGGCTGGGTCCCCTGGAGGACAGGCCCCTGGGTCCCTCCAGGTGGGGGGGGGGGTGGAACCTTGGATCAAATCCAGCCACCGCAGTACACTTGGGCTCATCTGAAGAGTGTCAGGTCCCTGGGCAGCGGCTTGCCCCTCCTCCCTCCTTCCCACCTTCTGACGCCTTTCCCTTTCTTCCTCCCCTGGCCTCCTAGCCCTTCCACTTCCTTTTTGTTTCTTTTCCTGGCCCCTCCAACACCGCCAGAGGCCTTTTGCTAAGTACTGTGAATCCAGACGTGGGTAAGACAGGTCCTTGCTTTTGCAGACAAGAGCTCAGAAGCTAAGCAATATGACAGCTAGAGGCGACTCCGGTTGCAGACCGGGCCGCTCAGCTTCTCTCCAAGGCACCCCTGCTATTGGATGAGGGTGTACTCTTGGGGACGTGGGGACACAGACCCGTGACACAGACATGCATGCACCTTTTGGACTCTTTGCCACTGTGCCGCCGTATTTGTTGGTCATAATAAGGTAATAAAGCAGCATCGTGTCAGGTTGACGCACCAGGAAGTTGCGCCACGTTCAGCTGGTGACTTTGCTGGCACAATGCTTCTCAGCAACTTGGGTGTCGGGCCCGGCCGGGGAGGGGAAGGTGACGGGGCTGTGTGGAGTCTGGGCGACTGAGAGGGTGATAGGATGACAGAAGCAGAGAGCGCAGAAGGAGGACTTGGATCAGGGCAGCTGTGTGGAGATCAAGGCCAAGGGGCCAGCCAGCAGGGTGCCCGGGATAGGGGTCAGGGCAGACATGCGGATTTCAGAGGCGAGTCTCTCTACAAGACCCTCAGGTTGGAATAACATGCTTGGGGAGAGAGGAGAGGAAGAGGCTGGGAGGACCCATGTTCCAGCTGTTCCCCCACAGCTGGATGAGAGCAGGGCTGGGGGGTTCGGGGGAGGGAAACCAAATGTTTTCTTTTTCTCTCCCATTTTTCATAAGAGTGGCCAGGAACTTGAGGTCTGTGTTCTGTGCTGCAGCAAGAATCTGGTTGAGGGTGAGGGGCGAACAGAGACTCTAAGAAGGAAAGAAAAGGCTGGAGCAGCGCATTTGGGTCCCCAGCTGGTCCTTAGCAGTGTCTGTCCTCCCCAAGCTGCCTCCAGCTGAGTGTGATTTTGCTATTTATTTACATGTAATTATTGCTATGAGGTGCAGATATTAACGCTGTCAAGAGCAATTTGCTCTGACATTTTTCACTCGCTCAGTGCCCCCGCCACTCTCGATGGAGCCCAGGGCTCTCCCTGCTCGGGCCGCTGCGTGCTCGGTGGCCCGGCCGGGAACCACCCAGCCGGCAAGGAGTAGCGTCAGCGAGCTCACCCGGCTCCTCTGCGAACTCATTAAGCTTTGAAATTGAATTTGGTCCAGGAGAGGGCTGGCTGGGCCCTGCTCCACCCGGCCTCGGCTGGCTCCTGGCCTCCCTGCCCCGCCTGCCTCGGAGAATACGGGGCAGGGGCTGGTGGCGGAGGCTGACAGAGGGCGGCTGGTGAAGATGGTGGAGGGGTCATTGTCAGAGAGGTGGGTGTGCACACAGCCCCGAGACACGGTGCAGGGGGAAAGGGGTATGGCAGCAGGAACCCTCTCAATTCTTCACCCGGAAAACCAGGCAGCTCTGATGCTGGAGGACATCACTGCGATGGATAGCTGCACGCACCTAACAAAGAGACTTGTCTATGGAGTCCGGCAAGCATCTTAGCCAGCCCGCAGGGGATGATGGCAACATGGGGGTGGGAAGGGTGCTGAGCCGGCCTTGCAGTGGGTCCCTTAGGTAGATGCTGGAGAAGAATGGTCTTCAGAATTATACCTTCTGAGTTCAGATCCCAGCCCAGCACTTACTCATTATGTAGACTGGGGCGAAGTAGTTAGCTTCCCCGAGCCTCAGTTTCCTGACTTATCACCTGCAACAGCCAATACACGTATTTCCTTGAACCTGAAACAATTTGATGCTGGCCCATCCTTGATCTTGTCAGGTGTCAAGAAAAGCTTCGCACACAGCCGTGTCGCCACCACTGCCTGACACGGATGCTACCTGGCTGCTACGACAGCCGCAGCAAGGCGTCACTGGTGGTAAATCGCATTCCAATTTCAGGAAGGTGAAGACACCCATCCTTCTGATTGCAGGTGTAAGGGGTGAATGGCAGTGCTGCCTGCCCATAGTAGGTGTTTGGCACACAGTAGGTGCGTAATAATGGAAGCCTACGATCAGTTTTCCTTTTGAGCTTCTCAGTAACGGGGTGGGGGGCATTCGTTCATTCTGCTCAAGGGATTTGGCTCCTTGGAGAGGGGAAGCGGGAGCTATCATGGCTGGGAGTCCTTAACACATTGTGATATGTGCCAGCTTGTCTGCCCAGGTACTAACGAGGCCTCCCTGCCACCACTCACTCCCTGCCACGGACAATCTGTGTCCTCGTCTCTGGCAATTACCAAGGGGGAGCACCCCCCACGCCAGGGGGGCCGAGAGCCTAGGCCTCCCCCTCCTCCTCCTTTCCCAACCTGGGCCCAGAGTCCAGGAGGCCCCCCTCAGTCCCCTTCTCAGCCCTCCCACCCCTCCCCTCCCCTCAGCTCAGCCAATTAGGCCCCTGACACCTGGAGCCACTGACAAACTGTTTCTGTCACTTGCTCTCTGTCTTTCATTAGGGCCGTGGAGGAGGGGGAGCGGGAGGGGAGGGGGAGGAGATGGGATCTTTCATGCTTAGTAAGGCCAGATACATTAATTACAAAACGGCCATTTGCCGCGTGAAAGTGTGCTAATTAAATTTATGCAATCATTATCTTTAAATAGTCATATCTTTCCCGGCAATCGGCCCCTTCCTTCTCCAGCCCCGCTGCCACTCAGAGCGGTCGCACTAATCCCCCTCCGCCATTATCGCGCCATCAGCGATGGTCCCCGAATCCCACCGCACCCCACTTGCTAGGGGCCAGCAGTCCTTGGACTCATCCTGGCGTGGACACCTAACCCAGGAACCACCAGGGAGGGGACGCCAAAGCCAGCCCCGCTCCAGTGCTTCCAGATATTTCTAGATGTTTCCAGATTTGGGAGATTGACATCTCCTACAGCAAACATTGGAAATGTGTGTGTGTGTTAGAGAGAGAGAACGTCTTTAACTTCTTAGACAATGAGTGGGAGTCATTCTGTCCATCCCCCCCACTTCTAGTCTTCAGCTAGGCCTCAAGGACCCCCAGGGTGGGGAGGAGGCTATGAAATCCATGGAGTTGAGAGACCGGTGTGAGTGTGCCACAAGACCCCTCCATGTCTTCTTTTCATTTATGCAACTCTATGCCAGGCATGAGGATGCATGAGGATGACAGATAAATGCATCCATCCATCCATTCATTCATTCCTCCAGTCACTCAACCAATATTAGTTGGACACCTACTATGTGCTAGGCACTGGGAATAGGACAGCAAGTCGGCCCCAGCAGCTGCTGGCTAAATCAGGGTTAGGGTCAGGGTCAGTAGGTAGGGCTACGGTAAGGCTGACAGCCTCCTCTGGGTGAGGCCCAAGCCCAAGACTTCCCACTGTTTCTCAGCTTGGCTTTCCTGTGTCTTCCTCCACACCCTGGGAGTTCTTACCCGAGCCTAGGCTGAAGCCTTTCTCTGCAGAGATTACCCTCCCGGCCTCCCTCTGCAATCGGACAGAGCCTGTCTCCCGAGTCTTTTCAGGTCAGCTACGTTGGACTCTCACGGGGGAGGGAGAGAGAACCCGAAGGAGTTTGGGGCTGGGGAATCCCCCTCCGGTCAGAGATAGCAGTCAGTGACCAGCTGGCCCCCCAGCCCCAGGGTGTACCTTTGGGGAGACCAGCTAGGGGGGCAGCTGGGACACGTACTTGCTCACACGCGTGTGCGCGCGCACACACACACACACGCAATACTGGCATACACATAGACTCACAAACACACACAAAGTTCATATATTCACACATAATCTTCTCACGCACAGGCATTCGTGCACACACATACTATTCTCCCACACATGCAATATTCCCAGAGCTGTTTATGGAAACAAAGACCACAGTCAGGTGCAGAACAAGAGTATGGGACTAGAAGTCAGGGGTCAAGGGTTCTTGCCCCACTGATGCCACTCATTCCCTAGGTGACTCTGAGTGAGCCCCTAAGCCTTTCCCTCCTCTGGAAAGGCTTGAGGCTTGTTGGGAAATGCTTTGGAAACTGTAAGGTGCTGCATTGGGCAAGAGAATGGCAGTAGCCAGGCTTAGAAAAGCATTCACGGAAGGCTAGTGGTGACGTAGGAGAGAGGCTGGGGTCAGGGGGTGGATGGAGGAGGCAGGGGAGCTTGCCGGCCGGGGTCAGGGGGTGGATGGAGGAGGCAGGGGAGCTTGCCGGCCGGGTGGGGCACCAGCTCTCCTGGTTGAGATGTGGATGGTGGAGGGAGGGTGAGGGCCATAAGCAGAGAGATGGAAGGCAAAGGGGGGCGGGGACGGGGAGACCTGCAGGAAATCTTGTTTGGAAGCTCAAAGTCAGCACCCGAAGCCCATTACCGCTGTCCACAGGGGGCAGGGAGAGGGGAGGAGGCCCGATCCTCTTAGCAAGACAGGAGCAGGAGCGGGGGTGGGGGGGTGTGCTTGGCTGCCCGGGTGGGTGATTTCTGGCTTGCACTAATCCCAGTGTGGAGCTGGGGACAGGCGATGGGACGGGCTGGGGGTGTGTTGGTGTGGTGTGTGTCCGTTGGGGGCTGGAGCAGGGTGAACACAGGCTCGTCAGCTTGCATCAGTGAGCTGGCGATTGGAGAGTTGTGAGGCTGCGGTGTGTGTGAACATGTGTGCATGTTTGCCTGCGTATGGGTCTGCGAGACATGTGATGGGCTGTGGCCTAACTGTGTGCATACATGCACTTTTTCGTGTGTATCATTCTTTGTGTGTTCGTGTCAGCATGTCCGCTTAATGCCGTATGCAATCAGTGTGAGTATCAGCGTGTTTTGTGTGCGCACCCGTCTTCATCCATGTGGGTGAGGACTTGAGGTCGCTATTATGTGTGTACAGCAATAACAGCAATGATTTGAAAGCAGCGGTTTGCAAACTCGACTGCACATTAGAATCCCCTGGGGCAGCAGGCTTTAAACGCTCCTGATGCCCAGACCCTCCGACCAGCTAATCAGGATTTACGGCGTGTGAGATTCTGGCATCTGCATTGTATGTATTTGTTTTTTAAAAGATTTTATTTATTTATTTGAGAGAGAGACAGAGCACGAGCTAGGGGAGGGGCAGAGGGAGAGAAGCAGACTCCCCGCTAAGCAGGGAATCCGACCCAGGACTCGATCCCAGGATTCTGGGATCAAGACCCGAGCCGAAGGCAGACGCTTAACCTTAACCGACCCGGGCGTCCTCCTGGCATCAGCATTTTAAAAGACTTTCCCAGTTGATTCCAGCGGGCAGCCAAGGTGGGGAGACAGCAACTGAGCAGACAGAGCCCAATGGGGCAGCCCTGTGCCTCCTCCCCAGCCCTCAGCCTGCCCCCATGAGCTCCATCGGCACACAGTGAGGGACTCCAGGCCCCAGACCCTTGGGGACCAGGGCTTGTCATGAGCTAGGCTGCCCCACGTCATCCCTCAGCCCACAGAGACATATATCATGAAGTTCAAGCATTGAGTTCCATTCCTGGCCAACTGCGCCCTTGCCTTCTCTCCTGACATTGGGAACAGGCTGCCCCCCCAGACACGCCCCCCTCCCTCCCCTCTTGTGGAAGTCAGGAGAATGAGCTAGTGAGCCAGTGACCCCGGGCTGGAGGCCGAGATTAAAGTGCTCAGTGAGCCACGCCAACCGGTCCTTTTGGAGCCCATGCGCAGGCTGAGGGCCGGGGGGGGGGGATGGCAGCAAGCCTGGGGATGGTGTGCCATGAGTCTGGGGTGACACTCCCCTGGAGTGGAAGTCACTGCCTTCTCTGGGCCTCAGTTTCTGCAGGAGACTTCACAGATTCGCCATCGGGGGCCCCGTACCCTTTGGAGCATAGTCAGGCCCCAGCTTCTGTGTGGGGGCAGGGCTTCAGGCCCTTGGGGAAGAAAGGATGAAAAAGACAGGGAGGAGGAGTTCTGGAGCCTGCCCTCAAGTGATGATTTTGAGCTCAGGCCGAGCACTTTCTCATCCAGGTGAAAGCAGAGGGGGAGGGCGAGCCAGTGCTTAGAACAGACCCTCCGGGCTCTGTCTTAAGCGTTCAAGGTGCATTTACTCAGTTATTTCTGACAGTGCCCCTACAGGTAGATTCTTGCCATGCCCGTTATACAGATGTGAAAGCTGAGGCACAGAACATTACAGAAATCGCCCAGGTCACAGCTCACCCGCAGTGGAGCATGGGTGCTAGTGCTGAAATTCCGTCTGGCCCCCGGCGCCTCAGGGAAGCCCCTGGGAGCTCAGAACAGCTGAGTCCCTCTGGGGCCTCACAGTCCCCTCTGGTCATGGGGAGGTGGGGCTCCCTGACCTGCCCATGGGTCCAGGTGGCCCTCGGCCTCCTTCCAGCACTGGTCCCATCTCCGGGTCCCACTGTCCTGACCTCTCCAGGCGTGATCCCCTGCCTCGTCTCCTCCGTGTCCCTCCGTGGCCCCCACCCGCCCACCCTGCACCCTGCCACGGAGCCCCAGTGATGGCGATCCCCTTCTAATTGCAGCCTCGCTCCGAAGCCAGCTCGGTTATCACAGAGGGTGCAGATCCCACCGCTCAGCCTCCTCGGTCCCAGGCCCTGGGGCCAGCTCAGGAGCGGAGGGAATTAATTACATTTTTCCCATCCCCTTCTTTTAAAGGAGGGGAGCGCGCCACCGCGGCCCGGGGAGGGGGTCGCAAGCGGAGGATGTGGAAAGAGGGCTGGCACGGGGCTCCCGCAGCCCCCACCCCCCCAAACCTGCAAGCCTCTCCCCAGCGGCGGAAGGGGGATGAGGCCGCCCCTTATTGATTTAGTCTGGTGGAGGCTGGGACTCATTTAGAGAAGAGGGAGAGGAAGGGGCTGGGGGCGGGCGGGGGCCTCGGCGGGCGGGGGCCGAGGAAGGGATGGCTGTCACTCAGCCTGACAGACAGCCCGGAGATTTGCCTTCAGATAAAACCTTACAGATGTGGAGGTCGGTATTGATTTTGAGTTAGTAACGGTAACGTACCAAGAAGTAATACATTAGCGAAAGCAAGGTCACCAGGAAAAAAGTAAAACCCACCGGGGGAGAGGCCTTAGCATTCTTGAGGGGGGTGGATTACCGCATCAGACTGGGACTTCCTCAAGTTCAAAAGTTTGCAGGCCCCAGACTTCGGCTGGGCCCCTAACCCTGGGCAAAGCTTCCTGCTTCTGCGGGCGAAGAGGGGCTCCCAGGGGCCCAGGGGCCAACCGGAGGCCGCGGAGGGCCGTTTGGGTCCACAGCGCTCCCCACCGCAGGGTTGCCAAGGGCCTCTCTCCCCACAGTCTCTGGCACAGCCTGTTAGGGCAGCACTCTCCAGGTCAGGGAGACGCGGGTTCAAATCCCAACCCTGCCGCTTCCTGGCTGTGTGATCTATCTCGGGTGTGCCTTTCCACTTCTCTGTGCCTCAGGTTCCCCTTCTGCATAATAGGGTAATAATAGCCTGTTTGCTCCAGGAGTCAATGCTCCCACGTCTCCTCGGTTGGGTCCTATCCCACTTGCTTGGAAACTGCCATGCCTGGAGACGGGGTTGGAAGAAATGGCAGCCCTTTGATCCACAGGCCGCCAGGGACTCTGGGAGAGAGTAAGCAGCCTCCTCACATCCCCATTCACACCTATCCCAGATGTGGATTTGATTTGATGTTCCAGGGCAAATCCCATTGAACAAATCCCATTACAGGAAAATCTCCCCGGCCCGAGCTAATACTGAGGCCTTCCAAGCCACTGGGCACCACACAAGCCACTTCTGACAAACTCCAGGAGGCCTTGGAGCTCTTGGGATTTTCACTCTCCACATTCACCTTCTTGCTGTTTCTTAAACCTGCTGGGTGTGTTCTCACCCCAGGACCTTTGCACTTGCTCGCTCCTCTGCCTGCAAAGCTCTTCTGCTACATCCTCCCGTGGCTGGCTCTTTTTGGTCTTGCTGGATATCACCTCTCGGGGAGCTCTGTGCCCGACTACTGCACTCATCCCCTTTGTTTAGCCTCTATAAACACTTGTCAATATCAGCAATTATATTATCTATTTGTTGGTTTGTTGTCAGCCTCCTTTGTGAGAGGCTAGCTCCCGGAGGGCACGGGGTGGCTGGTGCTCACTGCCATCGCCTCCGTGCCCAGCTCAGGGTCTGGCACATCATAGGTGCTTGCTCAAGATTTGCTAAGTGATAGCCATGAATTCAACCAGGTTTTTCTGGGCTCATAGTATGTAGCAAGCACGATGTCGGTGCTGGGGCGGCAAAGGGGGGTGAGCCACAGTTCTATCCTGCCTTCTCGGAGCTCACGGTCTAGCCCTATCTGCAGCCTGGCACATGGTAGCACTCTGTGAAATGTTTGTTGAATGAATAAATGAATGAATGACAGATGTCTTCGGGAAACACCATATCACTCGGTGTCACCGGGACACAAAGTGTAAGGCAGGAAGGGGGGAGGAATTACAACACGTCGGTAGTGGTCTGATCACGAGAAGACTTTGTCCTGGTTATCTGGGAGGTAACAAGGAGCCACTGATAATTCTTTTTTTTTTTTTTTTTAAGATTTTTATTTACTTATTTGAGAGACAAGGAGCCACTGATAATTCTTTTTTTTTTTTTTTTTAAGATTTTTATTTACTTATTTGAGAGCAAGAGTGAGAGAGAGAGAGGGCACAAGCTGGGGGAGCAACAGGGAGAGAGAGAAGCAGACTCCCCGCTGAGCAGGGAGCCTGATGCGGGGGCTCGATCCCAGGACTCTGGGATCATGACCGGAGCCAAAGGCAGACGCTTAACCCACTGAGCCACCCAGGTGTCCCGCCACTGGTAATGCTTGAGTGCTGTGGTCAGATGTGTGGCAGTTCTCGGGGGGGGGGGTGTCTCTGTCCTGCAGGATGAGTACTGTCCGTGCATAACTCCCAGCCCATCCCAAAACATGCTCCTCCTCTCCCTCCCCTCCCTCCCCTCCCTCCCCTCCCATTCCATTGTCTCTTCTGGGCTTGGCATCTTGGCGGTGTGCAGGAGCAAAGGATAACACTGGGGTCTCACCAGAGCTGACAGACCCTCCCGAGAGTCTCCCGGAGCCCACAGTTATCCTCCTGAAAGTAGGGAAATGGGGCCTGTGTGTTTTCCCTGAGCCTCTGAGTCTATTCCTGGAGTCTAGGCTTCCTTTGAGGGGAGAGCAGGGTTCGTGTTTATATAGGGGGGATGGGACAGGTAGTGATTTTCTTAATTAAGATGGAAAGTGGAGTCTAGACTGGGTACCTGACAGGCGACACAGAAGAGAATCAGGTCCCCTAACCCCCTGGCAAGTGCTGGATTCCTGAGTTCGCCCTAAGATCCCACCCAAACATACACCAAATTTCCTAGGCCCCGGAGAACCCATCTCCACAGTCAGAAAGCAACAGACACAGCCCCATGGTGTCAGGCGTCCTGACACACCACCCCCTTCGTGGGGTCCCTCTTGCCCCCACCCCTGTACCCCTCCATAGACCCTCCCATGAAAGAGGGTGAGTTTGGGAGATTCAGAGGGTCTGGCCACTGCCCAAAGAAGCCAGACACTTGCCCGGACTCTCCCCTTCTGGCACTCATCCCCGCGTTGCCTTGTTGAAGGGGCTGATACACCGTCAAGTCCCACCTAAGCCCTCCCAGCTGTGCCCCCAGGCCTAGTGCCCTTGACCCTGGCTCTGGGGGGACAGGGGGAGTGAAAGGATCCAGGAGGGTGACCCCAGGGTGAGGGGATTGTGCTGGGACATGCAGGGAAGGGTCAGGGAGAGGCTGTGCTCATGCCCCAGCCTCAAGGGGCGCCAGCCAAGAGGGACCCCAGGGTGTGAGCTGCTGCCGGCCCCGGGAGTGAGAACCTCTGAAGGGGTCAGATCCTGGAGGGTCAGTCCTGACCCTAGCAGACAAGCGGGCTCAGGCCTCTGGACCCCGAGCTGCTCCCCACAGCCCTGTGGTGAGGTCTGGAGAAGCTACAGCCTTTTGAAGGCCTCTGTCACTTCGTCTGAGGAAGGGGCATCATGGCTCGGCCTCAACACCTCTGTAGGGCTCTGGATTGGGAGAGCCACATGAGTTCATGCCAAGATGAAGGAAAGCAAGGAGAAAGGGAAGAGGAAGCCCCAAGGGAGCTGGGGCCCTGTTTCTGGGAGCGCTGGCCAGGCGCAGAGCCCTCTGCACGCAGACCCCACCTCATCCCCCCCCCCCCAGCCACCCTCTGAGTTAGGGACAGTCGTCATGTCTTTTCCTCAGGACTGCAGGCAGTCACAGATGCTAAGGGACATCTGAGGCTGTAACCGCAGAAGCCCAGGGGCTGTCCCTGGCCTGAGGATTCCACATCTGAGCCCTTGACCCCCGCCCTGCCTCAGTGCCTATGGTAGGGACAAGTCGCAGAGGAGAAGGTAGAAGTTTCCAGAAGGTATCCAGTTGACAACAAGATCATTGTTCCAATGCCCCTAGCCTGCCTTCTCCAGAGAGGCAAGTGGAGAAATCAGAGAACGCAGCCGTGTGCCCAGCACGGACCCCAGCCTGCTTCTTCAGCTCGCTGCTGGGCAGGTGAGCAGCTCGGCTTCCCACCCGACACGGAAGCCTCCCTCCCATAAGGGGTGTGGCATCACCAGGAGGTCACCAGGGTCCTGGGCCCTGCAGGTCAGCTGCACAAGGGCCTGCCTCTCCATCATCTCCTGGGACTGGCCGGGACACCCGTACCCGCACACGGAGGGACACCTGCTGCCTGCACCGCCTTTCCCCACTCTCACCTGAAGAGCTGGACAGCAGCTGTCACCCCCTCCAGAAGCCTTCCTGGACCACCAGACTGGCTGAGTTCCCTTCCCTGGGTTCTCACAGCCCCCCAGAGTGGCCTCTGTCCTGCCCCTCACCACTTCATTTCCTGACAGTCGGCTCCCAGCTGCCTCCCCCACCAGATGTAGACATCCCTCTTGCTAAGGGCAGGGGCCATGGTTCTTCCTCCTCTAAAAACCCAGGGCCCTGCCTGAGGCCTGGGGCTGCAGTCACCATCAATGCGTGTTTGTTGAATGAATAAGTGAACACGTCAGCGAACCAACACCAGCTTCTTTAAGCTGAGTATTTAGAGATGTGCCTCACCCTGCCGGTCTGGGGTCGCCAGCACTGGTGGTGAGCTCCTCTCTGCTGTCCCAGCCGAGCAGGGAAGGGGGTGGTGATCACAGACATCTGAGAGGCACCAGAGTCAAAGGAAGGTACCCGTGACGCTCTTTGAAAGCATTGGCCATGGATGTTGACATTGTAGGGGCGGGATCTCAAAGTCAGGAACACAGCAGGCTTGCCGCAGGACCAGGGGTGAAGCCAGACCAGATCCAGAGTCCTGTTCTAATTCTGTGTTGGAAGCTGGGGGCATCCGAGTCTGACGGGAGAGGTGCAGCTTCCCCGTCCTGGAGGGGCCCCTGTCTGACGGAAGAGACATCATTAGTTCGTTCATGCATTGATTCATTCATCAGATGAGCACCAGGGGCCCCTTAGAGCCAGGCCCGGGGATATTCTCCATGGGTCAGGACCTAAGCAGGAGAAACCACTAACTGTCTTGCCCATAAGGACGCGCAAACCAGGGAAACGGAGGCTCCCGGTGCTGTGCAGGGATCTCAAGGGAGCAATCCCAGCCAAGGCCTGTTTGGGGCCAGCCTGGCATTGTACCCCCACCCCATACACACTGTGTCCATGGGGTCCGTCCGCCAAGCCCCTGTGCGCACCGCTCGGGCCACACTGACCGTCTCTCCCCCGCAGGTGATGAGCATTCTGAGCAACCCGAGCGCCGTGCCGCCGCAGCCACAGGCCGACTTCTCCATCTCCCCGCTGCACGGCGGGCTGGACTCGGCCACCTCCATCTCGGCCAGCTGCAGCCAGCGGGCCGACTCCATCAAGCCGGGAGACAGCCTGCCCACCTCCCAGTCCTACTGCCCGCCCACCTACAGCACCACCGGCTACAGCGTGGACCCCGTGGCTGGCTACCAGTACGGCCAGTATGGCCAGAGTGAGTGCCTGGCGCCCCAGGCGTCCTCCTCCCCTTCCCTGCCCCGCTCCAAGGACGGTCTGTCTTTTTGTAGAGAGCTGCAAGGTGGTGTTGGGTGGGGGTGCCCATTTCACAGATGAGAAGATCGAGGCCCAGAAAGAATGGGCTGTTGTCCTAAACCGATACTAAGGCAGGCCCCTGCACTCCCACCACAGTGGCCTTAGAACAGTGCTGTCCCGTAGAACTGTCCCAAGAGCCACAAAGGGCGTTTAAAATTTCCCAGTAGCCACGGTTTAAAATGTAAGGAGAAACAAGTGGAATGATTTTCGCTGACATATTTTGTTTGACTCAGTATATCTGAAATGATGGTCATTTTGACATATAATCCATACAGAGTTACGAATGAGATATTTCACATTTCTTTTTTCATGCAGTGTCTTTGAAATCCAGCCCATTTTAATTCAGACACGAAGTTTTCATTGGAACTACTCGATCTGTATTTAAATTTCATACAATTACAGCTGAGAAGTGTATTTACACACCCAAGTTGTTCCAAATATACTGTAAAGTTTCCCAACCACTAAGCTAAATCGAATTTCAGTTTTCACATTTAAATTAGATAAAATTAAATTAAAACGTAAAATCTGGTTCCTCGGTGGCGTGGCCACATTTCAGGGGCTCGATGGGCACGTGGGGCTGGTGGCTGCCGTGGCGGACTGTGCGGTGCTGGAGACCCTGCCCCTTTCTGCCCCCGGGTGTGGGGGGACAGCTGGATTTTCATCTCTCTCCTGTACCCCCCCACGTCCTCAGCCCTGTTTGCCCCAAACTTCAAGCTGGTCTCACGTGCCCTCCCTGGCCACCATCCCCCTGGCACCTTGCCTAGATGCGGGGGCCGGGGGACGAAGCTGACCCTCGGGCCAGAGGCTGCAAAAGGCAGGCCGACCCGGCCACAGCCTCCAGCTGCCAGACGGGGCAGTGTTAGGGCAGGCCACGGGGCCCCGGGAACCGAGGTCACCAGCCTCCCCTCCTGCCCCCCTCCTGGCAGAGGCCTCACCTGCTGGTGTCAAACTAATCAAAAGGGCGTGCAGGGCGAGGCTGAGGTCCCAGCCTAAGGGCGCCCTCCGCCCCCCTTCGCAGCAGCCCTGGCCCAGCCTCACTGACCTCCGCTTCCTGCCCCACACCAGCCGCTCCTCCTTGCTCGGCCTTGGCCTCTGCAGCCAAATGAGGGCCAGCTGGGCCAGCCTCCACCTCCGAGCTGTGTTCATGGCCCCGGCCCCACGTATGTGCGTGTTCGGTGTGTGTATGTGCACGTGTGTGTGTGTGCGTGAATACACATGTCACAGGTACGTAGGATTCGTGTGCCTGTGTGTATTGTGTAGGTTAGCACACGTGTTTGCACACACGTCCTCGTGTGTAGGCGTGTGTTTGTATGTGTGACTGTGTGAGCTGCATACGTGAGTATGTGTGCACATGGCTGTTCATAAATCTGAGTTTAAATGAGCCTGTAGCGTCAGCATGATATGCACGTGCGTCTGAACACACAGGTGCACACGCTTGGTGCTATGTGTCCGTCATACATACACACGCGTGTTTCCGTGTACATGCAGGTGTGTGCATGGGGCTGAGTGTCTACGTGTGTGCCTGTGCGTGTGACTTATGTGATGCGCAGATGTCACTCTGTGGACATGTGCAACAAGCGTATGCGTGTGTGCAGATGTGTGTAAGGGTGCAGATACGTGTGGCTCCGTGTGCATGTATACATGTGCATTCTGGCGTGTCCAGATGCTTGTAGGCATCTGTGGATTCATAGGTGTTCGGGAGTACATGCACACGGACATGCACACTACGGCTGTGTGTGTAAACCCAGGTGCGTGTGCGCTACGGTGCGCGCAGAGGCGTGGCTGCACGTGCCTGTGTCCAGCTGTGCATCGGGGCGCGGACACATGGTGTGGCCAGTGTGTAACCGTGCCTGCGTGGGGTTGCGCGCGTGAGCAGCAAGTGCGTGAGGGGCTAGTGCACGTGTGTGCAGGCATGGCTGAGAGCAGGGCTCACACATGTGCACCCGAGTGTTTCCAGAGGGGCCCAGGGCAAGGCCCTGCCCCAGCCCCTGCTCCCGGGGGAGCGAGGGGGACACACATGCTCTTGATAAAGAGTTGAGAGCAGCTCCGCGGAGGCGGCAGCCCCGGCCTGGGGCGGGCGTTAGTCACACCCGGAGCCCTGCGCCCTCCTCCAGGGGTGCCTGCCCAAGTCGGAAATAAAATTAACCCCAAAGTCAGCATGGGGGCTGCAAGGGAGGGGGGATCAAAAGGGAAAGGGCCCAGGAGGCGAGAAAGGAGTGTTTGTTCCCCCTCTGCTACGGGAAAAGCTGGCCAGAGCCATTTCCCCTCCCCCTCCTCCCTCCCTCCTTTCCGTTCTCCCCACTCTCCCCCTCTAGCTCCAGCCCTGACCCGCTGGCTCCTCCAGGGGTGGCTCAGAGCTCCTCCTGAGCCATATTCTCCAGCCCTATCCAGAGGGAATCCCAGGGCGGACCCCACCCCACCCCCACAAAGGCTCCAGGCTTCGGCTGGGAGGGAGGGGCCCAAGGGAGAATTGGCCGCACTATCACTCATTCTGCCTCCAGGTCACCCTGCCTCTGAGCCTCAGTTTTGCCATCTGGGAAATGGGAGTCCAAAGATTAGACACCCAGAGATTTTCCATTGTGCTGTCTTCCTCACCTTTGACATTCTGGGACAGCCAGGGACAGGGACATATCACATTGCTACTGACCACCTGCCCCATGTTCATGGGAGACTGAATACACCTATGACTGGCTCCCAGTCCATGTGCAAGAGTGCACATCCCAGACAGCCCCCGTGCGTGCCTAGGTGCACCCGTCCCTGGCTCTCATCTGTCCCATGCATGAGTCTAGGCCAGCAGGCACTGGGCAGATGGCAAGTTCCTCATTTCACGCCATCCTCAAAACCCCACCCAAAGTAGACTGTATTTGTTCTCAGCTCATAGATGCAAAAGCTAAGGCTCTGAGGGGTTAGGGACTTTTCCAAGGTCACACAGGAGGTGAATGGTGGATCCCAGGTCCCCTAGCTTCCGACCCGGTTCTCTTTTGGCCAAACCACAAACTCGTGTAAGACACTCACTAATGATACACACCTCGGCCCACCTTTGTGTAGATTCACGTCCACAACCTCCCAGGCATCTATACGTGGAGAGCTGCACACACACCGATTTATTTCGGAGCGTTCACTAATGTGTGTCTGTGGAGCGTTCACTAATGTGTGTCTGTACACATGGCTTCGAGCTTTATGGCTGCCCTGTGGGGTGTACATGCTTTTCCCTCCTGGACAGATGAGAAAGTGGATCCCAGAGAGGGTATTCGCCCGAGATCCCGCACCCATGTGAACACGGCCACGCCTCCGGCCCCGCCCTCAGAAAGGCTCCCTTGCAGGCGGGCGTGGAGCGCACACGTGGCCAAACTCCTCGGCAGGAGAGTCCACTCCTGTCCCTGGGCCTCTTGTCTTCCCAGGGACACCTGCACACCTTCTTTTCTTGCTCCTGGCCATCATCTGTCCATCAGTCTGTCTCTCCTGTCCCTGGAGGGGGTGGGGGCAGGGGGGCAGGGACGGGGCACACGGCAGATTAATATGGCCCTGGTGTTCCCAGAGGCCAGGGCCGTACTAATGATGGGGCTGATAGAACGCAGAAGTGTGAAAAGAATTTTAATAGATCTGACAAGTCTAATAAGAATTTGTGTCTAGAAGGGTCCTCCTCTGGGGCTGCGGGCTGACGAGGCGCTGACGGCTGAGATTTGTTTACTGGTTGGCATCTCCTGCCAACTCCTGATTAATCTAATTTGAGACATTTAGAGCCCAGGCACGGGCACAAGGCAGAGGAGAGGGGACACGGAGAGACAGAGGGACAGGGAGGGCCATTGACAGAGGCCGTAATGGGAAATGTCACAGCCCTGCCCTCACTGGCCCCTGGCTCAACCCCAGGGACAGGCAGGCTCTGTGGCACGAAGGGTGCCCTTCAAGTTGGCTGCTCACCAGTGAAGCTGCACTTCTTGGTGTCTCCTTGCCCACCTTGACAGGGCGTGGGTCCTACTGTGCTCTGAGCCCTGGCTGGCAGCCGGGAGAAGCTAAAAAGGACGACACAGAGTGCCCACAGGTGCAAGCAGGACAAATCCAGGTTCCTCCAGCTCACGGGCTGTGCCTGACTGTGGGTCAGCAATCATTCTGTGCCTCAGTTTCCACCTCTGTAACATGGGAACAGCTGTACCATTGTTGAAATTGTTGGGATTGTTGAGAGATGAAATGAGATCGTGTCCACCTCGCCCACAGCGAGTGCACAATACATGAGGGGTCAGGCTTCGTCGTTCTGATGGTTATTCCGAGCCAGACCTTTCTACTCCACCCCTGGGAAGAGCTGTGGAGGCCGGCAGAGTTGGGCATGAGAGAGAATCAGGGGCAGTGGGCAGAGCCTTCAGTGAGTCAGGAAAGGTCATCTGACTTGGCTGTGTGACCTTGGACAAGGCACTTACATTTCTTGGAGTAGAAAATGGGACCAATGCAGGATTTGGGGTGTAGAGTGCTTCCTAGCCCCTAACGCTCTGTGCACACAACCGGGGTTACTCTGTAGGAGGCTGTGGGTGAAGCGCGTGGGGGTGGTTAGGAGCTGTCATCAGACCACCTGCCTTGAATCCTGGCTCCCCAACCTAAGAGCCATGTGATCTTTCAAGTTACACGGTGTCTTCGGGCTGGGCCTCAGCGGGATCGTGGAACTGAGAGAGTGCACGGGACGCACTTAGACCAGTATGGGCAGAGCACCAGCTCGGTGGGTGGTAGCTGTTCCCTCTCTTCCTGCTGCTTCTCTGCAGATGAGCTTCCTCGAGGTCCAGGTCGGCCCGGGACACATATAGACCTGCTCCAAGTAGCAGAGAATGAGATGCCTGAATTTCAGGCTCCCCCCGAGGCCAGAGATCAGAGCTTCTCATGCTTCTACCCGGAGCAAGGGGCAGACCCAAGGCAGGGCAAGACTGGCCACCACCACCACCTCTGTGCTACCAGCTGGGAGCCTGGAGGCTGAGGGACCTCAGGGACAGCACTCAGGGGCTCAACTCCGGCCCTAGAGCCTGAGAAGCTGAGGAACACAGGGCCCAGCCAGGCACTCCAAAAAACCCCAGGACGTTTGCATATCCTTTGGGAATCTAGGTGCAATCCCTGAGCCTTCTATGCCCAGCATCTTAAAGCACATCTTTTCATTTGAGCCTCATAAGAGCCCTTGAGGCGGCTGGGATTTGTTCTACCCATTTTACAGACAAGGAAACGGGCCTGGAGAGGCAACGTGATTTGCCCAAAGCTGCATGAACAGGAGAGAGCTGGGTTTCTGAGTGTTCCATTCGTTGTTCCTTTCTTTCCTGCCTCCATCAAAGGTCACATCTGCTCACTGAGTCCCGATCCTATGAGAGCCCGAGGCCATGGAGCTCACCGGGTACCAGGCGCAGCGCTGGCTAACCTCTTCATACGCATTTTCTCACCTCATCTGCGCAATTCTTTGACCTAGGTGCTATCATCATCCCCATTCTACAGACAAAGAAACTGAGGCTTGTGTAGGTGAGCTGGTGTGCCCCAGATCACACAGTAAAAGTTGGTGGGTGCAGGATTTGAACCCCTAGGGAATATGGCCTCAATTACTGATACTGCCCATCTCTCCTCCCTGAGTCTTGCCTGCTGGCCATGCCCACACCTCCTGGCTCTACCCACAGGGTCCCTCAGTGGGCAGGTGACAGGGAGAGTATTGGGCCAGGGCTCGTGATTCCAAGGCAGTGCTCATTACATTTCTTCTCACCTCTGGATCCAAGAGGTCCCAGGGGTTGGATTGGCCACAGCCACCGATTCCAGCTTGGGAGCTGGCATTTCAGTGTCTCAAGAGGCCTTGGTCACATGCCAGCCAAATCACTTGGTCAGGGCTGATTTCTGCCATGGCCTCAAGCAGGCGCAGTTCGTACAGTCAAGACAGAACACGTGCACATGCAGACCTAGCAGTCACACCTGCACACACACACACACATACACACACACCAACACGTGTACCTGGCTCAGGTACAGCTCATCTGTACGCACCTACCTATGCACAGGCATCCGCACTGTTCTCCTCACACAGGTACGCAAAGCCCACCTGCATCTATCCACATGTACATGTGTGAGCATTGATCATGTGCGAACATGCACATCAGTGCCCATTACGACACAGAGATTTTTGTTTCCACTGTTCACACATACACACAAGTACACACCTGCAGACTCTCATCTCCCTCTTCTGAATGGCCAGAACTTCAAGGCCAAAGGTCTCAGCTCCCTGCATATCAGGGTCCTGGATCTTCCTTCTGCATGGACCCCTCAGCTCAACAGCAAAAGCTGCTTTGCTTCTGAGTAAGGGATGTTGCTTTGCCTCATGCATGAGCTGGGCTCAGTGTCCAAAGAAGGCAGAGGACCTTGCCCTTGTTACTGCCTGGGCTCCGTGGGATTCACTGGACATTCCCCATAGCGGACATATGTACAGGTGTGTTGGAACTAGTTCTTCACTCAGCAATGTGGATCTCCTCTGTACCTTCTTACAGAACCTATGAGAGCTGGTCCAATAATAAGTGTTAAGTAAACATTTGCTGAATAGTTAGAGAGGAGGTAAGAGAAAGAGCTTCATGAAGAGATGGATGGACGGATGGACGGATAGATGGATAGTTGGATGGATGGGTGAATGGATGGATGGATGGATGGATGGATGGATGGATGGATGGATGGAAGAACAATTGCACAGCTGGACAGAAGGGTGAATGGATGAATCAACGATTGAATAAGTGTATGTATGTATGGATGGATGGATGGATGGATGGATGGATGGATGGATTGATGTGGAGCAGATGGAAGAATAGGCAAAAAGAACCTCAATTTCTAGGAGTTTCTCTCTCTTTCTTTTTTCCCTCCAGCTGCTGTTGATTATCTGGCCAAAAACGTGAGCCTCTCCACACAGCGTCGTATGAAGCTCGGGGAGCATTCTGCTGTGCTGGGACTCCTGCCTGTGGAAACTGGCCAGGCCTACTAGGGCCCCTGGGGCGACTTGCCCCAGACCAAGCCCCAGCCCAAACCTTACTGATCCCTGAGCCTCCCAGCCTCAGTCCTTTCATCGCCCTGGGGTCCTAGGAGGCCAGGAAAGGAGCCCATTCCCTTTTCATAGCCAACCCTCTGGAGATGTGCAGCCAGTCTACCATTCACCTATGTTTAGGAACCCAGAGTGACCCCCTTGGAGTCTGCCCCTCCACGTTCTCCCCAGGAGGGTTTCTGGTCCGCCTGCAGTCCTCCCCCCAGTCAAATCCTGTCCCGGCCTCTGTGCTCTCAGGCACAGAAATGGAAGCTCACCCTGAATAGAGCACCTTGGGCACCCAAAGGAGGATGGTGTCTGGGATGAGGTACTGGAGCTCTTTGGACCCAACTCCAGTGAGTACCCTGGCCAGAGGTGGGGGTGGAGCTCACAGGGTCACTCTCAGCTGGAAGTGCTGGGAGCCAGCCCTCCCAGGTGGATCTCTGGCTCAAAGCCAGAACCACAGCCTGTTCCTCCTCTGGATGCTGGGACATCAGCAGAGAGGGGACCCTAGCCCTGGGGTTTTCCCAGGGGAATCACCTAGGAATTCTGAGGACTCCAGGACCCTCCCCACACACCTCTGCTAGGTGTAGGAGAGGAATCTAGGCCAGGCAGGGGTACCAGAAAGAGCAGGAAGAGGCCTACCAGGGGGCAGGGCTCACCAGCAGTGGGCCACCAGGTACAAGGACCCAACCCAGGCACCCAGAGGCAGCAGGCGCCTAGACTGAGGCCCAAATTCCAACCTTGCCCCCCCTGTGTGGGGCCTGGGGAGCCCACAGGCCCTTCAGTTTTCTCATTCTCTGAATCAGATGGGACAGGGAAGGGAGCAAGTCTTGTGTGAGGAGGCATAGTGTAGGCTCAGAAGGGGGCTTCATAGCTGGGGTCCCTCTGCTTGTGAGCAGCAGACCTTTGTCACCAAAGGCTGCAGCTCTATGCCTTCAAGTCCACAGCCCATGGAGATTCCTCACAGAGCCTCCCTCGGAGACCTGACCCTCTGGGAAGGGGACCTCCATCTGCCCTTGAAGCTGCTGGGGTGCAGAGAGCTTCCCTTGGAGCTCTGGAGGAGGTTTCCTGGACCAGCAAAGACTGCTTACCCACAGACAGGACCACCGATTCCCCCTAAACATTTCGGGGGAGGGGAGCGTGTCCCGGTCCCACTGACAGTGGTACCTTTCAGTGTTGATCCACTCTAGGCTGAGAGGGCCCTGTCTGCTCATCCAGCACAGCTAGGCAGGGGCATATGTGGCCAGTCTTCGGGCCACCACTCCTGGACAGACACCGCCAAAGGTTCCAGAGAATAGGGGAAAGGCGCCTGCCTTGGCCACACCCGTGGCTTCCTCACATCCCTTCTCTTTAAAATTCGAGACCTTTGGGGAATGGTTCAAGCCCCTGACTATGCCTCCCTTGGGACTTTTCACCACCTGCACCCACTTACCAAATTATATTTATCTTCACCATCACCATGATTATAATCTACACTCGGATCACCTTTCTCAAGTGCTGCTAGGTTAAAGGCACTTGTGAGGGGAGACACAGCACTGAATCCGCAGAGACTGGGCTAGATTGCTTGTCCCCACCTGGGCACGTGAGGCCACCTCTGCTCAACACGTGCCACTTGCTCTCAGCCAACAAGACATTCCCGGAGGGAAGGCCTGCTGCTTTGGGAGTCAACCTGAGTTCCTCCTACTGGGGAACTGGACTGGCAAGATGCTAGGACACTTTCCTGCATGGATGCCACCTCTGCGAGAAATGCTCACCTGTTTCTCATCTTCAGACTTGGTAATATCAAGTCTGTCCTGGACAGTGGCCAGGGTGGCTCGTATCTCTGGTTTAGAGGAACCTATTCCCACGTGGGGACAAATAAACTCTCTGGTAGCAGCAGATACCTGGACACGTGTAGCCCATGGAGTTCCGCCAAGGTTTCTACTGGAGCACCTACTGCAGGAGACTTTTGGTTCTTCAAGCTCTGGACAGAAAGACTGTGTCGTCCCTTGGTGACCTTGTCCCTGTGTGTGTAACCATCACAGCCAGGAAGCAGCTCTTAAGATCAACCACAATCTTCATCCACATTCCTTGAATGGTCAATCCTTCCCCCTGGAGGCCTGGCTCAGAAATCATCTGAGTCCCCTTACATACCCAGGAGCAGGGCTCTCAGACGGGTGACATCACAACGGCCCAGCCTCACCCCCAGGAGGTGACATTCCTATGCTAGGACCAATCCCAAATATCTGCCCCCTGTGATGAAATGGGAATAAACCAAGTGACTTCTCATGATGTCCAACTTCTCTGGAGTTCTCCCAAGCCACCATCTTGGTAGTAAATGGGACTTATTCCCCCTGGAGCACCAGCCCCCTCAGAAAGAGACCCTGACTGTGGCAGGTTTTCCCTAAAACCTTGTGTATTAATGTGTCTAGCCAACTCAGTTCATAAAACTCAGTCTTGTGCTGGCAGCTCACACCTTCACCAGAGAGAGAACTTGGGACGAGAGGTACAAAGCTTCAAACTCTTGAGGGTTGACCACAGCCTGAGAAAGAAGGCCTGAATCCCAGCAGCCAGGCCAGCCCAGAAACAATCCCCATCCATTCCTGTAAATAGAATCTGTAGCAAAATAAGAGATGTTTCCTCCAACTTATCACAAGTAGCTGTTGGTCCTACCTATGGGGGGGGGGAGTCCCTCTTCTGAACTCATTGTACATTAGTTGGAAATGTGGTGATGTGCTGTTCGTTTATAGGAAGTTGACTTTTATATAAATATATATATATACTAAAAATGGAAAGAAAACCCCCACAGTGTGTGTCGTGCTAGTGCCAGGGACCATCTGTAGGGATATATCTGCATATTGTGTGTTTCAAATTATACATTCCAGGCTCTGTTGGGTTCTTTCATTTTTATTGCTTTGTTTTCTCATTGGTATTTCTCTCCTGCTATGAAAAAGAAAAGTGATGTGTAAGAACCAAGCTATGCTTTATACTGTTATTTTTTACTTGATTTACCTTTGCCATTCTTTTGCCAGAAGAACATGAAGAAAAGAGATAGAGGAATGAGAGAGAAAGAAAGAAGGATGAAGAGGGAGATTTGCCCAGAAGAAAAATGAGAAGGTCAGATTTCCAATCTGACTATGGCTTGAGAGCAGAACAGGTCCCAGACTTTGCCCAGACTCCACCGAGATCCAACGTTGTTTTAGATGGAGCTGGCGAAGCATTCTGAGATTTGGATCCTGGAACTTGGTGAAATTCCATGATTGCCCAAAAAAGACATTCTCTGGGGCCTCTCTCAGGTTGATGTTCTTGCCAAGCTCCCGATGTGCCCTTCACTACTGGACGCTTTTTGAGTTGACAGCTCTGTCCTAACCAAGACCAAATGGGGGGGTACTCGGGCCACCATCTTGAAATGCTCAGACAACTGTGTATTGAATGCTTTTTCTGTCAACTCTAACATGGCCAATCCCCCACCTGGGAAATATCTACATAGCACTCTAGATCATTCCTTCTTCCTAATAATTGCAACTTGGTTGCTTCCGTGTTTGACTCACAGCCATATTCTTCCATGTGGAAGCGAGTGTGTGTGCATGAGAGTGTGAGTGGTGTGTGTGCGTGGGCCTGCGGGCGCAAGGGTGTGTGTTTAAATATAATCGCACCATAATTTATTCAGCTATATGGAGTAGTAGACTAGAAAGAGAAACTGGCATTTGCTTTAACTACCTGCTTGTAAGCGCTTCCTCTGTAACTCAGGCGTAACTGTTATACATTAAAAGAAATTAAAGCATTTCCAAGGTTCCGTGTAGTCAATTGATTGTCATTAGCCGGCTGCCCTGAAAGGAATCAAGGGATAGTTGAGAAGCCCTCTGACCTAATTTAGAGGGTCAGGGTAGGTCCACCGGATCCTCCAGTGCCAAGCAGCTGTTAGGCATGTAGTGGATGCCTAATCAATATTTGATCAATGAATGCTGTTGCTTAAGCTTTTCTCTGATGAAATCTCAGTTCTATTCACTAGGCCAGACTTCTTGCTGCTAAGCTTAGAGACCTCTGTGGCCCTCTCCCAGTACATCGAATTTGGAAGGTAGGAGAGCACTCAAAAGCTTTCGTGTTTCAAAAAAAAAAAAAAGAAGGAGGAGGAGAAGGAGGGGAAGGAGGAGGAGGAGGAGGAGAAGAAGAAAAAGAAAAGCAGCTTCCATGTTTCCTTAAGAAGCAGAACCTGATGTGGGGATTCATGGGAAGGTGGATTTATGGAGGGGGAGCCCTCAAGAGAAATGTATAAGGGAGTGAAGGAAATGACATAGGACGGGAAAGAGCTAAGCAAAGAGGGAGCTTTAACTGGAGTCTAGGTTGAACCTGATAGTGCAGGGAACTTTGGAGCATGAGTAGCACAGAGTTAGTCTCACCTTGAGCGTGGAGGACTGGCCTTTTGTTCCGAAGTGTCAGTCATTCATTGGCTGCTGGCTGTCCCTGGGGATGTGGGTAGGTGGGTAAAGGCTAATGTGCCCAAGCAACTCTGGTCAAAGTGGCTCCTGTGGGCTGAGGGCAGTTCTCCAGAGAAAGGCATGGCAATGCAGCCTTAGCAGCAACATCACATCAGTTAGGGGACAGGTACACTGGCCCAGTAAAGGGGATCTGGGCAAGGGAACAGTAGCATCTACTCCACATATGTTCCCCTGGCTCTAAACCAGGATACTCATGTCATTCCAGGGTACTGGTTTACTTGGATGATCTGAACAGGAAGGGGCGAGATGGGGGAGTTGCTGGAAGAAATTGTACATGAAGGATTGGTAAGGTGTTTTTATGGACCTAAATCCATCTAACCCAGCCAAGTGCTCCAGGGCAGGACTGAGGGAGGTTGGGTCTTCCCTCCCCGACTTAGTATTTCTGCAGGGTGATGAACTTTGTGCCAGCTCCCCAGGAACCCAGGCGGCTTATGTCAGAATCAGGGCTCTCAGCCACACTCTCTACCCTCCCACCCCTAACTGTGTAGTTATTTAGTAAGTCCAGAAGATATGGGGGAGAGTCAAGAACTGGTCAAGTTCTGCTCTTAGCTCTGCATGTGACTGAGATAATTTTCTCCCTGTCTCAGACCCTATTTCTATATATTTTTTAAAAATCAGGTTAGATAATTCCTAAGGATCTTTCAGATTACCCTGTTAATAAACTGAGCCAGGAGCTGGTCTGGAAGGTGGCCCGGAAAGTGCCCCGATGGCTCAGAGCTGGTCCACTACCAGTGCTGGGAAAGTAATATTCGGTGCTGGGTGCTGAGTGATGCCAAGTTGCTCCCAGACACAAACTTGCCCTTAGGGGCCCTCAGAGGAGCTCTCTGACCCATCTCTTAGGGACCTTTTCTAAGAATCCCATCCAGCAGACCAAGGAAAGCTGAGAAATGTAATCTTTTGCCCAGGCACACTACTGCCCAGACTAAAACCAGGTTTCTGTGTCCAAAGGAAAAGGAAAGAACAGCTATTGGAGAAACAAGTGTATCAGTCAACTCTTGCCACAGTAATGCTGTGTAACTTAGTAGCCTCTGTTCCTGGTCTCATTGCTCCAGCACATCTTAAATGAATAAGTTTCACAATCTTTCCAGGAGTTAAATTTACTAGTGAAGGAAATAAATTCCTGAGGCAGGAGATATATGAGTCCTGAAATGGAGAGGGACACACAGGACAGAGAGATGAGGCTTCCATATGTTGTGGAGTTGAGTCTAGAACACCTGGTCCTCCTGAGAGCACAGCTTCCAGAACCCCACCCTCTCCACTCCCCAGGCTGCCACTGACTTGCTCTGAGCAGAGAATCAATCTCCTGGCCCTGGTGATGTAAACACCTGTTGCAGGAAGTGGGGACTCACTTCTCGAGGCACCAGGGAGAGTATGTTCAGGGCTCCAGTCACCTCTGCTCTCTCTCTCCCCTGGAAAGAATCAAAATGCTCCCTCAGGTAAAGCCTTGTCCTTGGTCCCAGGTACGCTCTGTGTGACTGTGGACAAACCACTCCCCCTGATCCTTCAAATGAGAATAAAGTCTGTCCCACTGTATCAGGCTAGAATGCAGTAACCAACAACTTCAAATCTCCATGGCTTAAAACACCAAAGGTTTAATTTTTTTCTCACTCATATTTGTGACTGCTACTGATCATAGTCAATCTGATGGAGAATGGGCATTGTTGAGAATTGCTGGCTGCTGGTACCAGGACAAAAGTGAGATGTGGTAAATTGTGCACTGGCTCTTAAAGCGTGCACCTGAACTGGCTGGCGTACACTTCTGCTCACCCTCCACTGGCCAAAGCAAGTCACGTGACCACACTGACCTTGAAAGGGGGTGAAGGAGCATAATCCATCCTGTATCTGGGAGATGGGAGGCGGGACTATCAGGAACAGCACTTGGGACCACAATGCCCACCTATGCAGGGGGTCTTCTTGAGGATCAAGTGAGTCTAATGATGTGAAAACTAACATTTCTATAAAGACCTGCTCTGTGCTCCCTGCCAGGGTGGACCCTGGAGGTAGGGTGGGGCAGAGAGTGGCATTAAAAGAACCATAAAGATGGTCTCTTCTCTGAGGGAAAGAAAACACTGATTACAAAGCTCCTGCAGTATGCCCATGCATGCACTTCTTATCCTATCATCGGCATAGCAACATTGTGTGTGGCGGGGGGAGGGATTTCACTGTTAATGTAGGAAAGAAAGCCAGAAGGTTGCACGAGCTCACACAGCTAGTTACTGGTAGGGACTGAACTTTCCAAAAGAAGACTCCCATGTCACATCCTAATATTGAAGTGCTGGAGACGTGTAGCAGGGGTCTTGGGTAATCTAGGCTTGGGTGGTATGGTAGGCAGATCACCTGTAGAATGTCCACCAAGATTCCTGTTCCCTGGTATATGTGTTCTTGAGAGTAGGTGGAACCTGTGAATATGATGGAAGGTCACTACCTTGATATGGTTACACTATCTGGCAAAGATGATGGTATAGTCACTCTCATGATTACATTACATTACACAAGATTCCATCACAGTGGACTGCAGTGAGATTCTCCTACTGCCTTTAAGAAGTAAGCTGCTATATCATGACAGGGCCATTGCTAAGGTATTAGGGTACCCTCTAGGAGCTGAGAGTGACAACAATCAACAAGAAAGTGGG
This sequence comes from Ursus maritimus, assembly GCF_017311325.1. NCBI lineage: Eukaryota > Metazoa > Chordata > Mammalia > Carnivora > Ursidae > Ursus > Ursus maritimus. Next base: position 13,367,583 of record NW_024425786.1, read on the forward strand.
GACTCCAGTCTTACCCAAGGAACTGAATTCTACCAACATCCTGAATGCATTTGGAAATAGATTCTTCCATAATTGAGCCTTCTGATGAGATCACAGACCCTGGTGATGCTTTGATTCCAGCCTGGTGAGATCCTGAGCAGAGGACAGTTATGCTGTGCCCAGACTTCTGACCTACAGAAACTGTGAGATAATAAAAAAGGTGGTTGTTTTAAGCCACTAAGTTTGTGGTCATTGGTTATGCAGCAATAGAAAACTAATACAGCTGGGGGGGGGGAGGACTTTAGGCTCTAGGGCTGATGATATTTGTTCTAGGGGGCCTATGAATGAGGTTGCTACTGGGCCATGAGTATAGATCACCAGAGTTCAAAGGGCATTGTGGGGGTCCCATTTCAAGCCCCACTTCAAGTTTTTTCTCTTGTCAGATCCACTAACATCCCATTGGCGAAGGCAAATCTCATGGTCAAGCCCAAGATCAAGGGACCGGGAAGTCCATTCCACGTACTTTGAGGCATAGAAAAAGTTTGGATGTCTATTGCAGAGGAGTTAAGAATTAGGACCCAGTACTTGGGAAATGCAGCACACACACACACACACACACACACACACACACAATCCCTCTGTCTGGTTCTACCTCCTCCATGTCCATTGGTACACAGCTGACCATAAACAGTTACTTACAACATACATTTGAAGCCCATGGAGCCCCCTTTCCCAGCCCTGACAAATTGGTCCATGGAGAACAGATCTTCAAGAAAGGAAAGTAGGAACTAGGAGAAGTCAGGATGAGGAGCAGATACCAGTATGGAGTTTGTGGTTTATGAGGAACAGTTTTGGGTAAAACTGACATGAACTGGAGCATTCCCAGGCAGAAGAGCTTAGGTAAGTGTTGGGCTATGGGTGGCTGGATTCCTTGATTCTTTGGGCTGGGCCACATCCACCTGACCCTACAGAACTCCCTTCTTTTGTGAAGCTAGCCCTTAAGGCCAGCTCTTTAGCTGCCTATGTCATATGGATAAACATTTGCTTTTGCCAGGTGTTTTAAATACATGATTTGCCTATGGTTTTAAGAGAATAGATTGAAATCAAACAGCATGTTCCAATCCTAATGCCACTATGACCTAACCTTGGGCAAGTAGTCTCTCTAAGGACTCAATTTTCTCATCATCTATAAAAATGGCATAACGATGGTACCAACCTCCAAGGCAATTGTGAAGATTACATGAGATCACAGAATAAAGAAACAATTTCCCTTTCTTTAGCCCTGTGTTTCACAAACTTATGCGACCCTTGGATCTTTTATTGTAGAAATGTTTATTAACATTGTAGGGAGATGCCTGTAGTTTCCTAGCAGCTAATGGATAATAGGAAAACTGATGAGTTACACAAGTACTGATGTCAATGAGAAAATAAGAAACTTGCTAAAGGATAGTTCTCCCTGGTGTCTTCTAAATAGGACAGTGTGATGTTGAAAATAAGAACTCAAGAATAAACTCCCGAAATATAAAAGATGTGTTGTGAGGGATTGTTTCTTTTTTTTTCTTTTTTAAAATTTTATTTTATTTTATTTAAATTCAATTAATTAGCATATAGTGTATTATTAGTTTCAGAGGTAGAGTTCAGTGATTCATCAGTTGTATATAACACTCAGTGCTCGTTGCATCATGTGCTCTCTTTAATGCCCATCAACCAGTTACCCTATCCCCCCCACCTACCTCCCTTCCAGCAACCCTCAGTTTGTTTCCTACAGTTAAGAGTTTCTTATGGTTTGTCTTCCTCTCTGATTTCATCTTATTTTATTTTTCCCTCCCTTCCCCTATGCTTCTCTGTTTTCTTTCTTAAATTCCACATATGAGTGAAATCATATGGTAATTGTCTTTCTTTGATTGACTTATTTCACTTAGCATAATACCCTCTAGTTCCATCCACATCATTGCAAATGGCCAGCTAAGGAATATTCCATTGTATATATATACACCACATCTTTACCCATTCATCTGGTGATGGACATCTGGGCTCTTTCTGTAGTTTGGCTATTGTGGACCCTGCTGTTATAAACATTGGGGTGCAGGTGCCCCTTTAGATCACTATGGTTGTATCTTTTGGATAAATACCTAGTAGTGCAATTGCTGGGTAATGAGGTAGCCCTATTTTTAACTTTTGAGGAACCTCCATACCATTTTCCAGAGTGGTTGTACCAGCTTGTATTCCTACCAGCAGTGTAAGAGAGTTCCCCTTTCTCCACATCCTCACCAACATTTGTTGTTTACTGACTTGTTAATTTTAGCCGTTCTGACTGGTGTGAGGTGGTATCTCATTGTGGTTTTGATTTGTACTTCAGGAATTGTTTCTTATAAAGGTCTTCAGTACAGGTTGATGGTAATTCAGTAAAAGTAACCCTGTTGGCAGGTGGGGAGAGATAAGAACAGGATATAATCTAGACACTGGGTTCTCTGATGACTTCACTTGATCCAAGGATCATTTGGAATTACTAAAGAGAGAGTGTAAGCCCACCAAAAAAAAAAAAAAAATCACACTTAACATGATTTTTTTCCCAACTGAGCTTTTGATAAATATTGAATGGATAAAAGCTGGACAGTAAAATTTTTAGAGTATAATTATACAATACTGAAACAGTTTTCTTATAGACGGCATTGTCAGAATCTGACAATCTCTGTCCTTCAGGTCTATATTTAGACCTTTTACATTTAATGTATAATTGATGTAATTGGTTTTAAGTCTACCATCTTATTTCTTTGTTTGTAATCTCCTTTTTAAATTTCTCTTTTCTTTCTTCCTTGTTTTGGATCATTTAAGCATATTCTAGTGTTCCATTTTAGTTTATCTGTTGGCTTTTTGGCACATATTTTAATATTTTTTAGTGATTGGCCTAGCGATTATTATATACCTATCATTGGCAGTCTAATTAGAGTTAATATTTTACAATTTCAAATAAAATATGGAAGTTTACAACCCTTGGTTTTATAGCTGACATATGTATTACATGTACATGCACTGAACACTCCCAAACAATATTATACTTTTCCCTCGAACAGTTATATTTTAAAAGGAGAAAAATGGTCTATTATATTTTCCCAGATATCTCCCATTTCTGTTGCCTTTTCTCTATTCCTGAACTTCCAAGATACCCTCTGGTATCAGTTCCCTGCGGCCAGAACCTCCTTTACTCTTTCTTTTAGAGAATGTCTGCTGGTTAAGAATTCTCTTAGTTTTCCCTCATCCAAGAATATATATATTTCCATCTTCACTTCCAAAAGATTTTTTTACTAGGTATAGAATTCTGGGTCGACAGTTTGTTTTCTTTCAGAAAAGATGTTCCAATGTCTTCTGGCCTCTATGGTTATGACAAAACATCCACAGGTATTTGAACTCTTGCTCCCTTTTGTGTAAATGTAGTTTTTCTCTGCTTTGAAGCCTTTTCTTTATCTTTTATTTGCAGGAGTTTGATTAGATTGTGTTTAGGCATGATTTTCTTTGAGCTTATCCTCTTTGGGACTCACTGACCTCTTGAATCTGTAAATTTATGTTTTTTCACTTAGGTTTGGGAAATCTTTAGCCATCATTTTTTTAAATTTAATATTTTTCCTGTATCTATCTCTTATTCCCCTTATTCAGGGATTTTGATAAAAAAAAATACTAGATCTTTCATTTTGTCCCACAGGTCTTTGAAGCTCTGTCCATTTTTTTTTCAATCTTTTTTTCCTCTGTTCTTCAGATTAAATCATTTCTCAAATTCAGTGACTATTTTCTGTTATCTCCATCCTGCTATTAAATGCACCCTCAGTGATTTTTATTCTTTTTCTGATATTGTATGTTTTGGTTACAAAATTTTTATTTGGTTCTTTTTTGTAGTGTCTATTTCATTGCTATGAATTTCTATATTTCCACTCATTTCAAGAATGTTCACCTTACGTCATGGAGTGCAGTTATAAAAGCCATATTAAAATCTTTAATAATTCCAATTTCTGGGTCACTTTCAGGGTTAGCATCTACCGATTGTCCTTTTCCTTGAGAATTGTTTGAGTTTGCTGGTTCTTGATACATCAAGTAATTTTGGGCTTTTGAAACATTGTGCTGTGGGACTCTGGATCCTGTTAAAATCCTTTGGAGAATGGGGTTTTTGTTGTGTTTTGTTCTGTGGCTGTTTTAATTTAGCAGACAATTAACCTATTTGAGTTCAGATCTCAAGATCTGTCTTGCCTTCTGGCAAGAGCAGTTTCAACTTGAGCCCAGTGTGCAGAGCCTTTGGGTCTATCCCACTCATGTGCTACTCAGGGGTTGGTCGTGGTTTGTAGCATCTTTCCATCCTCAAAGCCTTGGCTATGTTTTGTTTTCGTTTGAATGTGTGTTCTGTGCACTCATAGCTTGAGGGTGAGGCAAGTATTTATGTCAATTCATACACAGATTTAAGGGTTCCTCTTCTCCATCTCTTTCCTCTTGGAGATTTTCCCTATATCCCCTGGGCCCTCTTTTCTGGTCCTTCTGGTCAGAAAGATGGGGTTCTGTTAGTGTTTAGCTTCCCACACCGTCACAGTAGCATGTGACTAGACCTGCCTTCAGGGAGAAGACACAGAAGAGAAATAGATATATTTTTTGAACTCTGCGTCTCCTTCCACACTCTTCACAACCCGGGGCCCCTTTGTGTGGTTCCTCCATCCAGACGGACAGGTTTTCTCTCTGGATTTTAGAGATCCACTTGCCACCATTGCCATCACCTCAATGCTCTGCACCAAAGGGGTTGGTCTCGGGGCAGGGCAGAGGTTGAAAAATCCATTTGTAAAAACCCCAGAGATTTCTCACACACTCTGGCTCATGGGAACTTTTTTTTCATGATCCTCTGGCCAGAAAGACAGGTTAGCTCTGTCCCACCTGCGGGTAAATGGGGTCCATACGACCACTGGTCCTGAAGTTCCGCATAAACCCTCTGCCTGCTGGCCCCAAGCTTCTGTGCCCTCTTGGGTCCCTGGTTCTGCAGGCAGTCTTAATGCTTGGAGGTGTCTAATTCCTCCAAAAGAAGGTGGTAAGAATACTTTTTTAAATTAATGATACATTTTATTTGTGCTAGATAATGCACTAAGCACTCTGCATATACTCTCTCTCCCCGTTCACAAGTCAGCCCACTTTATGATGAGCAGTTGGTGTCCTGCTCTGGATCTCATGCCTGGGGAGCCTCAAGCCCAGGCCCGAATGACCCCAGAGCCTGCCCTTACCCACTTACTGCCTCAAACCCATGGACTCCACATAAAGCAGTGGGCTCCCAGGCAAGGGGGTGGATCCCAGCTTTTCAAAATTTAAAAATAAAAAAACCGACTCTTTTTTCCTCTGTAAGTAAGAGGTCTAAGATCCAGGTGGGAATTAAGAGCTGAGCCTGGGATCAGCTGAAAAAAAAATTATATATGATTGCAGCACCAGGCTGAGCTGAATAAGATGTGTGTGACTCATCTGTTTGAACAGGTTTAAAACAGCTCCTCTCAAAGAAACCTTCCCCTGAGAGGCCAGTCTATGCCAGGTCCTGTTCAAGGAGTTTTAGAAAGAGCTGAGCTGGGGAGAGACATGTGGATGATGTCAGTGGCAGGAGAGCAGGCTCTGACCGAGGGAAGCCCGAACGAGGACTACCCACCCCAGTGGTTCCCATCCACGGGTGCAACCTGGGGCTATTCAAAGGGCCAATGCCAAACCCCATCCCAGACAACTGAATCAGCATTGTGGCGGGGGAGCGGGGATGCAAGTAATTTTTAAGTGTCCCAGGTGATTCTAAGCTGCAATCTGGACTGAGACCCCTTGACTAGCTAGGAGGAGGCATCGAGATCTAGCCATCTGTCTGGGTTCGTGGGGTGCTGAAGGCAGGTGGGAGACACGAGGCACAAAACCAAAAGGAACTATATCGAAATCGATGCCAGCCAGTGAACTCGCTTGAGGTGAAGGCCAGGAAAGGGGGCAGCCCAAGGCGAACACTTCCCCAAAGAGATGAGACAAGTGGACCCCAGTTCTGCTGTAAGCTCTAATCAAATGTAATTGTCATGGTCTTATTTTGTTGATCATTTTCTTCATTCTTTAGCATCTTCCATGTTCAATGTACATCTTTAGATTGCCGAAAAATACCTTTGTGTGTGTGTGTGTGTGTGTGTGTGTGTGAAGAATTTACATAAATATCTTTGTGCTGTAGATTTCCTTCTGCTTCTTCCCATGTTTGGGTGACTCTGAACTTCGTCCATGGGACTATATTTGAGCCTCACCTCTGTGTGCTAGGTAACAGTCCATCTAATTTCTCCTCTGCTTCCACTCCCATAAGCAGTGCTGGCTGAACATCGGCGCCAGCCCCCTCACGGGATGGCCTAAACACCTGGGAGTGGGATGGGGGCAGGCATCGAGCCCTTCTGGACAACACCGTGCTCTCGAGGGGTGACCTCCATCACCACATTCCTCATCTGTGATTGTGTTCCCAGAAGACAGGTTGGCCCTTGACTCACACCTCCGGGGTACACGGGTCCTTTTGCCTGGTACCACATTCGGGTAGGATTCTTCCATGACAGAGGAAGGCAAAGACAGTGTCCGCAAGTCCACCCTCACTTCTGATACTCATTTCTTTCAGAGTTTGGGGGTGCCCAAGACCACCCTCAGGTTTGATCACCTGCGAGGACTCAGAGGGCTCACTGAAGGTGTTACAGCCCTGGTGATGGTTTACAGCAGCACAGAGATGCAGAAAAAAGCAGCCTGGGAAAGAGATGCATGCTGGGATATGGGGGGAAGGGGCTCCAAACTCTTGTCCTGCGGACTCAAAGCCAGTGATAACCCGTTGCAGCAACGGGGTATAACAATACACGCAGGCTATCGCCAACCAAGAAAGCTCATCTGAGTCTTGGCGTGCAGAGATTTTATTGGGGAGACATGTCCGATTGCCCACGTAGATCATTTTTAGTCTCCAGACCCTCTGGAGGTGCAGCTGACCCCTTTAAAGGCCCTATCATATTAGCCAGGCGAGGCTTGGCTCTGCTGTGGGGACACGTAAACCCCAAATCTCAGCGGGCCTACACAGGAAGGGTTTGTTTTCTCTTTTTTGTTCTTATACCATTTGGAACGTGTGGCCTCCTGGGTCTTCATAGTCAGGGAATAGAAGGGTGGCTGGGGTAAGCTGGCTCTTAGCTGCCTCAGCTCAGAAGTTACACCATCATTTTCTCGTATGGAATTGGCCACATGGCTTCAACTTGCTAGTGCAAGGCCTTCTGGGAAATGTAAGGCAATTCATGGAATACTTGTTGGCTGGAGGCCCATTCCCCAGGCAGCAGTCCTGCGTGCATGAGTCGATCCCCAGGGAAGCGGATGGGCGCCGAGGGGAGCAGTTCACATGGCACGCCCGCCCATGCCCCATCCCCAGCCAGAATTCTTGGAGGAATCTGAGTGCTTCACGCCAACTCTGGAGAGTCTGGGAACATGGGAATAATTGAAGTGGCCCAGAGAGCTGATGAGGGAAAGAGGTCAGGCCCGAGGGAGCACAGAAGAAGAGAGGGCAGAGGGCTGGATGGGTGGGAAGGTGGCACTTCGGCCACAGGAATTCCAGACAAGGCCTCGGCATGCTGGGGCCAAAGGGGACAGACTTGCACAGAGTCAGGCTTCTTCAGGGGGATTAGGAGCTTTGTCTCCTCCTCTCTCTGTGGGTAACTCTGGGTTACAGTCCCTCCAAGGCCATCACAGGGCTCAGAGCTTCCCTGGTGACCCCGGCTGGAGGAGGACAAGGACACCACTAGGATCAGCTCTATGGCGAGATTGGTTTCCCCACTTGCCCCTGTAGACAGTGAATGAGGATCTGCTATGACCCCCCGGGAGCCATGGTATTGACCAGGTCTCTGCTCTGTGCAGGAACGGGCTTGCGCTCTCTGTTTCTCATTTAATCCCCACAACGACCTGTGAGCTGCAAATCACTAGCCCCCTACTTCACAGATGAGAAAACCAAGATCTAGAGGGGCAAAGAGAATTACAGAAGATTACGCCCTAGGTAGTGCAATTGGGACTTGAACTCAAACAAGGAATCAGCGTCCACATTGTAAAATGCGTTGTACGATGGAAAATTTCATGAGAGTAGATCACAAGATGTAGCCATCCACTGGCTTCAGTAATTATCAACTCCCCACTCCAAGCTCATCTCATCAGTACCCTCGCCCATCTCCCCTCTACATCCTGGGCTACTTTGGAGCAAATTCCAAGTCCCCATCATTTCATCTTTAGATATGTCAGCACCTGTCTCTAAAAGATAAGGAAGAGCCCACATTCTTTTTTTTTTTTTTTAGATTTTATTTATTTATTTGTCAGAGAGAGAGAGAGCACAAGCAGGGGGAGCAGCAGGCAGAGGGAGAGGGAGAAGCTGGCTCCCCACCAAGCAAGGAGCCTGATGCGGAACTCGATCCCAGGACCTTGGAATCATGACTTGAACTGAAGACAGATGCTTAACTGACTGAGCCACCCAGGGGTCCCAGAAGAGCCCACATTCTTCACCACGGGGTGTGGTGTAGAGTAGACATCAATAAATATTTGTTGAATAAGGGAACGATCTCCAAGCGTCTGTCAAGTTGGAAGCGTATTTATGAGTCTAAAAGGCAGCCGGGAGTGGTGGGAAGATAATGGGCTTTACCGTAAGGGTTGGGGTTCAAACTCTGACTATGCCAATTGCCATGACTGGGGGCTCAAGGGGGGAGTGTGGGAACTGCACAAACTGCAGTTTCCTCCTCTGGAATTTGAGCAACACCACGCTGTGACCTGCAAAGTTGCCAGGATTGAGTGAGAACGTGGCTGTGGGCACGCGCCATCTACAGGAACATGGCTCTGTCGGTGACTCGCCCAATGTCCCTGGACCTGCGTCTCTTCATCTGTAAAATGGGATAATAATCATACTTACCCCCAGAGGGCTGCCGTAAGGAGTGAGTGAGTTCATCTGTGTTAGATGTTTAACGCCTGGCACTTAGCAGGTGCTCAACATGAGTCACTAACCTTGGAAGCCTGCAGCGTGGCGAGGTGCGATCTAGGAGAACAGTTCCTGTCCTGGAAGCTAGTTGTAGGGCACACAGTTACAGGGCAGATAAGGACCAGGCTACACCAAGATGGGAGCTGCGCTTCTCAGTGGCGCCCCAGGAGGTTTGGCAGTCTGAAGGTCATTGGGTTGTCACAGCTGGGTAGTGGATTGCTCCTGGCACCTAGTGAGTAGAGACCAGGGATGCTGCTAGACCCCCTACGAAGCACAGCACAGCCCCCAACAAAGAGTTATCTGACCCTAAATGTCAATAGTGCCGAGGCTGAGAAACTGGATTGGAAGGGGATCAGGAGGGGTTAGCTCCATTGCCCAGAGGCTGGGAGACAGAGGTTTCGGCCATCCTACACTGTGTCCAAACCCACTAAGTTAATGGAATTTTTCCATCTTTTCCAGAGTGGCAGTTGAGCTGGTCTTTCAGGAAGACAGCTGGATGTGGCCTTCCGGTACACTGTGGTTGATGCAGTGCCCTCTCTAAGCCCGTGCAGCTGGTCTGGGAGTGGCCAGGTCCTGGGGGATGGATGGAGGGTTCTGCAGAGCGAGGGCTCCCGCTCCCGGTCGGAGTCAGGTCGGGGCGGGGGGGCGCGGTTCCAGCAGCAGCTCGATGTGCCTCTGGCCTCAACCTGGAGACAAGGGGAGGGGTCTCAGGTGGGAGGTACAGTCAGAGCAGAAGCACAGTGGAAGGTGTGTGGGCTTTGGAACCACATGGGCTTGTGTTCAAATCCTACCCCTCTTAGTTACTAGTGGGTGACCCTGGCTTGGGACGGAACCCCTCCAAGACTCCCCTTTTCCATCTATAAAATGGGTATAACAGGCCCTACTTCACAGGAGATTTTATTGCAACAAATATTGAGAGCAAAAGGAATTGTCTTAAGTTCCAGAGTAACTGGGCTTGTGTCCCTGCCTCTCAGTTCCCAGCCCAGGCCCTTCCCAGGATATTCATTCATTCATTCGTCTGCTCATTTAGGTGGTCAATCAGTCATTCATCTGGGGTAGGAGATGGGAAGGGTGAAATGGGCAGGGGCCTTGTAGAGCCTGACAAAGAGGCCGGATTTTATTTCCAGAGTGAATGATAGCCACAGGGGCGTCTTGAATGGCATGATCTGATTTATGTCAAGAAAATATTATCTGGACACCTGGGTGGCTCAGTCAGTTAAGCATCTGCCTTCGGCTCAGGTCATGATCCTGGGGTCCTGGGATCGAGTCCCTGTCAAGCTCTCTGCTTAGCGGCAAGTCTGCTTCTCCCTCTCTCTCTGCTGCTCGTTCTCTCTGTCAAATAGATGAATAAAATCTTCAAAAAAAAAAAAAGAAATGAAAAATCTGTCTGACAGTTGGATGGAGAGCAGCCCGTGGGGAGACAAGAGCCGGCCTCAAGAAGCCAGGGGCCTGTGGCATTTGTCCAGCCCAGCAACGGTGGCTGCAGTGGTGCGGAGGAGAGGGAAGATTCGGGACCGATTTTGGAAGAGTTGCTGGCCAGTCCTGCTCATGACCTGGGATGTGGAAGGGGTAAGAATGGAGAAGTGAGAGGCAACTGGCCAGGGCCTTGGCTTAAAAAGTAGGTGGCAGAGAGGTCATTTACAGAGATGGGAAAACTGGGAAGGAGCCAGGCGGGAGTGGGGCAGGGGTTCCACAGGTGGGAGCGGAGAACCGCCTAGGGGCCCCGTGTGGAGACGGCAGCACCTGGCCATTGTGGAGTGTGCAGGAGAGGAGGGCGCTCAGTGGGTGACGTGGGAAACTTGGTCGGTATTTCAGTTTGGCTGAGGTCACTTAGGAAATGAGTAAGGTAGAGACAGAAGAAGAAAAGCAAGTCAAGGACCGGGCTGCAGGTGCTCCAGCTATCTGAGGCCAAAGCGAGAGGAATCCAGTGAAGGAACATGCAAAGGAACAGAGGGGGCAAGAGGAGAGCAGGGGCAATGGCACGAGAAGGCAGGACAGGAGAGCGACTGGTGAGGTCCTCATCGTGGCAGGTGGTTGGCGAGGCATCTAGAACGTAGCAGACCCACAGGAAATGGTAAATGCCCCTGTGAATGCGGAACCATGCTTGGAAGATGGCCAGGAGAGCATGCCACCCTTGTAGACTGCTCTTGAACACAGCAGGTGCTCTTGGAGAGGAGGCGCAAGCTCGGGCTTCCGGGTTCCAGCTCCCCAGCCCCAGGATCCATCCCAGTTGAATTATTGCCATGTTCCCAGACTCCCCAGAGTTGGCAGGAGCCCTGGGAGCCCTCCAGGAATTCTGGCTGGGGATGGGGCACAGGGATGTGCCATGTGAACTGCTCCCCTCGCTGCCCCTTGTTTCCCCTGGGCTCAAGGGAAGGGCTGAGATGGTCTCATGCTCAGGGGACTGCTGCTTAGGGGTGGGCCTCCCCCCAGTGAATATTCTGTATGGAGTCATGGGGGGAGGGGCACTAAATACACTGGGGTCCAGGCCCCTCCCAGACCCATAAATGAGAACCTCTGGGAATGGCGCTCAGGAATGTTTATTATTATTGTTATTGTTATTTTAGCTCCCCTGTCGATTCTGTCCCACAGCTGGTATTGACAACCAATGGGAAACTGAGGCCCCAGAGCCCCACCGTGACTCCCTCGTACCCTGGATTCCTCCAGGCCACACAAGGCTAGCATTCTCTTCCCTTCATAAAATACATCCAGGGAGGAAGTGAGGGGAGGGTAAGAACCTGGGTGTCTCAGTCTGCTTGGACTCTATAACAAAGCACCTTAAACAATAAATGATTATTTTCTCACAGTCCTGGAGGCTGGAAGTCTGAGATTGGGGTACCAGCGTTGTTGGGGTCTGGTGCAAACTCTCTGCCTGGTTTGCAGACCGTTTCCAGCTGTGTGCTCACGGGGCCCTTCCTTGGTGTGTGCGCATGGAGAGGATTCCGGCGTCTTTCCACTTCTTAGAAGGGCGCTGCTCCCATAGTGGGGGAGCCACCCTTATGACCTCATCTAACTCCAATAATCTCCCAAAGGCTGCGTCTCCAAACACCATCGCAGTGGGGTTAGGGCTTCAACATAGGAACTGGGGGGTGGTCCAGACATCCAGTCCGTAACACCAAGCATTGGCCTTAACCTCAACTGTGTTACTTTCTCTCCAGTGGGGCCTTGGGCAAGTCATCCCCGACCTGACTCCTGGGGAAAGGTGAATCCTCAAATAACAGTTGCATGGATCTCTAGAGTTTCTGAGTCATTTTGACACACACCATCTCTCGCACTCCCCCATAACCCTGTGAGGGAGAGGGCAAGGATTTTCGGGTTGGAGAAATACATGTCATAAGGCACTTGCAGCTGACCCTTTGCTGGAAGGGACTCATTTTTTTTTTTTAAGATTTTATTTATTTTGACAGAGAGAATGCATGCGAGCAGGGGGTGGGAGAGAGGGAGAAGGAGAGAGAATCTCAAGCAGACTCCACACTGAGTGTGGAGCCCTACTTCGGGCTTGATCTCACGGCTGTGAGATCATGACCTGAGCCAAAATCAAGAGCTGGACATTTAACCGACTAAGCCACCCAGGTGCCCTTGGAAGGGACCCATTTCACAGGTGGGGAAACTAAGCCCCAGAATAATGGATGGACAGAGTAGCTAACTCTTGGTCCAGAACCCCTTTGACATCCCAGGGATTTAAAAAAAAGTCATAGAATTTTCAAGAAAACTCTGGATGAAATTCCTCTGGGAAAACAAGGTCCCCATTTCCAGTTATTGCTCCAGAGAGAAACTCTGTATCTTTGACCAGTACATACCACATATGTAAGCAAGGAGATGGTAACTGTTGCCACAGAAATACTGGTTGGTTGGTTTTCTTCCAGACACTCAAACTCCCTTAAGTCCCCAGCCAATAATGAGGATGGATACCTAGAAACGTCAAACACTGCGCTAAGCACTTCACTTATGTTATTTCAGGAATGGGCACACTTTGTCCATAAAGACGTAGTTTCTGCTTTGTGGGCTATACGGTCTCTGTCACAATTACTCAGCTCTGATTTGGCAGGAGGGCGGCCATGTGTAAACACATGAGCATGTCTGTGTTAACACTTAAATTTGAATTTCAGGTAATTTCCTATCATTTCTTTTGATTTCTTTTTTCCCCCCACTAAGAAATGTAAAAGCCACTCTCAGCTGGCAGACTGTTTAGACAGATGGCAGGCGGATTTGGCACCCCCCTCCGCCCCGGCCATGGCTTGCTGACAACAACCAGAAGTAGATTTTGTTGTTACCCCATTTTAAAGGCAAAGAAACTAAGTCCCAGAAGCTCTTTAGGAATCTGTGTAAGGTCCCACCGCTAGCCAGGGGCAGAACCAGCATTCAGAGTTGGGCGGTCAGGCCCAGAGTGGGGATCGAGGCGGCAAGCTGCCCAGGGAAGGGCGCACAGCAAGGGGGAGACCCAGCCCTCCCCGGCCCCCCAGACTCGGACTGAGGCTTGCTCTTCCGCACTGTGTATTTATTCCTCATTTATTCCAACTAACGCTCATTTGTTAAGTGGATCTGGAAATGCTGACATGAGAGTCAGAGGTGGGGGGCAGAAGGGGGCCGAGAAGGCGGGAGTGAGAGCTGGGAGAGAGGGGCCACCGCATCCACACGCATCCGCACGCGTCCACACGCACGCACACACAACGGCTTCCATTTCCTGAGATGTCCACCTGCTTTTATGAATATAAGTGGATTTGTAACAAGCATTGCAGCTGCATATAAGGCATTCCGACATGGAGACAATTTTACTAGATAATAGACTATCGTGCAGGATACAATTTAAATTAAAAAATGCAATTTTCACCTTGAAATGAACAAATGATTACAATTTCTATACAAATTAAGGCATTCAGCCTCTCTTTCAGTAGTGGCACCAGCCCATGAAATATGACATAATTACCATGAAATACATTTTCAAATATTTTGATTTTTGTCCGCCGCTTTTTAAAAAACATAGGCCGCCTTCTAGGTCTCCGAGTGTGTGTTGGCATTTCCCACCTTCTGGGAAAAACACATTAAAAAGAAAAGCCAAAGTCCCCGAAGATGAAGTTGGCCCCCCTCCCTGCCCTCCCCTCCTCCCACCTCCTCACCCCTCAGAGTTCCCTGCCCTCCCCCTCCCCTGGCTCAGAGATAAAATTGAAAAAAGGCAGACGGAGGAGAGGGACGCAGGCGACCAGCTCCAAAGCCTGAGATTTATCTAAATTGCTACGCTTATCTGAAGAATCGCATCTGTTGGTTATCTCAACGCCAGCCACTCCAACCCTCCACCCGTCTCTTCTCTGGAAATCGCTTCCACAGCCCCCAGCTCTCCCCCCTACCAACACACCCTCGCCACTGCTGCTCTTATTTTTTAATTATTTTTCCATTCTGTTGTCTCTTTATGGCTGGAGACGAAGGATGAGCCGGCAGTGCCTGGAGCTCGCTCCAGCCCCATGGGCTAGACAAGGAACTTTGGGGTTCTGCAGGAGTGGACAGGGGAGGTGGTCAGTGGGTCTCAGCTCCCAGGGCAGGGGGTCTCTGTCCCCTGCCCAAGCTGGGTGACTTTGATGAAGGTCATTCTTAGGCCAACCCGTCTCTTCCTGTGTCTGTAAGCCTATCATCATGAACGACCCATCCCTGTGGTCTGAGCTTTGGGTGGACCTCTTGAGGCATCAGATCGCCTAAAAGCCCACCTCGACCTCCCCCTTGGTTCTTGGTCTTGGTTCTGAGCCTCCTGCCCTGACCCACGGCTTCCTGGGTGGGCTTCTCCACTCCCGGTACCCTCCCCTCCCCCGCTGCCCTTGGGACTTGGTTCCACTCCGTTGTGTGGTCCCACTTCTCTCTCTCAGGCCAGCTATATGGGGCCTTTCCCTCCTCCAGGGAAAGGCCAGCTCTTCCTCAGCTCAGCCTGGGTTAGCGGAGAGTCTGGCCCCTCTTCTGGCTCTGCATTGCTGTCCTCCCACTTTCTCTCTGAGATGTAAACGGAGCCTAAGGAGAAACATCTATGATCAGGAAGCAGAACATAGAGCCCCTTGCTTTATATTTGCTTTTGTTTTGCTTCCACCTGCTTTGACGCGGTCCCATCTTGTAACTGGCCGGCATGGAGGACCTCGCTGATGAGGGACAAGCTCAGCATTCTACAGAGGAAACAACCAGGTATCCCAGACCAATGCAGGAAATTACCAAAGCAATTCCGGACCCAAGGCCATGACTTCTAGCTGTTTGTTTGGAAGGTACTTCATGGGACTTTGTGAACTTGGACCACATCCTACCCTACGCACCATCTCCCCCCACCCTTCCTGACCCCAGGGCCAGATGAAGACTGGGTCATTCTCTGGCTCAGAAAGCAAAACGGGATATCTTGGTGGGAAGAAAACGGGTTTTAGGATCAAGCATCTGCGGTTACACGGTCTCGTCTCCACCGCTTTTTTGCTCTCCGACCTTGGCCAATTAGGTCTCTGCTCAGTTTTCTCATCTGTAAGATGGGGGTGATGATACTTGTGCGTGGAGGCCATGAGAATTAACTCGGAGAGAACATGGCAGGCCCTCAGCAGCTGGGAACTGCCCGTCTCATGCTGTGGCTCCAGCTTCTGCTAAGGTATAACAAAAAATCTTCCTAGTTCATCAAGAAAGCTCCAAAATGTCTATCACTTAGAAAATTTTTGGTGTTTGGGGGTGAATCATGTTTCTATGCCTGGAATACACCCCGGGGTAATGAAACATACATGTGTGAGTATCCGGGGACAGCGTTGGGAGTGGGGTGGAAGCAGGAAGGAGAGATTCTTATGACAGAGTAGTATTGTAAACATAATGTTTATTAAGCACCTACTTGTTACAGGCATCGCGCTGAGGCTCTTTATCTCATTTAATGTTCATGATGCTATTATGAGGTCACTATTAACCCCATTTAACAAGTGGAAAAACTGAGTCACAGAGAGGTTATGTCATTTGCCCAAGATCCCCCAGCTAGGAAGTGGCAGGGCTGGGATCTGAACCCAAGCTTCTTGGTTCCCCAAAACTGAAACTCAAGTGCTCAAGGTAGACCAGATGACCACAGTTCCCAATTATTTATTTTCTCAGTGTGAAGACATAGATAAGATATGACCTTGGAACCCAAGGCAAGTCAACAGCTAATGGGTTGAGTATGATGTGAACACAATTAGCTTTAGTCCAAACCAGAATTCACGGATGCCAAGTACAGGAAGCAGGGTTACCAAGCCCTCCATGGCACTCCAGTCAGACCAGGGTTCAGGGAGCAGTGGAGGCAGTAAGCGTGTGGGAGGGCATGGGGAAGGCAGAAGGAGGAGGTCAGGTTCCACTGAGGGTTCTGCAAAGACCCCACGCGCTTGGCCAGCTCACTGGCTGTCTCTGGGCCTCCGCGTCTTCACCTATAGCACGAAGGGGCTGATCTGAAATCAGTCCTCTGCACACATTTCCATGAGCCTCCCAGGGAAGGGGAAAGGGACCGTGAGTGCCCACGCCTGGGGCACTCGGGGTGGGCAAATAACCCCAAACAGCCCATCCCAAACCAACATTCATTGAAATGGTCAAACTTTTTTCACCTTATCTCAAAAATGCGTTCTAAATTTGCATTCTGTTCCCAAGTGTGTACTAGCATAGACAAACTGTAATTAGAGAATTTACACATAAATAGATATAATGCTATATAATGATATCTATTTATGTATTTATAATATGTTTTGTATATTTGTAATGATAAAACACATAATATAAAAATGGTGCCCGCTCAGTTGTGAATCTTCCCTCTCACAATTCTATCAAACCCCCCTCCCCCACCAAGTCCTAGGAAAGTCATACTACCTTTTTTTCCTGCAGCTTTGTGTGCTGGGAGATTCAGCAAAAGACCACATCCTTTTTAATTGCCCTTCCAAAGCCAAAGTTCTTCTAGTATAACATTCTATTATTGTAATAGCCACACATTCCAACATTGAATCATTTTAACATCCTAACATGGTAACATCGTCACCCTTGATTATGACATTATTCTAACGTTCGGGCACTGCCTCGCTCCAACGTTCAGTCTGTCTGGTCTCCAGAGAGGTCCTTGAATCTTCAGTTCACCTGTTCCGAGTGTCTGGTTCTGAGTCACGGGCAGGAAGGGGCTCAGCCCCCGGTGGCCTCCTTGCCCCTGGGAGCGCAAAGCAGCCCCATGAACGAGCCCTGGGGAACCTTTCTGGGGGCACGTACATCAGCCCATCCCCTACCTCCACACCCATGCAGTTTGAACACACTGAAGGCATTTGGTCATCCTGGTCCTGGGGCAGAATGACCGCCTTAGAAGTTGTTTGAGATCTCCTGTAATATAATAGCATCTAATTATTATTATAGCCAACATTTGCTGGGTGCTTACTAAGTATTCTGTATACACTGTGTGTTTACTGGCTACGCTACTGTTCCTAATCTCCAGAAGAGATCACAGAGGCTCAGAGAGATTCAAGTCCCACCCCTAATTACTGAGAGAGGCAGGACTCTAGCCCGTGACTATCTGAGCCCAGCTCACTGCTCTGTTGAACCAGTGAGTAGGGATGGACCCGTGGAGAATGAGGACTCGAACTCAGAGCCGGACACTGCATTAGTTAAATGTTTATTGTAAATGAATGAGTGAATGAACAGTTCACTTAGCACTGCACCGGCCTTCGGAAACCACCAGCCAACATTCAGATGAGTGGAGGGTTAGCCCTGTTTTAAAAGATCACGGATGCTCAGAGTGGCTAAGAGATTCTGGAAGATCACACAGCTATAAAGTGACGGGGACGGGGTGGTGGATGGGAACAGCTGGAAACAGGTCTGCTGCACGTGGCAAGGGGGTCTGTCCCCCACTGTGCTGCCTCAACATCAGGTGGTACCCAGCCTGCCAGGACCACCCTGGCCGCCTTAGGAAGTCACCTGATGGCCTTGGGTTCAGGAACTTCAGAGATGCTTTAGGCAAAACAAATGTGAAATTGGTGTCAGAACCCTGTTAGAAAGGCAGGATTTGCAAAGCCATATATTAAAACAAAGCTGAGGGGCTCCTGGGTGGCTCAGTCGGTTAAGCATCTGACTCTTGATTTCGTCTCAGGATGGGATCTCAGGGTCCTGGGACCGAGCCCCGTGTCAGCCTCCGCACTCAGCAGGGAGTCTGCTTAAGATTCTATCTCCCTCTCCCTCTGCCCCTCTCCCTGACTCTCTCTCTAAAATAAATAAATAAATCTTAAAAAATAAATAAATAAAGCTGAGCGGAGGTGATGGGGTGGGAGATAAAGTTCTTTAAACATCATGGTTGTTGGCCAAGGTGCTCCACTCCTGGGAATCCCAGCCTCAGGGGGAAAGGTCTCTGACGGGGCAAAGCTGTCTCCAGGGGGAGGCCAGGAGAGTGAAATAAAATGAGAAGGACCCAAAGGTCCAACCATAGAGGGATAGTTAGGAAAATATGGCATCTCCACTCAATGAGCTACTTTGCAGACATTTTAATGGACCTTTACAACATTTCAACAACATAGAGAAGGGTTGATAACCCAGTGATGATCCACATAACTGAGGACAGAAAACTGACTTTGTGATATGATCTCCGGCGTGTTAGCATTCCTGGCAGGTGGGCTGGAAGGGGCGGGGTGAAATCTCACAGGTCTACCATCGAGAATGGCATTGTGCAGACTGGTTCATTGCCCCAGGCCAGAGAGAGGTAAATGGAGGCACGTAATTTAATAAACTCCCCAAAACTTCAAGCCTGAGTGTGTCCAGTGACTAAAAATGAACGAAACACTGCAGAGGAAGAGCTCTCACCACATCTGTCCCCATGGTGCACAGGGAGAGCTCGTGGGCTCATTTGGCGACCCCTGCCTCCCCCATCCTCACACCCCGATGGGGTGGGGTGTCCCCT
Source organism: Ursus maritimus (assembly GCF_017311325.1). Taxonomy (NCBI): domain Eukaryota; kingdom Metazoa; phylum Chordata; class Mammalia; order Carnivora; family Ursidae; genus Ursus; species Ursus maritimus. Next base: position 13,386,443 of record NW_024425786.1, read on the forward strand.
TCCCAGGGCCCTCCCTGCACAAATGTGCCAAGGCCACCATTTATGAGCCATTGGTAAGACTCCTTCTAAACTCAGGATTATTTCCACAAGATACCAGCATCACAGCCTCCAGCAAGCCTCACCTGGCTGAGCAGAAGAGACTGGGCAATAATGCCTATTTTTATCATTACTATGACCTGTCATGGCAGCCACCATTTATCGGGCACCTTATATGGAAGACCCCTTATATGCACCTTATATGCTAAGACCCCAACACGTGTCACGTTGTTTAATCCTGGTGACAGCTCACGGGGGGGGGGGGTGTCTGCCTTAGGAGACAGGCATTCTGAGGTTCTTCTGACTAAGTGTGTCACTCAGGGGTCGGTGTAGAACTGGGATCCAAGCCCCAGTCTCTCTGACCTTCCCCACCACCAAGCACAGCTCACCAGGCAGGAGCCTGTAAATAACAACTGGACCACTGCTCCTAAGAAAGCCCTGGTCCTTTCCCTAGTGCAGTAAAGAAATATGTGGATACTCTGTAGTCCTGAGCATGGAGAGAGCTCCAAGAGATCCAGCGAGGTGAAAAAATAATAATAACAAAGTGCAGAACTACGTGTGTGGTATACTAGCATCTGTGTATTAAAGAGGAGAAAATATACATAGTGTGCTTGCTTGTACATGCATGAGAAATCTCTGGAAGCTGCACGAGAAGCTGGCTACATTGGTTACCTCTGGAGAGGGGGACAGAGACAGTTGCCTTTGTCCTTAGAATTCTGAATCACATGAATGCATGATACTAAATAAATAAAACCTGGAATTTTTTGAAATGTAAGGAAAACAAAGGGCACGTTGGTCTTGAAAGCACACGCAAATAGGCAGTCATCACCAGCCACACGCTCATTAGAACAGGCTCTGAACCATCTCTCTTGAGCAGCTTTGGTTTCACACGGTTTGACTTGCGTTTCTTCTCTGCCGTTACCTGAGAAGCTTGTTTGCACCATCAGGCAATGAGCCTGAGTTAGGGAGAGCCAAGGGGCTCCACGGGAAGGGATGTATTTGATGGTTAAGATTTAGACTAGGGAAGTTAGAGAGAGAAAAAGAGAGAGAGGGAGAAGGTCAAGACCACTGGACAAAAAAGAACAAGAAAGGGGCTGTTAAATGGGAGTTTATTCATTCGACAAATATTTCGTGAGCACTTAATATGTCCCCAGGCTCTGTTGGGCACTGCAGTGCAACAGGGAACCACATGGCCAAAGTTCCTGACCTCAGAGAGCTCACATTCTAGGAAGGGGAAACAGGTGGTAAGCAACTGAACACATAAAGACCAAAAATAATCATTACAGATTATTCTAGAGCAGAAGAGGTGAGCCACTCTGCCAGGGGGCAATGGCGCTGGGCTAGCTGCCTCCCAGCAAACTATACTGACACAGAACCCTGAATGACGGAAAAGGGACAGCCACCTAGAAGCTGGGGAAGTGCCTTCCGGACAGAAAGAACAGTCAGTGCAAAGGCCCTGTGGTGGAAAGGGCACATTCTGTTGGAGTCTGAAGCAGTGACGGAAGGGTTGCACATCTAACTTTTTACAGCAGGAGAACTGTTTTATTTGTTTTTAACATGCAGCTAAGACTTCGATTCATTCTTTCTGTAAGAATTCAGACAAGGTGATGGAGCCCCCTTCATCTACCACTGAAATTAGTCTTCCTGCCCAACACCATGCTTGTTAACACTTTGCCATTTACACTTCCAGATTCCTTTCCATGCATTCAACACGTATGCAGAAATGCGGTTTGCAGAAAGTGAAGACCTGGGTCCACGTCATATGTATTTTTCTTGCCAGGTTGAAGTTTTACTCACTGTATCTTGAAGACCTTTGTGAGCTCCTGTAATTTTAATTCTTTTTTTTTTTAATAATCCACTCCTAATTTCAACTCCATGAACCTTTATTAAGCACCCACCAAAAGCCAGACCCAGGAGATGGAGATAAAGAGTCAGACCCTGCTTTCAGGGAACTTAGAGCCTAGGAGAGGAAGCAGGCATCCAGCTAAGCAGTAAGCACCCAGAGACTGAAGCCCTGGAGGGGCGATCCGAGGATGTACGTGTGTATGTGGTGCAGTGGGCAGGCAGCGAAGCCCATTGGCCTGTGATGGGAGAAGGGGAGCAAGGCAGAGGGAAGGGGTGAGCAAGCAGGTGTTTTCCAGGTGAAGAGGTCACAGTTAGAGGTCACAGCATGCCCAAAGGGATGGAGGCATGAAAAAAAAAAAAACGGCCAGCTCTGGGATTCCCAGCAGCCCAGACTGGCTGATGTGCAGGGTACATGGAGGACAGAGGCAGCAGGGAAGGCTGAGGGCATGGGTGGACATGGCCCGGAGAACCATCGTTTCTAACACGCATATGGTGCATGCTACGTGACAGGCGTTGTTCTCAGCCTTATCAACATTATCATCTTTAATTCCTGCAATCACCCTAGAAATGGATATTAGTATCTGCTTTAAAGATGAGAAGAAACAGACACAGAGAAGTTAAGAAATGTATCTGAGGACACACAGCTGGAAAGTGGAGGACTGAGGATTCAAACCCAGGCTATCGATGCTTTAAATCCCTTCATTTCACTGTCTCACGAAGTAGAGGGCGGCATGGAGAGTGTCCTGTTGATGGCTGCTGGGCACTCCTCCACTTACAAAGGCTGGCACCTGGCCCATCACGGAGACTGGGTATGTGTGGGCTGGGGATGTTCTAGGGGCCGGGCGGGCAGCTGCTGGCAGACACCTCACAGGTGTTTGGCAAAAAGCAGCTGCTTCCAGCCCCAGGAAGGGCATAGCCCTTAGCACTGGAGACACTGGGAAGTGTGGGGAGCCCCTTGTGGTCCCGGATGGAAGGGGAAGGTCTCACTCAGGGTCTCAGCGGTCCTGGGATAAGGGTGATGTAGGTCTCTGCTTCTCATGCTTGCGTTCCCAGCACGTGTCGGAAGGGCTTGCCGCTCAGACAAGAGACCCCCGCTCCAGAGTTCCAGATTCGGCGGGTCTGAGAAGGAGAAGGGTAATTTGCATCTCGAACAAGCTGCCGCCTGGGGTCCACTCGGAGACTCCCTGATGCAGCTGTGGGAGGAGGAGAGCTGGCCCGGGAGGAGTCGAACACAGAACACAGGACCTGCCCCCCAACCCCCCGAGAGCTTCAGGACTTGGAAGCTACTCTCATCCTACCTCCAGGGAGGAATTTAAGATGCGGAGAGAGGCTGAGTGACCTTTTGAGGCCCCCACTGCTCCAAAGCTCATAAGCTCCCACTCTGTCTGCCAGCTTCTTCTGCAGGGGGCCCGGGAGGCCATGTGTTCCCCTGGGCCAGGTTTCCTGCCTGTCACCTGGTCCTCAGTCCCACCTCTGTTGATTGTCTGCACTGAAAGGGGTGCCTGTGGTGGGGAGGGGGGAAGGGGCCAGGCCAAGAGGCCCTCAGCCCTCTGGGGGGCAAGGGGAAGAAGGAGGAAGGAAGAAGAGGGTGGGGGGCATTCTGAGTATTGTTTAGCAGGTATGTACTGAGCACCCACTGTGTTCTGGGGTTGGAAGAGATCTTACATTTCAGAGGCGAGAGCTGGCGCCAGGCAGGAGAAGGGACTGGCCTAGCGGTACACCTGGTCTCTGTCCTGAGTTCCCCACCGGCTGAGGGCCCCCCAGAGCCAGTCCAGACCTCCGGAGGTAGGCTCCGGGAGGTGCACCGCCCCTCCTTTGGCCGCACGGGTGCTGACCAGCAACACTGGAAGGCAAGAGAGAAGCACCTGCCGGTAGTTGAAACCCTACTCTGTGCCAGCTCTCCCTGAAACTCTGAAGGGTAGGCACTACTACCCCCATTTTATAGATGAGGAAACTGAGATCCAAGGGAAGGGGTGACTCATCCAAGACTGTTTGGTGAATTCCTACTATGGGCCAGGCTCCCGTGCCAAGGTAGCTCTTCACCTATGTGGTCTCCGAGCGACGCTGGAGGTCAGAGCCGGTTCAGCGGGGGAGGAAGATGAGCCCAGGGAGGTCCACAGCCACCCCAAGGTCGTGCAGCCAGCAAACACGGGAACTTCCGCCCTCACCTGGGGAGACGAGGCTGCTTTCTGGGGGAGGGCGGAGCTGCGGGACAGAGATGCCCGCCTCGGGGCATGTCCGGTGATCCCTCCACCGGCCCTGGACACCGGGCCTCACACCCCATTTCCATCCTCTACCCCAGCAGTGCCTGCAGCTCTGCCTGCCCCCTCTGGCTCCCCAACTGTCACGGATTATTCTAGGGACCCTGGGGACAGGGGAGGGAACATCTGGATCCTGTTACCGGGCCTGGCTGGGGGTCTGGGGGGGTGCCCAGGCAGCAGAGCATGGGACCTAAATGAGTTTCAGAACCTCAGAAGAGCCCTGGTGTGGGCGGGTGAGGGGCCGAGGGGCTGCAGGTCCGGGCTGAGCAGGAAGGTGGGATCAGAGCCGGCCAGAGAACCCTTCCTGAGCCGCTGGGCCCAGGCGGGAGGCAGGATTATGGAATTCGTTCAGGAGGCAGCGCCGGGTAGGGGTTGGCGCAGGTGGCCCCAGGCGGTGGCCCAGCCAGGCTCCGTCCCCTCCTCTCAGAGGGACACTGGGCGCAGAGGGCTGGGCAGGAATATGGTTTGGTTTAGGGGCCAGCCCCGCGGAACAGGTCAAATCAAATTCAGCTTGAAATTCCAGGCCGGTCACGGCAGGCCAGGTGAGGGCCGAATGCCAAAGTCAACAGTGAGGCCGGTGGGGTTGTGCAGGGCATGGGTGGGGGTTCTCACCGTGGGGGTGTCACTGCATCAGGGGAGGGCTGGACCAAGAGAAGAAATCGCAGAGTAACCACGATTCTCAAAGCATGGGAAACAGCATTATGATGCCCTTTTTTAATAAGTGAGGAAACTGAGTCACAGAGGGGCCATTTGCTGGAAGGTCACAGAGCTAATAAGTGGCCGAGCTGGGGCTGGGATTGAGACCTTTTTGCTCCTCTAAGGGTGGGCGTCCCCAGACGATGCTTTCTCCCCACAAGTGCACAGTGCAAATAGCAAAGCCAGGGATGGTGAAGTCAAGGCCAAGGGCGCTGGCACCCCAAGGGGCAGGGCTGGACACAGAGGCATTGACACTCAGCTCCCACCTGCCCTCCAGATGCTCGGCTCTGAGGTACACCCCTGAGAGGGGTTGGCCCTGGTGCAAGATTTGCACAAAGACTACATAAGACAAGCCTCGGACCACAAATGACTGGATACAGATGATGGCAAGGGGACAAGGGACACTTATTCCTCCTTTGTCCTTCAGTCTAGGAAGGCTTCCTAGCTGCAGTGGAATTTCAGAGACAAGAGGAAAGGCAGTGGCTAAGATCATGGGCTTTGGGGTAAGACAGACCCAGGTTTGAGTCCAGGTTCTTCCTTATACCTGCTGTGTGACCTTGGGCAAATTACTTCACTTCCCCGAGCCCCAGTTTCCTCGTCTATAAAATAGGACTAATGATGCCTTCCCCTTAGGATTTTTGCAAGCATTAGCTGAGATGATAAATGCAAAATACTTAGCCCCAGGACTTGGCACGTAGTAGGTATTCAGTAATCATCCGGTTAGAGCCTGGAGAAGGAGCGTGCGGCCAGGCGGGTGATCCCAGCCAGACCTGAGTCCCACGCAGGGTCTGCCTTGCTGGTGGCACGGCGTGGTGTCAGCACATCCAAGGCAGGTGCGTGCCATCACCCTGGGCCCGAGGGGGCTGCAGGTATTCCAGGCCCCTGCACTGGTCCCAGGTCCGCACTTGCTGGGGACTGTGGTGGGAATACAATGACAGTGGGGGGTGGGGAGTGACCATGAGGATGGGGGAGCTGCGGACAGTGGAGGGGGTGAGAGTGGATGACAGGGGGCAGACCTGGGGGCTCAGTCGGTTGAGAGTCCGACTCTTGGTTTCAGCTCGGGTCATGATCTCAGAGTCGTGGGATCGAGCCCCAAGTCGGGCTCCATGCTCAGCACAGAGTCCGCTTGAGATTCTCCCTCTCCCTCTGCCCCTCCCCTGTAAAATCAATAAATAAATCTTAGAAAAAAAAAAAAAGAAACGAGGTGGTGACAGGTGAGCACCATGATGAGGCCATGCTGGACCCCGAACCGGAGTCCCACCCTTACCCCCTCATGCTTTTTTGTAAAATAACCGAACGCTTACTGAACATCATGGGCATTGCTTTACAAGTGTCCCATGAGTTGGCACAAGGCTCCCTCCAGCATCCCTCTGACGTGGCACCGTATCACCCCTGTTTTACAGACGAGGAAACTGAGGCAGAATAGCTTGCTCCAAATCATACAGCCGTACGTAGCAGACCCAAGCAGATCCGGAACCCAGGTCTACCTGACTGTCGGGCCCCCAAGGCTAACCTCGAGGTGCTGCTGCCCAGGCCCCCGCTCTTTTCAAGACTTCGCACCAACACCCCTTGGATTTAGGAGCGAAACTCTAGAGAGCATCTCAGTGCTCAGTAGATCCAGAAAGAGAGGTTGGCTGGCTGTGGGGGGCTGGTACTCATAATACTGCTTCTTATGAAGCCGCATCAGAAAAGCAGGACAGTCTCTGGTCATCATGAACCTGCACGCTGAAGCCAGAGGGTTTGGGTTCAAATCCTACCTCTGCCGTTCGATGCTGTGCAGCCATGGGCAAGTGGCCTGAGTTCTCTGTGTCTCTGTGGTGAAATGGGGCTCACGAAAACACCTGCCACTCAGAAGAGTTGAGTTTTTTAGCATTTTAACGTGCTCACAGTGTTGCCTGGCAGACGGCAGGCACTCGGTAGGGATGTCCCGGGCTTCGTCCCAACATCAGAATGGCCTTCAAATACCAGGACGCTGGAGCTCTGGAGAGCAGGTGCCCCCTGGCCGAGGGAGAGCCATGGGAGAGTCGAGACCCAGGCCATCCTGAGAAGGGCTGTCATCTCAATGTCTAAACTCATCCTCACTCCTCCCTCCAGGAAGCCACGCAGGCCTGCTCCCTCTCTCCTCCATCCGCCCCACCACGTCCAGGAGGCCCCCACCCAGGCCTGGACACAGCCCGAGAGTCCTCAAGAGTGAGTCCCAGACACGTCGCCCTGTAGATTTGGAGGCCCGGGGCCTCTTTCCGCCTGCCACCGGTCCATCCTCCTAGGGCTGGTGGAGTCCAGCAGCCCAGCCTTGCGGTGACCATGACCGTGGCGGAAGCTGCTTCGTCATTCTGCACGTGTTTGCTGACCACCCACATCACCCTTGGCACTGGCTGGGGTCCAGCTGAGAACCACGGCCCTGCGCTCACGGAGCTCCCATCCCAGTGGGACAGTGAACAACGGTAACGTAACAGGATATACGATTGAGACCATGAAGAAAAATAGAGTGGGTCAAAAGGGTGAGGAGGAAGAAGCGAAGTTTTTGAAAACGAAGTTTGTAGACACCTGGGAAAGCAATTGTGAAAAAACTCAAGCTTCCTTTCTTCCACGAAGCATTTGCTCAGCAAAGTAATAATGGTGCGCACATTCACGACGAACGTAGACACAGAATTCTCGGTAGCAAACATTTTGTAAAGCCAAGAACCACTTGATAATACGCCCTTCCCTAGAACCCTCCCTAGGCGATGGCCAGTTGGGGACGAGCTTGGGGACCTTGCTGAGTCTGAGATGAAGCCCCCACACTTCTAGGCCTCACTGTAAAAAGGGGTCACCAACTCCCAATCCCACCGGGTAGAGAGGTTGCCCGGCCTCGACGAAGTGGTCTTAGGAAGGCTTCGCGCAGCCCTCCCCGAGCCGGCCGGTCCCTGTTCACCGAGCAGCATTGCCTAGTACCTGCTGGGTGCCCTGCGTGGTACTCACGACTGAGTCAGGACCTGGGGACCCCTTCACGTCCTGGGTCTCCCGTGGTGCCCGACCCTCGGCCAGGGCTCACCACCTCTGCCGGCCTGAGTCCCCAGGCAGGAAAGGGCATGCGGCTCCTTTAAGGCAGGCCCCAGCTGGGTCGCCTGGATATTGGAGCGGGACGAGATTAGGTGGCAGGAGGCTCGAGGCCCAGGCCAGATGCGCCTGAGCCGGGCCTTGTTATGTATTCATGAGCTGTGAGGAAAAGAAATAAAAGGATTCATTATCGCCCGAACTGTTACTAATGACATGTACCTGGAGCCCGAGCATCTCTGGGAATCTAATGCGACACACTCCGAGAAAAAATGTATTCCCGGGCTCTGCCACGCGGCCGATGGAAAACGTCCCCTCCCTGCCCTTCCTCATTGCCATTCACTCAGGGCGACATTTACAATTCTTCTGCCATTATGTCCGACCAGGGCCTCTGAGCCTCTGTCATGACCCGCACATTAGCTGAAAATTGGAAATTCCACAGCGTGGCCGTGGCCATGGCCGTGGCCATGGTGGGCTGGGACGCAGCAGGGTGCGGGAAGCAGAGGCACACGGGACTGGGTGAGAGGGGTACCGAGGGGCATGGGCATGGGGACAGGAGAAGGGACAGTGCTGCTGGCCTTCAGGGGCTTGCTGGCCCTGATCTGTCCCCAGCCTGGTCACCCATCACACCAAGCGCTACTCTGGGGTGCCAGGCCCCTTGGGTGGCCAAGACAACGACCAGCCCCTCTCACATCTTCGCCTTTGCTCTCCCTCCCGCCCTCTTCCTCTCATGAGTCCTGCCGTCTCCTGCATACCAATCCCCATCCTTTGTTCCCTTCAAAGGCTCGATAAAAACAATAAAAACAACTCAGCAAGAGACATTAGTCCTGACCTGATTTTGCAGGATAAACGTGCACCGGGCTCACTGTGCAAGCACATGTCCACCCATCGTCACCACCACACTGTGAAGTGGGTTCTGTCTGGATCCCCATTTAACAGATGAGAAAACCCAGGTTTGGAAAGGTGAAGGGATTTGCCCAGGGTCACACAGCTAGGAAGGAGCAGACCTGGGATTTGAACCCCTGAAAATACAGGCTGATTCCCAGACTTGGGCCTTGCCTTGGCACCAGATGGAAACTCCATGTCCAAGGCTCAGCTCCTCCAAAAAGCCTTCTGAGGCAGGCCTCAGCCCACTGTGACCAGACCCCAGGGGTGGGCAGCTCTAGGCTGTCCTGGGACCAGCTGGCCCACGTGGCAAAAGGTGAGCCTCTGTTTAATACAACTTCAGGGCTGAGATACAGCTGCCTGTCCCAACCACCGTGCCCCGGGAGCAAGCGTTCCGTCCCCTGCCTCCTTCTGCAGCACTGAGCACTCCCTCGGCACATAGTGAAGTCTTGTGGACCGGCCATCTGTGCCGTGTGGCTTTGGAGGCAGCCGAAGAGGCACTGGGAAGACTAACTTGGGCCCCACTCAAGGAAATTTTGAATGGGAATGGTGGATAAGATACAGTATTTCAAATAAACAATAAATAACTTTTTAGTAGAAACATGTCCCAAATGTTGTTTACCCAAAATTCTAATTGACAGGAGGTCCTGTATTTTCATTTGCTAAATCTGGCAGTCCTAGCTCTGAGATACCCCAAGCTACCCCACAAGGGGCCTGGCTCACCTGGGGGGTATGCAGTCAGTGCCCCAAACCACTAGTTCCCAAGCTCTTAAAAAACTTCAGCTAGAGGGCCACCCGGGTGGCAATACTCTTGCTTTCGGCTCAGGTCATGATCTCAGGGTCATGAGATCGACCCCTGCATTGGGCTCCAAGCCAGAAGAGTCTCCTTAAGGTTCTCTCCCTCTCTCTCTGCCCCTCCCCACTGCGCTCTCTCTCTCTCTCTCTCTCTCTCTCTCACAAAACAAAACAAAACAAAAATGAAAAACAAACTTCAGCCAGAGATTCTATTTCCTAGACCTTCTTGTGGCTAGGTGTGGTCACATAAGTTAAGTTCTGATCGGCGAGATCTAAGTAAAAGTGATATTGGACCTTTGGGGGCCATGCCTTAAAAGGAAAGCACAGGTACTTCTCTTACTCTTTCCCACTTCTTGCTTGCTGGGTTGCAGATGAGATGGCAGGAGGTGCAGCAGCCATATTGAACCCAGAAGTAGAAATCACATATTTAGGATGGCAGAGTTGCCCTAGGAGGGCTGAACCACTTACTTCTGGAATGTTACTCAAGGTTAAAAAAATAAACAAACAAACAAACAAACTTTTAATTTAAGACACTGTATTGTTGGGTATACTTTTTTTTTTTTTCAGAGAGAGAGAGAATGAGAGAGAGCAGGGGGAGGGGTGCAGAGGGAGAGAGAGAATCTCAAGAAAACTCCATGCTATGGTTGGAGCCGGATGTGGGGTTCAATCTCACGACCCCAAGATCCAGACCTGAGCCAAAAGCAGGAATCAGATGCTCAACCGACTGAGCCACCCAGGCACCCCTTGGATTTACTTATCCTAGTAGCTTAGCCTGGACCCCAACTAATACACTCTTTCACCAAAATGCCGGCCCCTGTGAAGGAGGGACTGCGTGTCATTCGCTGTTACAACAGCACTGTGTGTCACCACGTAGACCCTCAATAAATATTTGTAGAACAAATAAATGAACGACTGATTTAGATGAACTCTAAGGACATATTAGCAGTTGATTAATCACTTCATTATAACCATTAGCATTTAATCAAAGCTTACGAAAGTGTTTTATGTGTATTAACTCCTTGGATCCTACCCCGTGGGAAGCGTTCTTGCCCTCTGAGGGTAAGAACCACTCACACCCCCACTGTACAAAAGAAAAAGCGAAGGTTGCCCGTCCTCATTTGGAGAGCAGGTAGGTGGGGGAACTAGGATGTAGTGTGGCTTTGGGCCATCCCGCTGCCTCCATCCTGACCCCTATTACAGAGACATGAGGGAAAGGGCAACCCTATAGCTTTATCCAAACACTGATTCATCAACTCTGCTGCCAGCTATGGGCTAGGCACTATTCTAGAAGCTAGGAATTCAGCCATGAGCAAGACAAACCTACAGTGCTTATATTCTATTCGAGGAGACAGATAATGTTGCTGTAGGAGTCCATTCCTATGAAGCCCGAGAACAGGCAAAACTAGTCTATGGTGATAGAATGCAGAAGAGTGGCTGCGCTTGGAGAGGGTGTTCACTGGAAGAGGCTCAAGGGGGCTTTCCGGGGGTGATGGAAAAGCATGTCTTCCCAGGGGAGGTGGGAACAAGGGTTATACATTTGTCAAAACTCATCAAACTCAACATGTAAGGTCTGTACATGGTACTGTATATGAATGAAGCCTTGGAAGAAAAATAATGAAATGTATATGTATGAAAGAAATAAATAGTATCGGATGGTTCTCAGTGCTAAGGATCAAGTGAAGAAGGAAATCAGGGGTGGGAGATTGGATTTTACATAGTGCGGCCACGGAAGGAAGGAAGGAAGGAAGGAAGGAAGGAAGGAAGGAAGGAAGGAAGG
>NW_024425786.1:13397783-13401118 GCF_017311325.1 Ursus maritimus
TCGGCGAGATCTAAGTAAAAGTGATATTGGACCTTTGGGGGCCATGCCTTAAAAGGAAAGCACAGGTACTTCTCTTACTCTTTCCCACTTCTTGCTTGCTGGGTTGCAGATGAGATGGCAGGAGGTGCAGCAGCCATATTGAACCCAGAAGTAGAAATCACATATTTAGGATGGCAGAGTTGCCCTAGGAGGGCTGAACCACTTACTTCTGGAATGTTACTCAAGGTTAAAAAAATAAACAAACAAACAAACAAACTTTTAATTTAAGACACTGTATTGTTGGGTATACTTTTTTTTTTTTTCAGAGAGAGAGAGAATGAGAGAGAGCAGGGGGAGGGGTGCAGAGGGAGAGAGAGAATCTCAAGAAAACTCCATGCTATGGTTGGAGCCGGATGTGGGGTTCAATCTCACGACCCCAAGATCCAGACCTGAGCCAAAAGCAGGAATCAGATGCTCAACCGACTGAGCCACCCAGGCACCCCTTGGATTTACTTATCCTAGTAGCTTAGCCTGGACCCCAACTAATACACTCTTTCACCAAAATGCCGGCCCCTGTGAAGGAGGGACTGCGTGTCATTCGCTGTTACAACAGCACTGTGTGTCACCACGTAGACCCTCAATAAATATTTGTAGAACAAATAAATGAACGACTGATTTAGATGAACTCTAAGGACATATTAGCAGTTGATTAATCACTTCATTATAACCATTAGCATTTAATCAAAGCTTACGAAAGTGTTTTATGTGTATTAACTCCTTGGATCCTACCCCGTGGGAAGCGTTCTTGCCCTCTGAGGGTAAGAACCACTCACACCCCCACTGTACAAAAGAAAAAGCGAAGGTTGCCCGTCCTCATTTGGAGAGCAGGTAGGTGGGGGAACTAGGATGTAGTGTGGCTTTGGGCCATCCCGCTGCCTCCATCCTGACCCCTATTACAGAGACATGAGGGAAAGGGCAACCCTATAGCTTTATCCAAACACTGATTCATCAACTCTGCTGCCAGCTATGGGCTAGGCACTATTCTAGAAGCTAGGAATTCAGCCATGAGCAAGACAAACCTACAGTGCTTATATTCTATTCGAGGAGACAGATAATGTTGCTGTAGGAGTCCATTCCTATGAAGCCCGAGAACAGGCAAAACTAGTCTATGGTGATAGAATGCAGAAGAGTGGCTGCGCTTGGAGAGGGTGTTCACTGGAAGAGGCTCAAGGGGGCTTTCCGGGGGTGATGGAAAAGCATGTCTTCCCAGGGGAGGTGGGAACAAGGGTTATACATTTGTCAAAACTCATCAAACTCAACATGTAAGGTCTGTACATGGTACTGTATATGAATGAAGCCTTGGAAGAAAAATAATGAAATGTATATGTATGAAAGAAATAAATAGTATCGGATGGTTCTCAGTGCTAAGGATCAAGTGAAGAAGGAAATCAGGGGTGGGAGATTGGATTTTACATAGTGCGGCCACGGAAGGAAGGAAGGAAGGAAGGAAGGAAGGAAGGAAGGAAGGAAGGAAGGGAGGGAGGGAGGGAGGGAGGGAGGGAAGGAGGAGGGAGGGAGATGAAGTGAGTGAACAAGTAGTAAAAGCTATATTTTGTCCAGAAAGCGGCATTCACAGTATGAATTCATTCACCCAGAACTTTAGAGTCTTGGGCAATCGGCCTTCTTCAGCATGGAGGGGCAGTGGTAGTTTCTTGAGAACAGCCCCTTGCATGGGGTTCTGACAAGGAGTCGTTTGAAGACAAACCCTACGTCCCAGGGTTTAGAGACAGAAGTCATGCCACACAGATAGACCAAGGTGACGGCTCTGCTCACTGGGGAGAAGGAGAGGCTCCCCCCACCCTGCTCCTTCTGCTCCCCCAGCCCCAATGTCTGGAACTGGAATCTACCCAGATGTCCACAGACAGTAGAACAAGTAAAGAAATTGAGATAGATTCTTGCAATGATAGAATGCCACGTGGCCATGAGACTGGAAGAAGGAGGTACGACGTCACACAATCTGGTCCACACACCGAGTACTGGGGGACTCTGCTGATAGGAAGGGGGAGGAGGGGGCCGTGGGGGGGCTCCCTGGGGGCTGGGTGGTCATGTTCGGTTTCTTGTTTTTCTTTTTCTTTTTTTTTTAAGATTTTATTTGAGAGAGAGAGAGAAAGCACAAGCAGTGGGGAGAGACAGAGGGAGAAACAGACTCGCTGCTGAGCAGGACCCTGGGATCACGACCTGAGCCAAAGGCAGACGCTTCACCGACTGAGCCACCCAGGCGCCCCCCATGTTCTGTTGACCTGGGTACCACCTACACAGGTGTATTCACCTGGTGGAAAGTTTTTCAGTGACATGCTTGAGAGTTATGCTCTCTTCTGTGTTTATGTCACACTTTGATTAAAAATGTTTTGTTTTGTTTTGAACTTTAAAGTCAGAGTTTGCCCACCTACGGCTGGGGCTCAGTTCACGAGCTTCTTGGCATCTTAAAGTGACATCTACTTATCCGAACACGTGGTAGCTAAACTTCCTGCGAGAAGTGGCTTTCTTTGCAGTCAGGCATGTGTTTTTCCAGGAGTACCTCTTCCCTTTCTTCTGGCGCTTGTGAGAGGGAGGGGGAGAGAGGGAGGGATGGAGGGCTCCGTCAGAAACACCTTGTGAAACGAAGCAATAACTTCTGTAATAGTCGGCCCCCAAAGCCAGGAGGCTGTGGACACGTCTAACCAAGGAGGGTAGAGGGGTTCTTGGCACTCCGCTCTTTGGGAATCACTGATCTGGAGAAGTTTTCCACCCGGTGTTGTTCACCCTCCATCCTTGAAGCCCATCTCAGTACCTGGCATGTAGAGGCACTCAGCAGATGAACATGAGCATGAAGGAAACAAAAGCACCACAGCAGCTCTGATGCTGGTTACACACCCCCAGTGACAGGGAACTCATCCCTTCTGCAGGGAGCCCAACCCTGGAGAGCTCCAGTTGTCAGAAGACTGCCCTTGGATGGAGTGCCCCAACTTCATCTTCCTCCCATATCCTCAACCCCCTTCCAGAATAAACCTCCCTCCCACCGCGGGCTGGGTCCCAGCCACCTCCTCACACATACACACCAGCTGTCAGAGCCGGGGAAGAGGAGGTTTGCACAGGCCTGTGGGTGGGAGAAGGGCAGACATGGTTCTGGCATGGCACTGGGCATTCATGCACTCACTCACGCATTCGTTCATTCAGCAAACTTCTTCTGGGCTCCCATTCCTGTGTAGACTCTGAGCGATGCATTGAGAACAGAGTCGAATAAGCCACTGCTTTTGCCCCCAGTTCAGTAGGGATGAGGCTGGCAGGTAGGGATGGCCTGTGTAGTGGCTGAGCTG
>NW_024425786.1:13401127-13416958 GCF_017311325.1 Ursus maritimus
GGGGGGGGGGGGGGCTGAAGGGCAGCGGTGGGACCTGGAAGTGAGTCTCAAGGGGAGAGAGATTTGTAAACAAATGATCTGCATCCATCCTGATGCTTACTGGGGTGGTGGTAATAATAATGCTAATAATACTAACATCGGCGTTCTAAGCACTCTGTTTTGTCAGCTCCTCTGCATGAGAGGACTATTCTTACCTTCCATTTCACAGATGAGGGAGCTGAGAGGTGAAATCTCTTTGCTCAGCAGATACGCTGCTAAGGAGTGGGGAAAATGGTATTCAAACTCTTCAGAGTCTGAACTAAGAGCCACAACACCTCCCTAAGAGTGGAGGAATATGGGAGCACAGAAGAAGGATGCTGTGCTGATCTTGGTGGAATCTAGGAAGGCTTCCGGGAGGAAGCGGCCCTTGCTCTTGTTCTTCAAGGATGTGGAGAGGCTAACCACACCAATGGACAATTGCCCGACCTTATGTACAAGTAGAATGTTGACCCACAACTTGCAGCAAATCTGCCCAGGAAATCAACCCCATATCTACAAACCAGCCAGCCGGTCAGCCTGCTACAAGTCAGACGTGCTGGAAGCCAGGCTGGTGATGGGCCAGGAAACTAAACAGTAAATAACAGTGAGTATCAAACGGCTGGGACTTGGTTAATAACCGACAGCTTTCCCTAATTGTTGTCCCCACTTCCAATTTAGGACCAACCAGAGAAAGCCACATATGTACCGCTAACCAATCATATAGGCTACCCTCCCTCCCGCTAGCCCACCGTCGCTCCCCCGTGCCAGCAGTCTCCCGTCACGGCACACCCGAAGCCTTCCCTTTCTCCCCACTATGCAGCTTTCCCACTTCTCCGCCTGCCTTTGAGTCTCTTTCAGAACACAAGGGAGGGTGGCAGACTCCTTTGCTACGGTAAGCGCAAAATGAAAAGCCTTTGCTTCTCTCCTTTGGTTGGTCTTGTGTATTTCCACGACGGGTTGGAGTTTTCCAGGTGCCACAGTAGGGGAGGAAGAAGGTGGAGAGAACAGTATATTAAAAGGCATGGAGGGCGCCTGGGTGGCTCAGTTAAGCGTCTGCTTTTGGCTCAGATCATGATCCCAGGGTCCTGGAATCAAGCCCCACATCAGGGTCCCTGTTCGGCGGGGAGCCTGCTTCTCCTTCTCCCTCTGCCTGCTGCTCCCCCTGCTTGTGCACGCGCACGCTCGCTCTCTCTCTCAAATAAATAAATACAATCTTAAAAAAAAAAAAAAACCTGCATGGAGGTGTGAGTTAGCCAGCCATGGGGAGTGGGGTGATAAAGAGAGATGAGGGTCCTGGCGGGAGCGAGCCAAGATAACTCCTACTCGGCTTACAGTACCCAGGTCAGGAGGGGTCCTGTGCACACATGCAGTAGTGACTACTTCTGGGGTCTGCAGAGACCGGGTGTACCTGCTCGGCCAGTGCCCAGCCGGGAGCCCTTGGAGCAGCTTGCGTCACCAGGGGAGCGGGGCTGGGGTGATCGGCACCACCCCCAGATGGCGAGCCCCAGACCAAAGAGACCCCTGTGCTCCTGCCCTCTCTGGGTGGCTCAGACCCCCTGCCTGGCCCTGCACCCCGACCCTGGAGCCCCTTCCTCTTCACGTGTCGGCCGCGTCTTCTCCACTTGAGCTGCCCTCCCTGGTTGTACTAACAGGTACAGACCCGCAGAACGTTCTGATTTAATCAAGGCTGCAGACAGGGTCCCCCCACTGCCACTGCGTGTACTGCCCGAGGCCCAGGACGCTCAAATTAATTCGCAGGATGTCACAGACACTGTTCTGCTGTGCTTGTCATCTTCCCCAGCCAGGTGTGAGGCTTCCCACGGCCCTGGACACAAGGCCTCGGCATCCGGGCCCAGAGTCTTCGCCCAGCCCCCCATTCCACGGCCTTCACACAAATTGCTCCCAGCTCAGAAGAGGGGCTTGCGGCAGGACCCTACCTCAAACATCTGGATCTGGAATGGGTGAGAGAGAGAGAGAGAGAGAGAGAGAGATGCTGGCCCGGGGGACAGAAGATCAAGGTCAGGGGGGCGCCTGGGTGGCTCAGTTGGTTAAGCATCTGCCTTCGGCTCAGGTCCTAATCCCAGGGTCCTGGGATCGAGCCCCACATTGGGCTCTGTGTTCAGCGGGGAGTCTGCTTCTCCCTCTCCCTCTATCCCTCCCTCTGCCCCCTCTCCGTCCCTCCTCTTGCTCATGCTCTTTCTTTCTCTTTCAAATAAATAAATAAAATACTTTTTTAAAAAAAGAGAAGATCAAGATCAGGGATGGAGTGTTGGGAGTCTAAGCTTCAGCCCAGGGGAACGTTAAATTGCCCTAAGTCTCAGCCACACCCCCTCAAAGTGGTGTCTGACCGGGTGCTGTGGGCCAAGGTCACTGCAGCGAGTAAGCTGTGGTCCTGCATTCAGGCAAAGTTCTCTGGGCCTCGGTCTCCTCATCCGCAGAATGGGGCACCTGTGTCTCCCTGGACAGCCTCATGGGGACAATGGTGAACGTGCGGGGAAGTTGTTCATGTGGCCATAATGGGGATTCAGTGGAAAGGAGACCCAAACAGAGTCAGGGGGACTGGGTTCAAGTCCCAGGCAGCCATCGGCTAACCGAGGGGCTTCAGGCAAATCACCACCCCTCCCTCAGCCTGTCTGCTTGGCTGCAAAATGGGGAGAGTACAAAGACTCAAAGTAAGAGTTATTTGTCATGCAATTTCTATCTGCCAGGCACTGCTGTAGGCACAGTTCTCTATAGGTATGGACTCAGTTAAGCCCCATCACCTCCCATTTTCCAGACGAAAGAATCAAAAACACAAAAGGTCAAATATCATGTTCGAGGTCACACAGTGTGGGTATGGAGCCAGGTACAAAGCCAGGCCATCTGGCTCCCAGCTCACTCTCTTAAGCCTTCGTGCCCCACGGCCCCTCACCACTGCTCAGATGCCAGTGGATGAACAACCCAGCCCAAAGGAGCACCTGCCACATTCGTGGAAAACTAGAGCATCTCAGGTGCTCCCTTGGAGTCCTCAGCAACCAGGTCTGATTTCTTCCATAAATTTCTTGGTATGTGTTTTTATGTTTGTTGGCTTAAAATCAGACTGAGAACTGTCCCAGGGTAAATGCCTTACCTCCCTCCTCACTGTCTGCTATGTCTCTCCCATCAGACAGGGAGCTCCCCGAAACAGGGGCTGTCTCCTACCATCATTCTGGGAGTTCCTGGGTTGAGGACAGGAGGGGAGCACTGATTTTCACCCCAGGTTTGCACCTGCTTGTCCTTATCTCCCATCTGAGGGCCAGCCATTCCTAGAGACATCTGGTCTACCTCCCGAGGGGGGCCACCTGCCCATTGACCTTCTCTATCGGCCTGGGAGAAATGAAATACCCTTTCCTAAATTACTGCCAGGGTTGGCTGAATGTGAGAAACCTAGAGCTAGGGGCTTTGGCGGCTAAAGTGCTAAGAGTTAATTCAATTAGCCAGGACGTGTGAAACTCAGACATCAGGCCTGCCTGTAGCCAGAGCCCAGCAGGCTTCCGTCTGGATTTCCCACACCTTAGACTGCGCTGCCCAGCACCCAGCTTCCCCTCCCACCACCTCACTTTGAGGCCCTCATAGTTTTCACTTACACGAAAGCGAAGGCCTCGAAGATGAGGAAGCCCAATCCCATCAGGCTGGCGATGGCCTTACCCAAAGCCACTGGGCAAGTTGTGCGGAGTCTGGCTTCAACCCAGGATTTCTGACTCCAGCTCCAAGTTCTGCCTTTGCTTTTGCCCTTCCCTCTGCCTAGAATGCTCTTCCCTCAGCTCTTTGCTTGGCTCCCTCTTTTTCATCCTTAAAGTCTCCGCTCAAGTCCTCGAGTCACCTTTCCTCAAGCATAGTCCCAGCCCCTCCCCCAGAAGTTTCCACCCCCTTCCCTGCTTTATTATCCAGGTGCACTTGCCACCAGCTGACATTGCCTTGTCTACCAGTTACCATCTGCCTCTGCTTCTAGACTCTCAGCGCCGTGAAGGCAGGACGTGGCCGACTGCTGCACTGTCATCGTCACCTGGCGTGGGGCTGCCCCCATATATCTTTGTGGAATGAATAAATGAAGGTCTGTGAAGGCCCTACTGCCCTACTGCCTGGGACTAGGACCTCTTCTTCTGTGGGGGTGGCAGGAGGGATACCAGGGGGACTGGTTACGGGCTGCACCCTTTCCACAGCCCAGCTGTGGCTGCAGCCCCCTCTGATTAGGCCCCAATTAATAGAGAGGCCTTTCAGCCATCAGCTTCCATTAGTCACTCAGAGTTCAGCTGTGAAGTCTGGCTAATGGCCAAGAAGGTGGCCTCCAGAGAGTCCAGTGGGGAAGGAAATTTGGGAGGTCTCAGCAGTGTGACTGTCTGAGCTCTAGCGAAAAGGCTGGGGGTGACGTGGGGAAGGGGTACAGCAGGCAGAGGCTAGGTGGGGTCAACAGCCCAGAGTGTGGCTTCGGTCTTCCATCCCAGAGCCAGGAGCTCACTCAGGAAGGTTTTTTGATTACCCCCATTGTATATAGGAGGCAAGTGGGGGCTCAGGGAGATTAAGTAACTTATCCAAGGTCACACAGGAAGCGGACGGCAGAGCCAGGATTTAACCTCCAAAAGCCTGGCCCCAGGGTATGATCTCCTTTTGAGAATGTTCTGTGCTCCCCTGTGCTCTAAAACGGTTGTTGCAAAAGAGGTTATGGGGAAATTGTCCTCCCATAGGACTGTTTGGTGACGTGTAGCAAAGCCCCAAAAATAGTCCACACTCTTCGATCCAGGAATTCTCCTTCTAGAAATCTGTTCTAGGGGAGTGACGTGGTACGTGGACCGTGATTTATGCACAGCGATGCTCGTCACAGCATTATCTGTAACAGGGAAACTAGGAGAACGGCGGAATTCAAGCTGATGAAGGGTTATGCAGTCACCACGAATGATGGTTTAGGAGAGTTGGCAACAACACAGGCAGCAAAGGCTGACGCTGGGTAAAGTATCAGGATTTGGGATGGCAAGTACGCACACGAAAAGATGTTCAACATCCCCAGGCCTTGGGGAAATGCAAGCAAAGGCCACGACGAGCGAGCGCTACGTGCCTATTAGAACCGCGAAATAAACAAGAGGGACACTACCAAATGCTGGCGATGGTGAGGAGAAACTGGATCTCTCGCACACGGCTGCTGGGAACGTAAAGGGGGACAGCCCCTCCAGAAAAGAGTTTGGCCGTGTCTTTAAAAACTAAATATATACTTACCATACAACCCAGCAATTACCGTCCTGGGCATGTATCCCAGAGACATGAAAATTGATGCCCACGCGAATCCTGGGCACGATGTTTGGAGCAGCTCTATTTGCAAGAGCCAAAGGTTTCGAACAACCGAAAGGTCCTTCTGTAGGTGAATGGTTAAACAAAGAGGGATACATCCATGCTCCTCGGGGACAGAAAGGGATGAAGTATAATATAAATACAGACAACAACATGGGTGACTCTCTAGAGAATTCTACTGAGTTGTTTTTTTTTAAAGCGAAGCTCAAAAGGTCACATACTGTATGATTCCATTTATATAACATTTTTGAAATAACCCAGAATTATAGAGATGGAGAACAGATGAGTGTTTGCCAGGGGGTTAGGGCTGGTGGGTGAGAGAGAGGTGGGTATGGCACAAGGGAGATCCTTGTGTTCTGTACTTTGATTGCCGTGGTGGTTTCACAAACCTGCACACGTGGGAAAGTGGCCAAGAACGGTACAGCACGGGTGCCCATGTCAGTTCCCCGGCTTTGCTATTCCGCCATAGTTAGACAGTTGTAAGAATAACCGTTGTGGCGTATTGGGCAAAGGGTACGCAGAACCTCTCTTGTCCTGTTTTTTAAATTTCCTATGGATCTATAATTATTTCAAGATAAATTGATTTTTATTTTTATTTTTTAATTTTTCGAACTTATCTCTACACCCCATGTGGGGCTCGAACTCACAGCCCCGCCATCAAGAGTCACATGCTCTACCAGCTGAGCCAGCCAGGTGCTCCAAGAAGAAGTTCTTTTTAAAGCAGGATTCAAAAGTACATATGGCATGATCTTTGTGATGGAATGATGGTTGTGGGGAAAGGGGAGCCCCCCTTCTATAGTGACACCCTAGGAAACTTGGAGCTCCGGCCAGGTGTCCTATGGGAAGCGCATTTCAATCATCCTCTTATCCCCGCAGTCTTCCCATGATGATGAGAGGAATTATCACCATCTTGCAGAAGAGGAAACTGAGTCACAGAGAATTTGAGTGCCGGTCCCAGAGGCAGAACAAAGATACGAACCCAGAATACATGCCCCTCCACGGCTCCCCCTGCCTTCCCTTTAGCTGTGTGGGCCATTGGGTGGTGGTGTTTACTTTCCTCTTTGTATGTCTCTATATTTTCTCTAATAAGCATGTCTTACTGTAATAATCAGAAGAAAAAATAAGCAAACACTAGAAAGTGTTCCTTGGTGGGTTGCCTGTTTGTTCTGGAATCCTTGGCACAAGTCTACAATTTCTGTCTCAAAGACACTCTATCCTGGCTTCTGGCACGATGAGACCCCACTTCCCCCTTGCAGACAGTGGAGGCTGCAGTGAGAGCCCCAGGTCTGCTCCACACCATCTAAGAGACCTTGGGCAAGAGCTTGGGTTCCTCACCTACAAAACGGGAATCAGGAACCCTGGCCACTTCTCAGGGCTGTTGGAGTGAAGGCAGTTGGAGTCCAACGGTATAGCCTACCAACACTTACTATGGACCTACTGCGTGAGAACACTCCATCCTTCGCAGAATGGAACCCACATTTCCCAAGCTGGCTCACATCCCTCCTGGAACACAGCACGGTAGAAATAGCTAAGCAAACAACATCGCGATTGCTATTGTGTTGTTGTCTGGCTGGCTGGCTGCAGCCGTGTCCATGCAGACGGGTGCGGTGCCTTGGGAACTGGGCGGCCCCGGGGGGGAAATAGAGCCTCCCTGGGAATGGCAGCCCCACAGGACCAAGGGGAACGCACCACAGCCCGCAAGCTCCAAAAAGCCCGAAAGCCCCCACTTCACCCGTCGGTTTGCCACACTAAGAATCGATTTTGAAGGGTGTTTCCCAGAAGTGGTCTGGCCTCCTGGTGCCGTTATTCATCTCACCCTGGCCGCCAGCCGCGTCCCGGCCAAACCCTCCCCACCCTTACCGCCTCTTGCATCTGGGACCTCCGTCATGACTGAACTGGGAGGGCAGCTGGGGCAGGAAGCTGGTTCCCGTAAATACCCCCACCCCCCCACCAGAGGTCTGGATGCCAGCACCCCACGCACCCACCCCCTAACCCAGCCTTCACCAGCTGAGCCCCTTGGCAAGGCTGGGTCAGGAATGTCACACTGGGGCCAGGGGAGCCTTTCCCAGGCTGGGGCTTAGATGAGAGGGGTCCAGGCCAAGTGGCTAGAACTGGGGCCTGGTAGGGGGGGACTTCCTGCCCCCAAGAGGGAGATGAGACCCCTGCCAGCTTCCCATGGCCATCCTAGCTTGCAGATGTTCTGGGGAATGTTCGGGAAGTGCAGGGATTAAGGCAGGAAATAGGGAGCTATGCCCAGGGAAGATGGGAGAGGTCACAGGGAGCGGGGGGAAGGGCATAGGACTGAGGATACAGGCCACCTCTGTCATTGCCACACTGTGCAACAATCCATGTCCCTCTCAGGGCCACACTCCTCTCTGTCCACATCCCAAGAGGGCTGGTCAAGCTGGTGTTGCCTCCCAGTATTCACCGAGCACCCCCAGGGAGCTGAAGGTCTGTGGGGAGGGCAGACCTCAAAGGATTTCAGTAGGAAAAGTGGGACCTGGCAGGGAACGGACCCGAGGGGAAGGTCCAGGTGCTGTAGGTTGGGAATGACAGGAGGCAGGGCCTCCCTGGGGAACCAGGATGGGCTTCCCTGGATGAGCAGAGCCTGGCCTGTTGGCCCAAAGGAGGGCGCAGTGTGGGTGGATCAGAGCATGACTCCTTCGAAGACACTGTGAGCCGGGGACAGCTGGTATGTGGTGAGGATCAAAGGCTCTCGGGGGCTGGCACAGGGCTGGTCCCTCCCTGCAGGCAGAAGTAGGGGTTTTGATCTTTATCTCTAAAACAATCAGCAGCCATCGATGGCAAAGACAGGATAGGGTCTGCATTTTTGAAAAGTTCCCACCCAGAACCCACATGGAGAAAACAGACAAAAGAGGTGCTGCTGTGCCCAAGGCTGGTGCCCCTCTCCTTCCCAGAGACGTCACAGGGGAACCCCAGGGCTCTGAGGAAACCAGTTTGGGAAACACCGGGTTGGACAACCTCTCAATGCCCATCCAGCACTGACATTCTAAGCTCTGTGAGGATTTTAGGACATTCCTAAGCAGCACACTGCTCACACTAACACCCACAGGCAAGTCTTTTGCCAAGCCCCCATCCCACTCCACCCTCCCAGGAAGGCAGCTCACCAGCCCTCCAGCCCAAGACCCCCACCAACAGTCTCAGGAAGGGGGAGGAGGAGAAGCGAGGGTGGGTGGCTCCAAGTCAAGGTTGCTCCTTCAACTATGGGGCGCTCCTCCATCAGTAATCATTTTAGCGATGCCACCGCCAACACCACCACCAGTGATGATGTCAGGACCATTATCCCAACCAGCACCACCAATACCAGTAATGATGCTAGTACCAAACCCACAATAGCATTAGTCCTCATGTCATCCCTACCACCAATACCAGTAACCATGTTAACATCACCATCATTACATAAACACCAACACTACCACTAACAATATTAATATCAACACCAACACCAATACCAGTAACCATGTTCACACCACCGTCATCAACATCAGTACCAGCACTACCAGTAAAAATGTTAATACCAACACCAACAGCAATACCAGTAATCCCATTAGCACCACCATCAACACCAATACCAGCAACAACAATGTGAAGACCACCATCAACACTGACACCACTAATAGTATGGTGAGCGCCACCACCACCACCACCACCAGTGATAGTGTTAGCATCACCACCACCGACAACACCACCACCAGTGATAGTGTCAGCATCACCACCAACACCAACACCACCACCAGTGATAGTGTTAGCATCACCACCACCAACAACACCACCAGTGATAGTGTCAACATCACCACCAACACCACCAACACTACCAGTGATAGTGTCAGCATCACCACCACCACCACCACCAGTGATAGTGTTAGCATCACCACCACCACCACCACCACCACCAGTGATAGTGTCAGCATCACCACCACCACCAACAACAACACCAGTGATAGTGTTAGCATCACCACCACCACCACCACCACCAGTGATAGTGTTAGCATCACCACCAACACCACCACCACCACCAGTGATAGTGTCAGCATCACCACCAACACCACCAGTGATAGTGTCAGCATCACCAACACCAACACCACCAGTGATGGTGTCAGCATCACCAACACCAACACCACCAGTGATAGTGTTAGCATCATCACCACCAACACCAACACCACCAGTGATAGTGTTAGCATCACCACCAACACCACCAACACCAGCAGAAGTAATATTAGCACCAACGACACCAACATTAACATGGTAATGACACAAAAAACAATCTCAACCCAACACCAGTTACTTCTACACTTCCGATACCAACAACACTATTCCTAACAACACTGCCACCAATCACAGTGTTAACACCAGCACCCTCCCCTCAAACACCACCTGCGTCACCATCACCCACTCCAACACCAATAACAAGAGCTCTCTCACTACCATTACTAGCCCCAGTCACACCAGTAACACCATCCCCATCCCCCATCACCATCATCAACAACAATAGCAAAAATTATCCCAACTTCAGCCAATCCTACTACGTCAGCACCCCCCCCAACTTCTATGCTAACAGAAAACCAACGATACCGTTTACATCAACCCCCTACTGACACTCCAGCCCCCACGGCGCTCCGACTTTGTTCCAGACACTGGGCCAGGTGCCCTACACACAGGGTTTCAGTGAAGGCTCATCCCAAGTCCGCACAGCACCTAGAGAAACACCTCTGCTTTAACCCAGAGAAGACAGAGGCTCAGAAAGGTTATGCACAGTGCTTTAGAACAACAGTGCCAGCTCCTGACTCCCAGTCCAGTGCTCTCCCCGCTGTATCCCTGTCCATCTCTTTGACCCGGAAACGGTCCCTGAGCCTGCTCCTGGCGCTCTGTGAGGCTGGCCGGAAATCTCTTCTCCCTGGCACTTACTGGTTGCGAGGAGGCCTTAGGTGAGTCTCTGTGTCTCTCAGGGTCTTTCCTTCCTCACCTGTCGAAATGGGACAGGAAATCATTACATTCCAGGGCGGTGGGCAGACTCCCAAGATACAGCAAGTCATCAGGCAGGGCACCCAGTGCTCAGAAGGCATGGCATGGGTAGCAGCTGTTACTCTTACTAGGGTTGGCAAGAAAAAAACGAATGTTCTCATTCTGCAGATAGGGACCCAAAGTATTCATATGCTGTTTGTAGCAACGGTCATAATAATAACCCCTAGTGCTTATGGAGGGCTCAGTGCTTTGCCAGGCAGTGTCCTTAAGAGTGACGCATCAGGAAATTAAGGCTCACGAATGGTCATTAATTAATGAGCAGGAAGTGGCAGAGGTGGGATTTGAACCCAGGCAGTCGGTCCGGGCCTGTGCTCCTGATCACTATCTATATCCCCTCCAGTAACATAATTAGCAGCTAAAGCACCTACTACGTGCTGGTACTTCCCAGGTAGCATCTCCGATCTTCACAACTTTGCAGAGCAGATAATACTGACCCTGAGATGAACTTGAACCTGGGCTCCCCACTTTGGCCGGCTCCAAAGTGAGGTGCTCACGGAGCCTCGGGGCCCCCGCCTCCCTGTCTCCCAGGCTGTGGTACCCCAGCCAACCAGGAGGAAGCTCAGCACCCTGGGGGCAATGCCACCCTGGACGGGTCTATGCCAGGGGCTGTTCGGGCATAGAAGGTGGCAGATTCCAAGGCTGCCCTCCCAGCTTCCGGGACTGCTGGGGCTCCAAGAGGCCCCCCTAAGCCTGACACGGCCCCAGGGGAGCCCGGGGGGGCCGGGCCTGTTGGGTTCTTGGCATCCCCGCGAGCAGCTGCCCGGGTGGAAAGGTTTCATCTTTCCAGACTGCATTCGGGAATCCTGCCCCCCTCCCAAGTTCTTGTTCCCAGCGAAAGACCTTGGCAAGACCCCTGATCCTCTCTCCTTCCCTGGGACGGATGGCTTCCAGCTGCCTGCCGCCCCGGCCTGGGAAAATTCCTAGGAGCTCTGCAGGTCCCAGGACCTCTGAAACCTGAGTGTTCCCTGCTGAACCCCGGCCCTCCCACTCCGCCCCACCCAGGGCTCCCTCAGGCACCACCCTCCTTCACTGCGCCCCCTGGTTTCCCCAGCAAGCCCCCAGTGAGAGCAATCACAAAAAGGGAGACCTTACAACCTGGGAGGGGCTGAAGCAGAGGAAATTTTCCGTCATTGATCACCCAGCTAGTGTGGGGCACCTTGCACGTGGTGAATCAGGGCTCCCCACACCCCTGGAAGTTGGCATTTTACAAACAGGGAAACAGGCTCAGAGGCGTAAGATGCTTGTTCCCATCGCTGACGAGCTGCACAGCTGGGGAGTAGCCCGGGTTGCTCTAAGGTCCTCCACACTCTGCCTGTCCAACTCTCTAGTTAAAACGGTGGGGAAACTGAGGCCAGAGCAGAGGCGGCTTGCTAGGAGGACAGGGCCAGAAGCATCAGGGCTGGGTGTGAGCCCAGGTGTGTCTGACCCTGGAGATGGTTCTCAGTCCACTACCCCTCCCTGCCTTCAAGTCAGGATGCCTTTCTGGCTTGTTCTACCTGCCAAAGGCTCTGGCCCACTGGCCAGCCTCAAGCCCTCCTCCACCCTGACTGCAGAGAGGTTCTTTGTGGAATGCAGGTCTGCTTCAGGACCACGGTGACTCCCATTGCCTTCAAGACTAGTCTGAGTGCACGGCCCTGTCTCTATGATCACAGCCCTGTCCCCGTCCCCGCGAGATGCTCCCCTCCCGGCCTCACACCCTACACAAAGTTCCCCAGACATGCGCTGCCCCACTGTGCTTTGGGACGCTGCTCCTTCAGCCTGGCTTGCTCTTCCCCCCCTGCCTGGGCTCCACACTACACCGTGACCGCCCCTCAACTTGCCTGCCTCCCCTACCAGGCCCCGGGCTGGCTCCGTTCCTCTCTGGGGACACTCATCGGGATCTGCCACCTCTCCTGGGAGGAAAGCCCCAGCACATAGCAGCCAGAAAGCCCGGGCCTTGGACAGACCCTCACTCTTATCACAGCCTCATCACCCTCGGCAGCGGCTGTGGTGCTCCGAGTCTGCAATGATGCCAGGGGTCCCCCCGGTGCCTTTCCCCCATCACCGCCTCCACGAGGGACTGGAAGGACCAGCTTAGGAAGAGTGAGAGCAACAGGTGCTGCCCCCCCCCCCAGCGGGGGCCTTTCCCACACGCGGCTGCCAGCTGGGGAAGATGGATGGGCCCTCCCTGGCCAGGGCCTAAGAACAGAGGGCTCGTGTCACAGGAGGCTTCACATCCTTGGCTGGAAAGGGCCATAAAACGTTCCGGAGCCAGACACGGGATTCAGGCCATTTTTCCAAGTCATGGGAGATGGGTTGTTTGTTGGAGATTTTTTTTTTTTAAGAAAGAAAAGAAGAAAGAGAGAGGGAAGAGACTGTCCGTAGCACTGTCCCCAATTCCAGCTGTCTGTCGCTGGCACAGCCAGGAAACACCAGCCGCCTCCGGAGGTGGCTTTCTGCTCAGGCTTCATCAGCAACCTGCCCTCCGCCTCCACTGGCCTGTCGAGCCTTGCTCTGCCAAGTGGATGGATGGGCTGCAGACCTTGAAGATAGGCCCTTCCAGCTGTCCTTCCTACCAGCCCGGGGTTATCACAAGCAGATGCGGGATTCCCCTTGAGTTTCTGAACAGCCTTGTCAAGAGCAGAGAAATGGGACAGAGTGGGCTTCTGCCCCGACACCCCCACCCCTGTGTGCAACTTTAGCGGGGCCCTCAATCCAATATTAAATAAATACTGGACCTCTCCCTGGGCCTCACTGTTCCCTGCTGAGATATGGGTACGAATGTTCTTTTGATCATGGAGACAGGACTGCAGCGGGCCGACTATGTTCCAGACACAAGGCCTGCTGAGATCTGCTGTGGCTCACCACCCCCGACCCCTGCAGGGCCATAGATGGGTTGTGAAAGGATTACCAGCTTGCCCCCAGGTCACCCAGCAAGGCAGCGGGAGCTGGGATTTGAACCTGACCGTCTGGGTCTATATACGCTGAGCCTCATCCCAGGACCTCAAACAAATGCTTAGGGCTCCGAATGAAGGCGGGAGCCTCTGACACAGCAGGACGGACATCACCCCAGGTCCCGCTTCCAGGACAGAGGGTCCAGGCTCCTGCCAAACCTCAGCCCTGCCCTCCTCCCCAGGTCCCCTTCATCCCCTCACCCCTGATGACTCCCTATGCCCCAGGCCCCCTCCCTCCTTCCCCCTTCCTGGACTTGGGCTCGCTGTTCAGAAGTCAAGTGCTCTGGGACCGCTCCCCACCTCCGTCAGACTGTAGCTCGTCGGGGGCAGAAGCTGATTATTGCTTTCTTGAGCCCCCCTAGCCCCAAGCAGAGGGCCTGCCACTGATTCATTCATTCGGCCATCATTTATTGAGGACCTACTCTGTGCCAGCCACTGGGTAGGCCCTGGAGATACGACAGTGTCTCCTTACACACAGCCCGTGCCCTCCTGGAGCGGACCTTCCAGTGGGAGGGACCGGTAGAGATAGAGTCACCGGGGATCAGGGCACTGAGGGCCAGAAACGTGGGCAGCTGGCCATGAAGAGGGAATCAGGGGACCTCGGGCGATGCGGTGGTTGGAGGGGAGGGGCATCTCTCTCAGGTTTAGCTGAGCCCCGAAGCATTAGGAGGAGCCAGCCTGGGGAATGAGGGAAATGTAGCCCAACTTCCTCTATTTACAGTTAGGGAAACTGAGGCCCAGAGAGCTCACACAGCCAGTTAGCCAGCCGAGTTGGGCCAAGGTGTCAGATGACTCAGGGCTTGGGCGCTTGTCCTCCCCAGGAGCCCAGGGAGGGGACAGGGGACGTGTCTCCAAGCCAGAGGCACAGTCTGGACAAGGGGCAGGGAGAGGTGACAGGGCTCGGGAACTGTGGAGGGGTGGAGGCTGCGCTCCACCTGCCGGGCAGAGAGCCCCTCCCCGTGCCGGCCAGAGCCTCCCCAAGGCCTGCCTGCCCACCCCACTGCCTGGGATTCAGAAAATTGATTTTCTAACAGCCATCCATCAAGCCAGCACATCCAGCTGTTGCTGTGCCACCCGCGTCCCCAGAGCCTCAGCCACCTGAGGAACCGGCTCCTGGAGCTGCCCCCTCCCCCAAAATGACCTCTGTGATTCCAGGAGCTGGTAACCGGAGAAAATCCCTTGCCACCTTCCCCCCCAGCAGCCCTGAGAGGGGCCTTCAGGGTCGTTAAGCTCACCCCTCCCCCAAGACGGTTATCTGGCCTGACAACCACGGGTCTGCTTGAATGCCCCTCAGTGACGGGGCGCTCAGCCCCTCCCGGCACAGCCCTGGCGATGACTCAGGCTCCACTGAGACAATGAGGCAAGTTGATGTCACCCTTCTTGTTCCAGAGAGGACAATATTGGGATCTAAGGTGACCTGGCCAAGTTTCCGCCCAAGGACTGGCTCACCCCAAAGCTGGGGGCCGGGGTCAGTCCTGCTGCACCAGAACCCCCGTGTGGTGTCATCAAGTTCCTTCGCCCACCAAAGTTTCTCCCACCAGCCGTGGCTGCCCCGACGGCACGTGGCAGCCTCCCACTGAACACGTGTCTGGTCTCCTTGGCACCAACAGCAACCCAGGCCCCAGGACGGCCCGTTTCCAACCAGAGGAGGAAGGGAGAGAGGAGGAGAGGTCTAGCCCTCGGGTCGGCAGCAGAGAACTAGAGCTCCAGCCTGACTCCACAGCCATCTGCTGAATGACGGGGTCATGGAAAAGCCTGTCTGGGCCTCAGTTTCCCTGTCTATAAAATGGAAATACCAATCCTAGGAGAGGTAAGAGTCTCTACTATGGATAAACTATTCCCAGTGGGGAGGACCCAGTGATAAAGACAGGGGGACCCAGGCCAAGAATCACATTTTACCCATGTCGAACATAGGACAACCCCTAGGAAGATTCCAGGATTGGAGGGACGCCTGGGTGGCTCAGTTGGTGAAGCGCCTTCCTTCGGCTCACGTCGTGATCCCAGGGTCCTGGGATCGAGTCCTGCATTGGGCTCCTTACTCAGCAGGGAGCCTACTTCTCCCTCTGCCTGAGCTCCCCCTGCTTGTGCACTCACTCACTCTCTCTCTCTCTGACAAATAAATAAATAAAATCTTAAAAAAAAGAAAAAAAGGATTCCAGGGTTGGAGCTGAGGAGTCGAGCCCAGAGAAGGGATGCCACCCGCCTGAGGTCACACAGCAGTGACGGGTAGACCTTGAGCCGGAGCCTACGTTTCCCAAGTGTCGGGCCAGAAACCTACTCTGATCCATAGGCCTTCCTGCAGGTCCCTGCGAGTAGTTAAGACCCCAGAACACCTATCCTCCTCCCCATAAGTCCTTCCATCACCCCCGAGGGGCTCAGTTTGGCAGGGGCTTGTGGGACAGAGGAGCTGGGCCCACAGCTGGTAGGAACAGGGTCACAAAGAGTTAAGGCTTTGCCGGGTCTGCCTTGACCCTCCTAAGCAGGCAGGAGGAATGGGGGCTTGGGTTTCATGCCACCCCCCCCCCCCGGCCTGGCT
>NW_024425786.1:13416966-13598505 GCF_017311325.1 Ursus maritimus
AAATACGATCGTGTCTCACTGCTGATTGATGGTCTGGGGAGAACCTTGGGGAGGTGGGCTGGGGCGAGATCAGATTTTCAAGGGCTCAGCCACTGATATTCTATCCGAGGCCTTCTGGAACCCGCCACGGGCCCATCTCCACGGACCCTGTGAGCCCCGGAGGAGGCCGGGTAGTGGGGAGGCCAGACAGATCGCCCCAAAGCAGTGGGTTCCTGGGCCCGGCACCTGCCCTGAGAATGGCCCTCGGGGTCCCCTCCAGTACTCCTGGGAGCCTTGGCCTGGGCGGCTGCTTGTCCATTCATCCCTTCATTTCCCAAGTACCTACGAGGTGCCGGAGAAGGGAACAGAACGAGACATAGTCCCTGGCCCCACGGAGCTTTCGATCCAGCAGACCCACAAAAGAACGAGTCTAGAATTTCGTTCCCACCTGTGGTGTCCTGGACTGAGGACCAGGTCAAGGGTTAAGTGTTGCCTGGGGCTTGGGCTCTCCCTCCAGGCTGACCTGGGCTGGAACCCCAGGTCTTCCATGTAGGACCGACCCTCCCATGCCTCATCTGTACAGCGGGCCTGAGAACAGGGTCCACCGTGTGGACGTCGGGTGTGGAGCCAAAGAGGTCATGAACGTAGAGCTCTCGCCACTGGGCCTGGCATTGAGGAAGCAGGTAATTAACGTCATCTGTTATGATCTCAGATCCTGGGAGAGGGCCTGGAGTTCTGTGTGAATGAATGAAGCAGGTGTGCCCTCCCTTAGGTGTTTTCCATGTGATAGTTCATCTGACTCCACCATGATGGTGTGATGTGGGGAAACTGAGGCTAAAGCAACAGCATTCCCATTCTTCTGCCAGCCTCCACTGGAGACTTACCACTTTCATCATCTCTGACTCCCAGTCTGATAAAGAGGGTCGGCGAGGATCGGCAGCCCCAGGGCCTTTGCTGGAGGTGCACAAGGAGAAACAGTCTACACAGAGCAGTGTGGTCCCTCTCCTCGCCCCTCCCCTCCCCCCGTCAGCCATGGATGTGCAGAACCCAGCCTGGGGACACCCTGGGAGCTGGCCCAGGTCATCAGCAGGCCCTGGCCAGCCCCCAAGGAACCAAGCTGGGAGAGAGCTCTTTAGACACAAACCAGACCCCACCGAAGACCCCCCAGGGACCACCACTGCTCTCCGAAGCTCCCCAGGGCCCCGGGGGTGCCAGCACCCATGGGGAGCACTGCCCAGACCCCACTGACCAAAGCCCAGGCCACACCCCTTCCGTGTCCATCAGTCTCAGGTTCTGCCCCCAGCGTTGGTCATGTGACTGCACGGGTGTTAAATGTAACGGGTTGAGCGTCTGGCTACCCAGATTCAAATCCCACCATCATCTAACAGCCACGAGTCCCTTCTCCAAGCCTCGGTTTCCCCCTCTGTTAGCTGGGGATAACAGTGGTGAGAGAGTGCGGACTGTTGATCTCCTGTCTATCCTTGGCACACAGTAAGTGCTCAGTTAGCATCTGAGTGATGGTGATTTCCAGGGCCCAGTCTGATCTCACAAACAGACTCTGAAGGGAGAAGGACCCCCAGCTGGCAGCCGGCCTTCAGCCCTGCCCTAATCTCCCTGCTTCTCAGCACTCCCAATCCTCTGGCCCCAGGGACACTAACCCACTCCAGAGTGACACGCGGCAAGTGCCTCAACCCAGCGCCCGCCTCGAGCAAGGGGCTGGGGATCCGGCGGGCCAGGAGAAACCCAATCTAGTCCTCTGGGTCCACAGGCTAGAAAGTTTCTGGGGTTCGACTTCAACCCCACACTTCCCTTTGTGGCCCCACACAGCCATCATGATGTTAAAACAATGAGGGGCTGGCCCAGGCCACCCTCCTTCCTCGTCTCCCTCCGTCCTTCTTCACACTGCCCTGCATGCCCCAGGAAAACCAAGCCACTTTCTGATTCCGTGACCAGCCCTCCTCCCTGCCTCCCTGCCTCCCTGCCCCCCTGCCCCAGTTCACTGGACTCCCTTCAGGAAGTCCCCCTTCCCAGGTCCAAATCTTAACCTACTTCTAGACTCAGCTCCGTCGTGTCCTTCCCCAGCCCAGGCACACTTGACCTCCCGCGCTCTCATAGGAATAGACTTCAGAGTCAGGCAGACCTGGGTTTGAATCCAGCTCTGTCACTCACCAGCTGGGCATGTCTGGGCGAGTCACGGTCCTCTGCACACCTTACCTTCGCCATCTGTAGCATGGAGGCCAAGGTCCCCGCTGTGCTGGGAGGGGGCGAGGATTTATCCCATTCTCCACCGAACAGCTACCGATCCCACGAAGGTTTAATGTACCGATGTCTGCAAAGCACCTTGCACACAGTAGGAGCTCAATCAGGGCTGCCTCGCCTGTGTTTCTCTCTCTCTTCTCAGGCTCTGCATTTCCAGCACCTGGATCTTACTTGTGTTCACCTCTTTTTTTACTTCTGGGCCCAGAGGGTCACCTGGCACATCACAAGGAGTCCGCGATTTGAACATTAAATGACGAAGCTTGAGTCCCCATGCACTGGGGTTTGGGCCCTAAGTGTCCTTTGCCCGCTGGCAGCAGCAGTGACGCAGGGAGGGGGGTCCCAGTCTGGGACTCAGTGTCAGATGCTAGGTGGGCTGGTCGGGAGGGAACATTCTCCATTTGAGCTCACGGCCTTGGTCTTGGAGTCAGTCGGTTGGCACTTCTCTAGTGAGCACCTACTGTGTGCTGGTTTTGTCCTAAGAAGTGGAGTCATAGCAGTGAACAAAACAGATGAAGACTCCGCACTCAGAAAATCTACATCTTAGCAGAGAGAGACAGATCACAAACTCAGGAACGAAAGAAATAAGCAAGATGATTTCGGATACTGGAAAGTGCTAGGGAGAACGTCAAGTCCAGTGATGGGACTGTCGACCAGTGTTAGCCAGAGTGGTGAGCAAAAGTCGGCAGAACCTACAAGAAGACAGCCATGCATAGATGTGGGGCAAAGCACTCCAAGCAGAGGCAGGAAGAGCATGTGCAAAGGCCCTGAGGTGGGGAACCAGGCTAGTGGGTTCATGCAAGAGGAGGGAAGATCCTTGTGTCTGAAGCAACAAGACAGCAACGAGAGTTGGGGGGAGAAACATGGGAGATGAGATCAGGGCAGGGTCGTGGTGGGGCCTTCCGTCTGGGAAACCTGGCGCTTCTTCTAGGAAGGAGAGCTTCAGCACCGTCACTGCTCTGGGCGTGACTAAGTCACTTCAGCTCTCTGAGCCTCGGTGGCCACGGCTGTGGATTGGGAGCCCGCACATCTCACGCGCCGTGTGGTGAGGACCAGATGAGGTAAAGGACACAGACGGCTCGGGAAGCTGTAAAATACCGTAAACGATGAAATCAAAAGCTATGACATACTATCAGTGCCATCGTGACTGTACTTCGGGGGGAAGCTCCCAGCAGTGGGGGGGCACCCACTGCCCCGTGGAACTCCTGCCGCGAGACAGGACAGAGGGATGTGGCACACCTCGGGCCGCCCACTCCCGGCTCAGCCACCGACTCCTGTGTGAGTGTGAGCTGGTGGCTGCCCCCTCCGGGCCTCAGTTTCCCCTTCTGTAAAGCAAGGGGATTGGGGCAGCTGACCCCCGATGGCCCGTCTAGCTGTGACCCTGTTAATGACCTGTTCTTCCTCCTTTGTGAGGCTCGGGAGTTGAGTCTCCCGGCGCCTCCCTGGGCGGGCCAGCTGGCCACACCTGGGGAAGGGCTCCCCAGGGCAGGCGCCCCCACAGGCCTGTTTCACCCCCAGCCTTCCCCTCCCACCTCCTGGCTCTGGCCCTGCCAGGGTTAATCAGCCTGCAGCCTCCCCCACCCCCTTGGAGGAGAAACAGAGAAGGGTGATCCAGGTTCCCGGGGCCTCCTTCCATCCTGCCCCCCAGCACACCCTGCACAGCTGTCTCCCGCATCCCCGCCCCAGGATTCCCAGGCCCCCCGGGGGCCCAGGAGGAAGTAGATCGCATTCTTGAGGGCCTGTGTCAGGATCTTGGCTTCCCACTCCCCTCCCAGAACCCCCACCCGGACCAGTTCCCCAGACCCCCCTCCTGCGTGCCCCTCTGCAAGGCAGCTTAGTGGGCATGGGGCCAGCCAGGCCTGGGCACAACCCCTGATCCTCAGTTTCCTCCCCTGCAAAATGGGGACAATCCCTATCTCAAGGGGCACATTCAAGAGGCAAGTCCGTAGATAGGAAGTGCAGGGAATGTAGTATTAGGCACCGATACCACAGGCAGCCCTGTCCTCCGGGCGAGGTACGAACTGACTTAATCCTCACAAGGACCCTGAGGTAGAGTTTTCTCCATCGTAGAGACAAGGAAACCAAAGCACAGAGAGGTTGAGTGGGTTGCCTGAGGTCACACAGCTAGCACGTGCACGTGAATCCCATTCAAAGCTGGGATTCAAACCCAGGCCCTTCTGGCCCCAAAGTCCACAGGCTTAAGGAACCCTAAAGGGTCTGCTAGGTAAGGGTTAGTTCTGTTTGTCCCTAATCCTCTAGCCCTCACCGGCTTTCCGCCCTTGTAGTCTGCTCAGCGTGACGAGCCCTGGGTAAAGTGGGAGTCACACCCCCCTCTCCCTTGTGCTCCTGGAGCCGATGCTCTGCCTCCCTTTGCTGTGTGGCGCTGGGCAAGGCACTGCCCTCTCTGGTCACGACTCATATCTTGGACCCTGACATCAGAAGGGGAGGTGCTGGGGTGGAGGGGCTGGGCAGATATGCTTTTCTGGGCTCTGGTGCACGCAGATAGCTTGGCTCCCAGAGACACAGACAGAGCAGGGAAGGAGGCTGGCAACCCACGACACACCCGCAGACACATTTTAAACACGCAGATAGAACGAAGGGGAGGATGCTCAGATAGTCCGGAGCAATTATTCCTCACAATCTGACCCAACCCTGCCGCGACACGTGCCAGCCCGGCACCTCCAAGGGGGCCTTCGGCAAGGTCACCCTGCTTTGTCAAGTGACAGTCCAAACGTACTCAGTGTGTCCATCTGTACAATGGGAGCTAAGTCAAGAGCCTTGGAGTCATGGGAATCCGGGGCCTATTTCAAGGGAACGCACGTGCCCGGGGTCACACAGGGGGCCGGGCTGTGTGACAGAGCTGGGACCAGAGCCGGGGCTCCAGATCGGAGGCTGGAGTTCCTCAGGCGGCACCGGGTACCTCATGGGGACAGAGGGCACTGTCACCCTTCACACCTGGCCACGGCTCCTGTCTCTCTGATGCTCTCTCTTCCTCCTTCTCCAGCGCCTCTGCTCCCTGCCTCTCACCCTCCCTGGACCTTCGAGCACCTGATCTGTGCTCACACCTGTCCTGGAATGCCCAGCCCCGAACAACCTCCCCCTGGCTGGCCACCCTGATCCTCCAAGCCCTGCGTCTCCTCGGACGCAACACATCCATCCACCTGACATTGGTCACCTGCCACCTGTTTCCTACCGTGTGTGTGTGTGTGTGTGTGTGTGTGTGTGTGTGTGAAATTGCTGTTTCACCCATGATTCCTAAAGATGAAAAGTTGTATTCATTTTTGCACAAAAATTTGTTGGCGCAAAACCCATGTTGGTTGTTTAACTGACAGATTGAGTCAGACTATACTCCCCACCCCCGCCATCCCCGCCCCCATCATCCCCACTCCTGCCACCCCCCCCATCCCCACCCCTGCTTCGCCACTGCCAGCCACCTGCAGCAGGAAAGGCACCAGCACTGCCCCCTTTATCACCTTCGTCACAAATGCTACCAACGTTGTCCTGAGGCCGTCACCACTGCTTCCTTCCAGACGGTCTACTCAGCGCCTCACCCAGACCACACACTGTGCCAGGAGCTTTCCACTCCTCCCAGCAACCCGGCCCTGCCCTGTGGAGCGAGTACTCGTATCTGCTGTACCCATTTTACAGATAAGGAAACTGAGACACTGAAGGGTTACTTTCTTTTCTTTTCTTTTTTTTTGCTTTTTGTTTGTTTATTCATTTGTTTTGTGTTTAGAGTCCACATAGGAGTGAAATCATATTTGTCTTTCTCCGTCTGACTTACCTCACTTAGCACATTGCCCGCTAGGTCCATCCGTATGGTCACAAATGGCACAATCTCATCCTTTTTTATAGCTGCGTCACATCTATCGTATTATGTATGTGTCTATGTCTATGTCTATGTCTCTATAGCCCATCCTCCTTACCCACTTGTCCGCTGATGGACACCAAGCTTGCTTCCCTGAAGGGTTCCTTGAATCCTTAAAGTGATGCAGTCAGGAGAGGAGGCCTGTCCGAGTCGAGTGCATCTTCCAAATTGCTTTACACCATCACCCCCAAACCACAGCAAAACTGTCACCACTTTGCATCATTATTCTTCAGAGCACAAGACAGAGGAGCGAGCCTGGGCGCTGGTCTCGGGAGCCCCGCCCCGCCCACCACCACGGCCACTCCACCCCATCCCCAATAGCCACCTCTGTACAAAGGGTGCCCAAGAAGGAAATGTTCCTGGACAAAAGGTCAGGCCTTTGTTTGAATGACTGCATTCAATAAGCATTCATTCAATTCAATCTGCATTGATTGAGCACCACTGGGTGAGCCCGAGGGACACAGAAGAAAACAAAGAGGAACAGGGCCTACTCAAAAGGAATGTGGGAGACAGATTTCAAATCAATCATAACAGGAGGGACAGAGCAACAAAGAGAGGAGCTGATTGTAAAATGGGAGTGGAATGGAATAACCTAACCTAGTCTGTGAAATCCAAGGGAACTTCCTGGAGGAAGTAACAGTTAAGCTGAGACCTGAATGCCAAGTGGGAGTGAGTTTAGGCAAAAAGGAGAGTATGTGGGGGCTACTGGGCCAGAGTTCTGGTGGAGGACACAGGATATGCAAAGGCCCTGAGGTGGGAAAGGCACCTCCTAGAAGAACCAAAGGGAGCATGAGTTGACGATGCAAGTGGACACAGGAAGGTGGGAGCGACCGGCAATTGAGGAAGTCCTATCAGCCTCACGGAGAATGGAGGACAGACAGTGGTGGGGACAGGGGTTGGCTCTCTCTGGCACTGGAAAGAGAGTGCCCAGTCCAAGAAGAGAGGGGCCGGGCAAGCCAGCGTGAGGCCCATAGGAAGCAGCCAGAAGGGCCGATGGGGCGGAGGAAACGTTATGGCTGGTGCTTGGCGATTATGCAGGGAGAATCGATTGTGCAGGCTGGTGCCTGCCTGGCACAGGGACACAAACACCAAAATGTCAGGCCTGTGATCCGAGAGCATTGCCCAGCAGCCGGCGAGGGAGTGCAGGGCCCCACGGGTGCAGGCAAAGATGGGAAAATGAGAAGAAACCCCAACACCCCCTCGTGGAAACGGGGCATCGCAGCTGGCGCTGGCATGGAAGGGCCGGGAGGATGCGCTTTCCTGGGCTCTTGTGCACGCAGACAGCTCAGCCCGCGGAGACTCAGGCAGGGAGGGAGGCAGCCTGGGCCAGAGATGCCACATCCTCTGCAGACACATTTTAAACACGCAAATCAGGAGCAGGGACGAGAGTGGAGAAACTGCCAGCCGCCTGCTCTCTGGGGCTCATTGCAGGGTGAGGGAGGCAGCTGGAGGGAGGCAGATGGAGGCAGAGCCCGAGGGAGGTGGAGGGGGGCCCATGGGGCCTGGCTGCACCCCTGCCCCCGGAAGCCACCTCTCTGCGGAGCTGGCACGGTGCCTGCCTCCCAGAGACAGCAGCCCGAAAGCACATTTTCTGAGCATCTACTCTGCACCATGGACTTTCCCAGGTCCCGTTTGAACTTCTGGCTCTACCTTCCCAAAGCAGGTGTGATCTGTAGGGCAAGGCGCTGCAGTCGGGAGAGAGAAGCAGCCCACACAGGCCATCCGGGTGACTAAGGAATCACCCCAGAGCAACAGCAAATGCTTCCGAGCCTTGACGCCAGGCCCGGCACCGTCAGGAGCCCTCTCCATGCACCAGCACATCTAATCCCCACACCATCTGGTGCTCTGAGAGGCATCACCAACCCCACTGCACAGACAGGGAAACTGAGGCTTGCAGAGAAGTAACTGGGCCAAAGTCACCCTGCCAGTAAGAGACGAGCCGGGAGTGAAACTCTATGCCGGGGAGAAGGTCTACACCGGCAGCCCTCAGCCAGCCAAGGAAACATGACAGGGTTAGGAAAACTGGCTCTGGGAAAGAGCTGAAGTCCCAGGACACCCGGCCCTGAGCGGAAGGAAGAGACCGGGGGGAAGGCTTGCCCAGGATCCAGAGTTCCCAGCACAGCTGCCCGCGTCTCCTGCCTGCTAGGCCCCAGCGGGTTTTCGTGGAGCTCCTGCCTTCTGGGAAGCTCTCGTCTTAGGTTTGGGTGTCAGGGTTCTGCCTGCTTAGACCTTCCCGTGGCTTACCCATGACCTGGGGATAAAATCCCCAGAGCTCGGTGTGGCCTGGGAGTTCCTGCCCCATCCGCTGCTGCCACCTGCCCTGCAGAACCTCCGGGGGCACTTCTGCTTCCTCTGCCCCAGCCTCAGCCCCTGGCTGCCCCCTGAGACAGCCTCCCTGACCCCGCCACTGTCACAATCCCAGCACTTACCTCAGTCTGACGTGTCTCGTTTGTGCTTTCTCTTTTCTCTTTATCATCTCTTGGGCACTGCAATGTCAGCTCATGCGTGCTGGGAGTGTGTGCGACCTGCTCCCTGCTATGTCTCCAGCATCTAGAACCGTGCCTGGCACGTAGTAGGTGCTTAATAAACATGTGTTGAAGAATGGGGATGGGCAGTGCCCAACCAAGTTTCCTGCGTGGAGTCAGGGCTCAGCAAACAGGGAAACTGAGGGTCCCAGAGGCTGCCCCACGGTGGAGGACAGAGGCTCGGAGGCGGTCTTGCCACAGAGCTGGGATCCTTCCGCTGCCCCGCATGCCTCCTTTCCACACCAAGTGGCACGGGCTCCTCTCCCTCATCCCCCCTTTGCCCTGACATGTGACCTCCTCTCCCACCCCTGCCTCAGGCCGGACGCTCTGCGGCACCAGGGCCTGCCGGCTGGGCTTGCTTGGGGCGGAGGTGGTTTCGTGACAAGGTTCGGTGCCGGATAGTTGTTCAAGACCCAGCTCCACCACTTCCTCTCCATCTGCTTCCTGGGAAGTGTCTCTGCTTCCCTGACCCTCGGTCTCCTCATCTGGAAGAGGGGGAGGGACTTCAGGAGGCGTCAGGTGAGAGCCTGATACAGGACCGGGCAGGTACAGAGCGCACAACCCCTTAACTCCTAAGCGCAATGCCATTTCCACCAATGCTTGCCCGCTCTACACGACCACTTCATCCCTCCCGGGTCTGGGCCAAGGTCTCGGGGTGGCAGGTCTGCCTGCCTCAGCCCCACTCTCCTCACAAGAGGCTCATTTGTCTTTCCAGCCTGTCTGTCCACACCCTCTGCATTGCTCAGACCCCGTGTTATTCCTTCAGGGCTGCTCGTCCCTCAGCCCAGCCTGGGGCTTGCGATCCCCACACTAGCACACGTGCACTCAGGCACGTGCATGGGCAGCCGTGGACTCACACGTCTACACACACAGCTGCAGAGCTGTGTCCCAAGGGATGCAGCCCTGGTGTGCTCACACACACACACAACACCCACTCACACATGTGCACACGCAGACACACCTGTGTGCCCACGCCCGCACACCACACCTCTCACAGGTGCACACACACACGGACCACAGACGTGAGCATCTGCACACACCTGCTTATGCACAGGAACACACACAACCAGGGCCCTCCTGGCACGTAGTAGGGCTCTCCCTCACACGCTCCCAGCCTGGCAGACCCTTGTGCACGTCGGTTATGGGGAAGTGCACGCGTGATCCGTGGACACAGTCAGACTGGGCATTCAGCAGCACGCAGAGAGAGGTGAACAGCCGTGTGTGCTCCTGCAGGCGTGTGTCTGCGCGTGTCTGCGCGTGTCTGCACAGCCATGCTCCCCACTCAGCGGTGTCTCCCACCGGGGCCTTTCCCCAGCACAGGTGACGGGCCCCAGAGGGTGTGCCCTGAGTCTGGCCTCGGGCTTTGAGGAGAGGGGACCCCAAGCCCTGCCAAGGCGGACAACCAGACGTCCTGGGGCCAGGAGCCCCAGAGACCAGAGGCTGTGAGCCCGCCCCTTGCCCAGGACTGGGGTCAACAGCACCATCTGCTGTCGGCTTCTGGAACTGTCCTTCAGAGGGCCTCTGCCTGGCCCTCTGCTGGCTTTCCAGGAGCACCTGGGCCAGGGTCACGATCCTGAGAACAAGCTGGGGTCAAGGGGACACACCGGTACCAAGGTCTAGAAAAAGGATCATCGTCAGAACCTCCCGGGAAGGTTCGTACCCAAGCTGGGCACCACTCCCCTTTTATGAATGGAGAAACCGAGGCCCCAAGTCAGGGAGTGACGAGATCACTGGTTGTCCCGGGAAGAAAGACATGGCATTTCACTAGCGGAGTGCTTTCTCAAATTCCTCATTTTGTCTCCCATCTTCAGACTGGGTTCAAGAGACTCCCTTGGGGGAGCCGCGTGGTGGCTCTGGCAGGCTGGGGTGAGGCAGCGGGGGACACGCTGGGCCCTGCCCTCGCCGGGAAGGCCCACGGTGTCCTCACCCAAATAGGTGGACACACACTTGACCCCTGTGAAAGGAGCCGCAGAGGTGGGGGGCCCAGGCAGAAAACCGCGAAGGGATGAGGGATGTGAGGAGGGCCAGGCCTCAGTCCCACGGCGCGGGACCCTGGCCCAGTGCAGGAGGCAACGTGGTCCCCCACTCTGCAGATGGGGACCCTGAGGGCCAGAGGGTGGAGTGGTTCCCAAGGTCACAGGAGCCAATGACCAGCTGGGAATCAGGCCAGGCCCTCTGACTCCCAGCCCAGAGCTCTTGCCTTCCACGCGGCTGGCCCCCTCCTTCCTTTGGGCTCAGAATCACCCATTCTGGGGGCAGGGACTCTTTGTGCATCCCTGGCAGCCATGGCTGAGGAAGCCCCTGGGAGGGTCTGACCAGAGGGCTCTGATGTGCCTCATAGTGCAGGAGGCCTGGGGACACGGTGGCCTTGAGCAGGTTCCTAAGCCCAGCCTGAGGCCAACCCATATCCTGTCCCTGGCGGCCTCCTATGAAGTGGTCTGTGTCATGGACTCTGAGGGTTGAGGGTTCTGAACATCCGTGGTCAGATCACAGTAGCTACTGTTGATTAGGGAGTGTGGGGCCGTCTCCTGCACGTGTACCCTTCTATCCCACTTACAGACCAGGGAAGCAAGCCTCGGGGAGCTGCAGTAGCCACCTGCCCACACAGCACCCCAAGTGGCTGCACCAGGGCTCAACAGTGCTGGGACTCTCGCCCCAAGTCCGAGCCCCTCCCCGGCCCCCTGTGCCAGACACAGGCCAGGACAGTGCCCGCGTCTTTGAATCCATTCAGCAGTATTGGCGCCCCTCTGCCACATGGGTACGCAAACACGACAGAAGTTCATTAACAAGTATTTATTAAGCACCTGCTGTATACCCAGCACAGTCCCATGTGCTGAGGATACAGCAGAGAATTAAACCAACGAAACTCTCGTCTACTGGGAGACAGAAAAACAAGATGAATCAGTGAAAGACACACCCTACCAGGTGGCGATACAGGTCGTGGAGCAAAGCAGAGCATGGAGGCAGCATAGGGAGCGCGTGTATGGGGTGCAGGTGTGACCCTACACAGGAGGAGGCTCAGGGAGGTGTAGCTGAGGAGGCACTGTTTGAGCAGGGACCTGAAGGAGGTGAAGGAACCAGCCAGGCGGATGTGCCTTCCAGGCTGAGGAACAAGTATGTGCAAAGGTCCTGAGGTGGGGGAACATGTGTGGTTAATGTGCTCAAGAAACAGCAAGGGGCCGTTGTGACCAGAGCAGAGCGAGCAGAAGGGAGAACAGGTGGGAGTGAGAGCAGGAGGGAACAGGGGAACTGGGTAGAGTCTTGTGGGCCCCCATCAGGACTCTGGCTTCCACTCTGATGGAATGGGGAGCCATTCTGAGCAGGACAAGTGGCAAGATCTAACTTAGGTGTCAAAAGGCACTTTGATACTGTGTGCTTAACAGACTGTAGAGGGAGCACAGGCAGAAGCTGGGAGAGCGTTGAGGGGCCGCCCAGAAATCCGGGGGAGCGATGAGGGTGGGTCAGGCTGGAAGAGGTCATATTTGTGATCTGTTCTGAAGGTAGACACACACACACGCACACACACACACACACACACACACGCACACTCATAGGGGAAGCCACGAGTGAACCCACCATCAGCTGTATAGGGACCAGCTAAGCCAAACCACTCGCTCTCTCACGTGGTTCTCAGGTGATCAAACGGCACCAGCTCAGAGGCCCAGCCAGGCAAGCTGATGGCACGCCAAGGCAGGGTGACCAAGGGAGCCCAGTGTGGACTTCCTGCGTCACTGTTGCCCCAGACGCAGGCCCGTTCCGCTCTAAGAAGCAGCTTAAACCTTCAGCTCTTGTCCCATCCCTTCCTTACATAAGTGGGGAAACTGAGGCACAGAAGAGCAAAGGAATTTGCCACTCATGCAGGGAGTCAGAACCAGGACACAGTCTACTGGCTCCCCGACCAGTGCTCTCTCTCTTTCTTGTCCTGCAAGTCCAAGGCCTGCCCCTAGGACTGTGGTGACAGAGGTCAGGGGCTTGGTCAGGCCTGCCCACCCTTTTCTACAGATGGGGGTTGAGGTGGAGGCTGGGAAGGAACGCAGCTTTGTCCACCAAACTTCATTCTCATTCTACTCCATCCACGGTCTGCTCCGCCCCAACCAGAATTTGGATGGATCCTCTAATGACCCAGGTCTGGCAAAGAGCAAAGTCTACACCCTGCTGGTGTAAGCAAAGACAAACGAAGTGATCTTGGCCTTTGACCCCTAAATCAGAGGCTTAATGAAGGCATCCAGCCAGAAAAAAAAGGATCGGCATTAACATGCTCTTCACCATCACCACCACCACCATTACCACTGCCACCATCACCAGCATCACCAGGATAACGACTGACATCGCCAATACAGCTAACCCACCACCATCACTACCATGAGTACCAATACAACCATCACCAACACCAATATAATCACCACCACCACCATCACCAACATCACCAACACAACCAGCCCACCACCATCACCAACACCAACACTAATACAACCACCACTACCATCACCATCACCAACACAACCAGCCCATCACCACCACCAACACCAATACAGCCACCACCACCAACAACAACAACACAACCAACCCATCACCATCACCAACATCAACACCAATACAACCACCACCACCACCATCACCAACATCACCAGGATAACCACTGACATCGCCAATACAGCTAACCCACCACCATCACTACCATGAGTACCAATACAACCATCACCAACACCAATATAATCACACCACCACCATCACCAACATCACCAACACAACCAGCCCACCACCATCACCAACACCAATATAACCACCACTATCACCATCACCAACATCACCAATACAACCAGCCCATCACCATCACCAACACCGACACTAATACAACCACCACTACCATCACCACCACCAACACAACCAACCCATCACCATCACCAACATCAACACCAATACAACCACCACCACCACCATCACCATCACCAGGACAATCACTGATATCACTGATACAACTAACCCACCACCATCACCAACACAACCAACCCATCACCATCACCAACACCAACACTAATACAGCCACCACTACCATCACCATCACCAACACAACCAGCCCATCACCACCACCAACACCAATACAGCCACCACCACCCACCACCACCAACATCACCAGGACAATCACTGACATCACTGATACAACTAACCCATCACCATCACCACCACCATCACCAACATCACCAACACAACCAGCCCATCACCATCACAACCACTGTTACTAACAATAGCACGAGCACCAACATAAACACTGCCACCACTGTCATTACTGCCACCACCACCTTCACCCCCAGCATAAACACCATCATAATATTCATTTTCATCATCATCACCATCCACACCTTTCCACCATCATTGCTGAGTGGACCTAAGTTGGGTTGCACCATGGAGCTGAGGGAGCCCCTTGCAGCTGACATTGAACCCAGAAACCTGCTGGAGAGAATGAGACGACTGAGTCTCCGCCCCCCCCCCCCCCCCAGGGAAGTCCAGATGGCCTGATTAGTGGGAAGGAAAATGGAGCTGGGAGGACAGGATGAGCCTAGTGCTGGAACCAGAGAGTAGAAGCAGCAGACAGGACCTCTCCAGGGCAGGTGTCAGGCTGACCACAAGGAGAAAGGACTAGGAGTCTGGCAGCTAGAAAGCAGGTGACGGTGGTTCAGATGGAGAGAGGAGAGCAGCCCCCCAGGAGCCTGCTCATGAGGCAAGGGCTCAGAGTGAATGGTTTCTCGGTTGGGGTTCAGAGGGCAGGTAAGCCTACCCCATGGGAGAAAATACCATCCTTACACCAT
This sequence comes from Ursus maritimus, assembly GCF_017311325.1. NCBI lineage: Eukaryota > Metazoa > Chordata > Mammalia > Carnivora > Ursidae > Ursus > Ursus maritimus. The sequence continues at coordinate 13,431,402 of NW_024425786.1, forward strand.
CATGGCTTCCCACTCCTGTTGTGGCCATGGCCAGCACCATCACCACAAGCAGCCTCATGACAGCGCAACACATCCCGTTACCCCGCCATGAAGCCAGCCTCCCGAAGCTGGTTGCTGCTGCCTATCCGTGGCCCTTCTCCCTTCTTCCCGTAGTGGCACGCTCCCTCGTGTACTTAATGGATGTCCTTGCAGCTTCTTCTCCTGGGAAGCGGAGCAGAGATGAACATTAGTGGGTAGATTCATTGGGGAAAGGAGTGGGGTTGGGCCTGGGGAGAGACTAGGCTACAATGCTGGCTCAACGAAGGTCTCAGCAGACCCCATGAGGACCTCTTCACAGCTGTCCTGCATTGTACCTGAGAGACTAGGCCTTGATGTTCTTTGGTATTCCCGCAGCTTCCAGTTCCGCCATGCAACCTGCCCCGTGGGTAGGCAGCTCTCTGGCCCGGAGCCATTCTGGAGAGGGCTGAGGTTGACCGGCTGGCAGCCCTCCCAGCAGCTGCAGAAAGAAGTCCTTCAGTCCTAAAGGGGGATCTGGGTGACACATTACAATGTCCACCAGAGATGCCCACTAAATATTATGTTCTCATCCTCCCTCGCAGCTCGGTGTACCTGGGGGACTAAACTCTGGGCAGTGGCATGTGAGAGGAAATGCTATGTGCCACTTCCAAGTTGTGCCTGAAAGGGAATGGTCATGTGTTACCCTTTCTCCTCTCCTGCTCGCTGGCTGGGATGCAGCTGTGAGGGTGGGAGCTAGAGCAGCCACTTTGGGCCCAGACTGATGCTATATGTAGAGGGTGGCAGAGTCGCCCATCAGTTCTTCACTGCACGCCTCCAGACTGGTACCTACATGAGAAATAACTTCTGTTGTGCTTAAGCATTTTGGAGGGTCTCTTGGTTGTAGCCTGCTCTCCCTTACCCCGTCTGAGCAGCCACCACCTACATCACTGACCTGACGACATGACCAGCGTGTTACAGGGTAGCCATAAGGATGAAGCAAAATAGCGTACAGATGACAGGAACAAAAAGTGCTACCCTCCTTCACACCTCCCCACCCTGCTGTGTGCTGTCTCCTCGGTGGTGGCCATTGCTGTGGGGACTTTATCACGTTGCATGTTGCCCCCGTATCACTAGGAAGGCCACTCCACGGTATGTCTGCCCTAGTGACTAGAAGGGTTCCCGCCGCTTTCACTTAGACCTGGATCCATCACCAAACGGGGACCCAGGATGCCCCTGAGCCTCAGTCCTCTCATCCACAAAGTGGGGATAAGAACCCCCCAGCGGGGGGCTATGAGATTAAAAGGGATGATGTGTGTGAGATGCTAGACGCCGCCCCCTCATGGGAGTGTCTCCCAGTGGCCCCCACTGCCACTGTCATGGTTGCTCTTTCTCTTCCTAAAACACCTGCGTCAACCAACACGGGAAAGCCAGGCCTCAGTGCCGCGCTGGGCCTTGCAAATGTGCCCCGTGAGGTGGGGGCCCCGAAGTCCCACAGCTAGAGCCCGCACCTTGGTGTCGCGTGACCCCCAGCAGGTCCCGCAGGGAGCGAGGACTGAGGTCCCCCTGCGCCAAGCATCTCTTTGACTCCTGGATGTCCCAGCCATGGCCACCACCATCAGGAAGCTGCCCGCCTGCCCGAGAGCTCCTCCCTCCTCTTCGACGTCGGAGCCCGCGTGGGGAGCGCCGGGGCCCCCTCATCAGCGCGGGGGACAGAAGCAGAGCTGCATCTGCCTGGAGCTTCAAAGCTCTTTGACACTTGTTAATGTCTTCCCGCTTCCGTGCAAGAGGGTCTGGTTCGCATTAGCACCCCAGGCCCTGCGGTGGTCGGACGCAGGGGTTGGGCTCCATCCAGAAAGTGTCAGACTCCACCGGGGCTCCTCTGACTACTTATCTAACATGGAACATCGAATGGTTTGATCTGCCAATTAGGCTCACCCAGAGCTGCTAACTGGAAGCAGATGGGCCTATACGTTATTGTATGGAAACCCTGCATTTCCCTCTCCCCTCCAGAAGCCCTTCTCCACCCTCCCACCCTGCACACGCCCCCGGACGGCAGCAGGTCTGAGGGCCTTCTTGGGGGGCCTGGGGTGGGAGGGTAGCCTCATCTCCTATTCCCGGAGTTGGAGGACACTGTTGTTGCTGGACGTGGAGTGAGCTGGGATGAGAATCCACCCACGTGGCCCCCAATTCCCAGAAGGTCTACAAGCTGCTGCCGGTTCCCTCCATCCAGGGCTGCCGGGCCCACCCCGGGAGAACTTTACATAGCGGGTCAGCACCGGCCGTGGGGCTGGGCCCTGGCTGCACAGAGGCAGGGGTGGTGTGAATGAAGAGGTCCCTGGGGTGGCCCAGACCCACCCACAGACCACTTCTCCAGCCACCCACACCCACACCAGGATCCCTCCAGGACCCACCTGTCACCAAGGACCATTGATATCCCGACTCCATGGCACCATGACCCAGGCCACCATCCTCACTCAGCTGGACCTGGTGGCTGACACCCAAGGGGCCTCCCGCCTCCTCTCTCGGACCCACACTGCCTGTCTCTCTCTTCAAAAGCTCTTCAAGTGTCTCTCTTAGGACAAAGTCCAAGCTCCTGACAATGATCGTTGCTAACACGTGACACTCACTCTGTGCCAGTCATCCTGTAAATGTTGTCATGGGGCAGCTCATGTTTGCCCCTGGGCGGTGGGTGCTGTGACCATCACCCCATTCTATAGAGGAGGAAACTGCAACCTGGGGGCAGGGAGGGGGGTCCGTGAACCCCAGAGTCACGCAGCCAGACGCCCCTCCCTCCCTCCTCTGCCTCTGTCTCTCTCTGCCCATCGGTCTCCCTCCCTCCCTCTCTTTTTCTCTCTTTCCCTCTATATCCCTCTGCCCCTTCCCCTCTCTCGCTTCCTCTCCCTCTTTTTTGTGTCCTGAATCCTCCACTAGGAGCTGCCTGGGCACAGTGACTGTCCTCTTGGGCGACTCTCTCTCCTCCATGCTGCGAGGGTCTGACCCTAGTTGTGCTCACGAACCACTGGTTGAAAGAATGAATTAATGAGTAAGAGTGAATGAATGCACCAGTGACTGCCCCTTCCAACACCTTCCCTTGCTCCCGGACTTGAACCATTTATCCTGATCATTACCTCCCTCCCCTCCCGACCAGCGCCGGTTCTCCTGGCTTCCATCCGTGCAATCTGTCATAGTTCTGGCTTGCTCATTGACTCATTCACTCAACTGGCATTTGCAGAGAGCCTCCTCTGTGCCAGGCACATTTCTAGGTGCTCAGGATGCATCAGTGAACAAAAGAGATGAAACTCCCTGCCCTCAAGGAGCTTGTGGTCTACTGGGGGAGGAAAACAATACACAAGCCAAAGAGGTAAAACGTATAGTGTGTTAGTGGTAAGTGTTAAGGGAAAAGGCTAAGCAGGAGGAGAAAATAAATGAAGGAACGAGCCATATGACAATCTAAGAAGAGCATTTCAAGAAAAGGGAACAACCAGTGCAAAGGCACTGAGGCATACATATGGCACATTTGGGGATGGTGAGGAGGCCAGTGTGACTGCAAAGGAGTGTAGAGGGAGAGGTGTCCCCAGCAAGGTGGGAGAGGTGGCGGGAAGCCCCATGGATCTGTTGCCAGCACAAGGACCATGGTTCTTCATCTGAGAGAGATGGGGACCCCCGGGCACTGGGCAGAGGAGGGCTAGGAAGTGACCTATATTGTCCAAGGAGCAGCCTGCATACTGTGGGGCCCAGGGCAGAAGCAGGGAGAGCAGCTAGGAGGCTGTTGCTGGAACCCAGGCTTACCCCGGGGTTGAAGGTAGAGCCCCCAGTTCTGTTGACGGATAGGATGCAGGATGAGTGAGAGGAGTCAGATATGACAGAAGTTTCTGGTCTGAGCGGTGGAGAGGCTGTCAATGAGCCGGTTGCAGACCTGTCCTTGCCTGGGAGTCCCAGTTCCAGCTTTCTGCCTTCCCTCAGTCACCTCTCCACTTCCCCTGCAGCCCAGCCACGAGGGAAGAGCACACTTAGCCTGGCCCAGTCCCTGGGCCCCAGACAGCAGCCAGGTCCTATAAGCTCCCACCAGCTCCCACCAGCTCCCACCAGCTCCCATCAGCTCCCATCAGCTCCCACCAGCTCCTACCAGCTCCCACCAGCTTGGTGCCAGTCCTGCAAAAGGCCCTGGTGTTTCCCCACCCAGGCAACAAGTGCCCAACGCCTCAAGCAGCAAATGCATTGGAGGAGACATGACAGGTGAGACAAAGGCCACACAGAGAACAGCCTGCCCCCTGACTCAGGTGGACCCAGACCAGAAAGGCATGACAGCAGGACCAACGGGAGTTAAACTCAAGCAGCTCTGGGAGTACCAAGGATTTCCTCTGCCCCAAGGCAGGGAAGCCTTCCTGGGGGATGAAGCATTTGGGCCTTGAGGGATCAAGGTAAGTCCAGCAGGGAGAAGAGAGAAGGGACAGCTTGAGCATAGGTGTGAAGCCAGGCATGTGTTTGGGGGAAGAGCCAGGAGCCCACCGAAGCCGCTGGGAGGTGAGGCTGGAGAGGCGAGCGGGGGCCAGATTTTGAAGCACCTGACCAGCCACGAAGGAGGCCGGGCGTTGTCGTGTAGTCACCGGGGAGCCACGGAAGGCGTCTGAGCTGGGAAAGCCCGTGACCGGCACGGGGTTAAGGGGACATCACTCAGCTGGACGGTGTGGGAAGGGAGTCAGGGGCCCAGGAGAGGGAAGCTCGAGAGACGCTCTAAGAGAGATGTTTACAGGTCAGAGTGTGCCCAAGGGAGACGACCAGGAAGGCGCTCAAAATCAGATCCAAAGCGCAACTGAAGACCTTTAGACCAAAAAGAGATGATCTGAAAACACACCACCATACCCCCCAATTCTCCAAATCCCAGCTCCCCGACTTCTAAGCTGGGTGACCCTGAGCAAGTTAATCAGCCTCTCTGAGCTTCAGTTTCCTCTTCGGGAGGATAAAGATGTGTTGGGTTGCCAGGGGCAGAACACCCAACTCCAACCACCGTAAGTCATAGTGCACGCGGAGGGGCTCAGGAAGATTTCACAGGGGGTGCTGTCTTCAGGCAGGATCCGGCAGCTCAAAAGGCTCCCAGGACCCAGTTTTTCCATCCTGCCACTTTATCTTCTGCAAAGTCCAGCTTCCCTCTAAGGCTGACTTGCCCGGTGTCTCAGCCTTACTAGTTCCTAGAGAAAGAACCCTTGTCCCAGGAAAAGTCCTGAGAGTTCCTCTGATTAGACCAACCCTCGGCCGGGGACACCTGCTCCACTGCCTGGAGCCAGGACAGAGTCAGCCTCCCCAGAACAACATAGATCCCTCCTGGGAGAACACGGGCTGCCAGGTGGGGCGGGAGAAGAGGGGATGATGGCAGGCATCAGCACGGGGCCGCGGATGGTCAGGGCTCCCATCAGGCAGGGGCATCGTGGAGATTAGAGCTCGCGGGTGTGAAACACCTGTCGCAGGGTCGGCACCCCTAGAGAGGCAATTATTATTGTTGCAGTTACGTACAAAAGACCATCCTGAGAACGAGGAATGAGATTGAATTTGTGGTCCCCAAAAGGTGAAACTAAGGTCCGTAAATAGATGGATTGGGTTTGAGTCAATCTAAGAAAAATTTCAAACAGCTGGCGTGCTCCGTGAGCCTCCTGTCGCTGGAGGGGAACAAGAAGCATGGGGATCTCAGCTCAGGGCAGCTGTGGAAGGAGGCGTGGAGTGGATGGCTCTGAGGTTGGTGGGATTCTAGGATTCTCTAATGGCGGTCCGCGAGGCAGAACCAGGAAAAGGAGGTCATTATCTCTTAAAAAAAATTTTAAACCAAGGCGTCAGAAGCATGCGAGAAAAGAGAATTAAGAGCTTAAAACTCCCTGAGCCTGACAATCTGGTCCCGAGGGTAAGGGGGCCGGGACACAGATACATCCAGGAACAGACGGCAGAGCTGCTCGCTGGAAGCTCGGGGCTGGGTGAGGTCTCCCCCTGGGACCCAAGAGCAGGGGACGGAGGACGGATGAGCACACACACCAGTCCATCCTTGGGGTCTTCCCCCGCAGTCTCCAGCTGGTGGGCCAGGCCAGGCCAGGGCTCAGGACTGTGGGAAGAGGGTAGAGGCAAGGGACGGCCAGGAACAGCCCCTCGGGGGACCCAGGATGGGACAAGCTGGCATGCGCAAGGACACTGGCAGTGGGTGCCATGAAGACAAGGTCAGATGCCCAGTCAGGGTTCCCCACGTCTAGCCCCAGCTAGCCTTCCAAACCTGCTTCTCACACCGGCCACCCTTCAGCCCCGTGCTCCTACTCAGGCTCCCCGGGCCTCCTGGCACCTCACCTTTGCTTCTGCTGTCCCCACCCGCTACCCTCATACTCAGACTCCCTGCCTTCCAGGCACTTCCCTGCCCTTCATTGCTCTTTCCAGATGCCAGCTTCCCCCAGGGTCTTCCCTGGGCACCGCACCCCCCAGCTGTCTCCCTATAATCTGAGGCCCCCCAGCACACCATAGAACCTGGTGGAGAGACCGTGGTTACAGCCCCCCACACCAGCTCCCCAGGCAGGCGTCAGGGTCTTACTCCACAGAGGGTCGTGGCTCCAAGGATGGGCTGTGAGGGCCTGGGGAGGTTTCATGACCTCTTGGAGGGCCCTTCTTTCTCCATCTGTAAAACAGGGACTCTAACGGTACGGGACTGATGGAGTTTGGGGAGGAAATAGTGAATCAAGTAGCGAAGCCCACGGGGAGGGTAACTCGTGTTCGCTCCTGCCCTCGTCGCCGGTGAGCACAAGCGTTTGGTTTGTATTTCTCAGGGCTGCTCGGGATCCGGCACCCGAGGCCACGAGAGATGCGCGGGATTAACGACACTGTGGCTCAAGGGAGCGGGGGTGGAGGAGAAGGGGGAGGGCAGCAGAGTGATGTAGTATTCATGGAGCCCCTGCTGTGGGCCAGCAAGAGAAACGGGGACTGTCCCCGCCATGGTGGAGAAGCAGCCCCAAGATGTGACGGCTGTTCTCCCAAACTCCAGGTGATTCAAACCAAGATCCCACCACCCACCTCCTTGAAGCATGAAAGGGGTAAATTCAGGACAAGAAGGAGATAGTCCTGCCCTCCCTGCTGCAAATGAGCTTCGGGAAGTTGCTCCTGCCAGGGTCGGTGTGGGGCCCATCTAGAAACCGTTCCCGGGGAGTTCTGGGATAGTCACAAGGTCACCCCGGTAACCGAGTCTTCAGGGAGCCTGTCTCTCTGCCTGAGTGCACTGAGGCTCTGACAGCCCTGCTCCCCCCTTCCAGCTGGCCGCCCCTGAGCTGGTCACTCCACCTCTCTGGGAAGCAGCTCAGAGGCCTCGGCACTGAAATTCTGGCTCCCTGGGGCTCTGTGAGAGGCCAGGTGTGACCCCCGGACAGAAAAGTCACCGAGGGTGATGGGCATAGGCACAGCCACAGCCAGGACAGCACCTTCTCCAGGTTCAGCACTGCCGAGATGGCAGCACCATGGCCCACACTGGCTCCGGAGCACACGTGAGGCCCAAGCACCCCCCCAGACAGCACCCAGAATTTGCTGGGTTCCAAGCTAGTTTCCAACGGAGGCTAATCCCATAAACTAGAACATGTACCACGGACATTTGGGTGTAAAAAGGAAACACAGCCTTCTCTTGACCCTGATGATTCAAGGGATATGTGGATTTGCGATGGTTGGCATTTATCGAGTACCTACTGTATGCGCCCCACACCCATTCCTTCTGATCTTCCAATGTCCCGGTGAAGCAGCTATCGTTCCTATTGTAGAGACGGGGAAGTGGAGGCTCAGAAAGAGTAAATTATTGGCCCAAAGCACACAGTTCAGAAATGGCAATGCTGGGACAGAAACCGAGGTCTCCGATTAAAATCTTCTTTCTCGGAGGACCTCTAGAAATAAGAAGGAAACTCATCACTTCACCCAAGTGAGGTTTATTCCCATGCGTTTATAAAGCAGCCCCAATGCCCAGCCGTCACTCAGAGAACCTGGGTCCCAAGCTCTGGGGGAGTCTGGGAGGTGAGGCACAGACACTACTGGGCAGCTAGTGACTGGCCCCCGGGCAGACATTCCCCACACCAGCCTCAGCCCAGCCCTCCAGTGTGTCCTTCCCTCACCTCCTGAACAGGACTGAAAGGAAGGAGCCCGAACCTGCAGACACCAACTGTGACCACCAGATGGCGACTGTTGGCTGCTGAAATCCACCTCTGCCTTGGAGACCAATAGGTAGGTCACCCTGGGTGGTTTTCCTAGAACGAGTGGCAGTGCCTGGCAAGCCAAACAGCTATAGGAGAAGTGTGAATATTTTTAGGCATCCACCACCAGGTGCGTAAACATGGCCAGGATGCAGAGAACCTGGGGCAGGGCGGGGAGGGGCCAAATCAGAGCAGGGTGAGGAGGTGATAGTCAGGGATGGCATCCCTGTGCCCAGCTGGGGCTGAATAAGCAAGCCCCCCCCCCGGTCTCCATCCCCCAGAGTGGAGCCCTCCAGCCCCCTGGGCAGCCTGTGGGCAATGCTAGTCCTTCCGCATGGTGTAGCCCTGAATCATGCTGCTGAAGTAGACCTGCGTGTTACGCTCCGGGTAGAAAAGGACCATGTAGCATTTGGGACCAAAGTAGCCCAGGCTGATGCCCAGAAGGTTGAGAACAGTGACCAAGAGGTCCAGGATGGTGACCAGGACCCCCTCGTAGACAGACATGAAGGTGCAGAGGGAGATGGAGGAGGTGAAGTAGAAGGTCATGCAGAAGGTGATGAACTTGGCCTCGTTGTAGTTGGTGGGCAGCTCCTTGCCCATGTAGGCAAAGCTGAAGCCCGCCACGGACAGGAGCAGGTCCAAGCTGGTGTTGAGCAGCAGCGCCTTGCGGTAGTTGCAGGACAGAACTATGATCTTGGGGTCATCGGGGTCGGCGCGGGCGGTGGGGTTGGCGCTCATGACCAGCACGTTGCCCACCAAGATGACCACCTTGAGCACCGTGAAGGACGCCACGCAGACGTAGGGTCCATGGTAGCGCACCCAGTAGCCGTAGGCGCGTGGGAGGCGCCTGGCCATCTTGAAGATGCAGACGATCTGGAAAGAGCGCACGGTGATGCAGGAGATGCAGATGGTGAAGCAGAGGGTGAAGAAGGTCTGGCGGCAGAGGCACGTGAAGAACGTGGGCTGCCCTACATACATGGGCACCATGGCATACGCCAGCAGCAGCGGTATCAGCATCAGGAAGCACATGGGGCCCCCGGCCGAGCGAACCATGGGCGTGTGCAGGTGTCTCCAGAAGACCACCACGATGGCCAGGGTGCTGAGGAAGCCCAGGACGGAGAGCATGGCCACAATGATGGTGGATGCCTCGTGCCATTCAAGGAAGGCCAGCTGCCGCTTGAAGCAGGAGGTGTCATTCCTATGGGACCACTCGTAACTTGGGCAGGACTGGCAGTCGAATTCGTCTGCAAGAGCCCACGGCAGCTCCTGTCAGCCACACCCATCTTGCTAGCACCCACATCTTCTGCACCTGCACCAGGCCAGGTCTCAGAGGTGGGGGGCGGTGAGCTGAGGGCAACGCCTACAGTCCTAGCCACCCCTCACAGATCCACTGGCCCATCAGCTCCCCATTGCCACCCCATTTCACAGATGAGGAACATAAGGCTCAGCCAGGCAGCCAGGAAACCACTGAGTTACGGAGGTAAGATTTGAACTGAGGTTCCCTTGACTCAGATCTTAGCAACTGTAATTCCTTCCTTCCAAGACTTTACCCTCTGGTGGGATAGACATTCAAGCATTTAGTCAAAGAATTCATTTCAACAAATTCTTTTTCGAGCACCTGACATGGGAGGCCACAGACATGGATAAAACCTAGTCCCCCGCCTTCAGGCTACTGACCAACCAGGAGAGGAAAAGCATGTGAAATCGTTCAAACTTTTGTTGAGCACCTACTCTGTACCCTGGGCTCTGCTGGGCACATAAAAGGACTCTGGTAGATGGATATATCCACTTAATTGACTAATCAAGGAAGTCATGAAAAAAGTAATTTGAGCCCCAACTGTGAACCGTGCTCAACACTAATATGGACAGAGAGAAGACATTGTCTCCACCTTCCTGGAGTTTATGATCTATGGAGGAGATGTTAATTCTTCTAATCAAGGATGTTACTCAATAAATATTCACTGAGAAAAATTATATGCTCTGAACTACACTAGGCACTGGGAAGATAAAGACATAAATAAGATCCTGTCCCCATCTGCCAGAAACATTTCTTCTGTGGACAGAGATGTTCATTCATTCATTCATTCATTCATCCGTCCAGTGGACATTCTCTGGTCTGACACCCCTGGGCCCTCGGCTACATGTGTGTGGAGTGGGGATCAGTGACAGCTGATCAGCTCCCTAACAGTGTGCATTGAAGATTTTTCTCTACACCAGCTCCTAGGGAGATACACTGAAATCAGACAGGGTCCCTGGAGGAGACTCCAGAAACCCCCCGCCCAAAGATGAAGGGCTCTGAGAGCCCAGAGTGGGGTGGGGCAAGGCAGGGCAGGGGTGCGGGTCTGCAAGTCCTACCTGCAGTTCGGTTGAGGAAGGTGCCAGGAAGGCAGTCAAGACACTCAAAGCAGCAGGGATGGATGCCCACCGGCTTCTTCTTTTGCCCAGGGCGGCAGTCCTTGGAACACATGGACACAGGGATCTGGAGGGAAAAGGACAAGAGACCTGGAGCCCAACTAGCAGGATGCTCAGGGGAAGAAAACCTGGCCCCTGTCTGGGATGGGGAGGGAGCAGGGACTGCCATTAGAACTGGACCTTTGTAGGGACGATCTTAGTTTGGCCTCCCTGAGACCTAATTCACCTTCTTCAGGTTAACAGCACCCAACTGTTGAGACTGAGACTTTCTGAGGTTCCCAGGCAGATAAGATGTGACTCTGGGGCTGCTAGCAGTCACCTTGTCTCCACAGAGGGGGAACACTCCCAAGGAAGGAACTGAGATCTGGAGAGAGACCCTGGATCCATCCGTGCCTGAAGTCCTCATGGTCTACCCTTGGAGTGTTCAATGATGTCACCTTCTGCCATCTAAGAGTCTAATTAACACGGCCTTTGTGGAGGGGCAGGGGTTTTCAGATGAACAAGAGTGGGTAGGGAGTGGCCATGTCTATTGTTCTTACTGCTCTATTTCTAGAGAACAGAGGAGCCCCCACTGATGGTTTATTGAGCCCATGGATGAATTACAAACAGAGGGAACAGTAAGGACAATGAGGCATGGGAATGGAAGGGAGTCAGCATGCTCTGAGAGAAGGGTGGAGGGTGGGAGAGCCCCATCCTGAAGGCTCATGTGGGGGACACTAAGAATGGAGGGGCAGTGGGAAGCAATGATGGCGTCTGAGTGGGGGAGCAGCCTGATTAGATTCAGGTGGTACAAAAGTCATTTTGATGCCTAAATAGGAGGGTGTTACAAGAGCACACGTATGAAGGGCCAGGGCCCAGACAAGGGGAGCTACAGTAGGACCACTTGATCCCAGAGCCCCTCCCTTCTTGCCTCTGAGAGGTCACCTGTCTTCCTGCTCCACCCGTCATCCCTCCTGCTCACGGCCATCAGACGATATCTCCAGACGTCTTGTTCTCCTGCCTGCAGCTCCTTCTTGGATAAAACTCAGGGGCTCTCCATCAGCCAAAATGAAACATCTGATCCCCTGCCAGCCTCTCCAGGCTGTCGGCAGTCTCCTCTGCCTCCACGGGACCACACACACGTGCACACCAACACGCACAATCACCTTATCCAGACCTACACCTTACCACCCTTTTGCCATGGATTGTCCCCACCACCACCTTCCAAATTCATCTCTTCGCTATTCCCTAAGTAACTAACTTCATCCTACTCTTACTCATGGACTCTCAGCTTGCTATTCACTCACTCACTCACTCACTCACTCACTCATTCATTCATTCAAAAAGGTATTGAGCTCATACCGATGACAAGCACTGGGAATACAGCAGTGAACCAAATGAGGCCAAGTCTCTGTTCTTAAGGAATTAATACTTTCATGGGGAAAAGACACAACGCACATATAATATGTATCTTGACAGGCGGTGATAAATATCATGAGGGAAAGTCGTGCCATGCAGTGGGGATGGAAAGTGATGGAAGGGCTGATTGCAAATTCGAATGGGGTAGCAAGAATGGCCTCACTGAGCAGCTGACACTGGAGCAGAAACCTAAAAGCTGTGAGGGACCAAGCCAGGAAAAGATCTATGCAGGCTGAGGGAACAGCATATGCAAAGGCCCCGTGGCAGGGGGCACGTGGCATGGTCACTGAGCAGCAAGGGCGTGTAGCTTGAGCTTGATCAGGGCTGATCAACTCAAAGAGGTGGTGTCAAAATACTTGGGCTTTTACTCTGAGTGAAATGAGAAACTATGAGAGGATTCCATGCAGACGAGTGACAGGATCTGACTTCCTTTTAACAGGGATGTCCTGGGTTCCATGTTGAGTTTAAATTGTGAGGGACAAGAGCAGAAGCGAGGGAGCAGGTAGAATACTGTCACAATAGCCCAGGTGAGAAACAGTGGTGGCTCCAGCTAAATAGGCAGCAGCAGAACAGAGGAGAAGAGGTCAAAACACTTCTGAAAGAAACTAAGACCCAAGTAAATGGAAAGACATTCCACATTTATGCCTTGGAAGACTTAACATGGTGAAAATGTCAATAGCACCCAAAGCAATCTACAGATTTAATGCAACCCCTATCAAAATCCCAGTGATTTTTTTTTCAGGAATAGAAAAACCCATCCTAAAATTCAGTGCAATCTCAAGAGACCTGAATACCCAAGGTACTCTTAAAAAAAGAGCAAAGCTGGAGGACTCGCATTTCCTGATTTCAACACTTACTACAAAGCTACAGTAATCAAAGCAACGTGGTTATGGCATAAAGACAGACATACAGACTGATTAAATAGAATAGAGAGTCCTGACACAAACCCTCACACATAAGGTCAAATGATTTTTGACAGGAGTTGCAAGACCATTCAGTGCGGGAAAGATCGTTTTTCCAATGCATGGTGCTGGGAAAACTGGATATCCACATACAAAAGAATAACGTTGGACCTAACACCATATACAATTACCTGAAAATGGATCCATGACTTGAATGGGAGACTTAAAACCATAAAAACAACTAGAAGAAAACAGAGGACACAAATTTCATGATGCTGGATCTGGCAGTGATGTCCTGGATAGGACTTCATGAAAATTTAAAACTTCTGTCCATCGAATGACACTACCGAGAAAGTGAAAAGGCAACCCACAGAATGGGAGACAATATTTGTAAATCATATATCTGACAAGGGATTAATATCCAGAACATATAGAGAACTCCTAGAACGTAATAACTCAATTCAAAAATGGACAAAGATCTTGAGTAGAGATTTCCCCAAAGAAGAGATACAAGTGAAAAATAAGCACTTGGAAAGATGTTCAATTAGTAATTAGTAGAGAAATGAAAATTAAAACCACAGCGAGAGACCACCTCACACCCATTAGGATGGCTACTACCAGGGGCGCCTGGGTGGCACAGCGGTTAAGCGTCTGCCTTCAGCTCAGGGCATGATCCCGGCGTTATGGGATCGAGCCCCACATCAGGCTTCTCTGCTATGAGCCTGCTTCTTCCTCTCCCACTCCCCCTGCTTGTGTTCCCTCTCTCGCTGTCTGTCTCTATCTCTGTCAAAATAAATAAATAAAATCTTTAAAAAAAAAAGGATGGCTACTACCAAAATAATAATAATAATAATAATAATAATAATAATAATAATTAATAATAATAATAACAGAACATAAGCAGTGTTGGCGAGGGTGTGGAGGAACTGGAACCTCTTGTCTGTGGCTGGGAATGTAAAATGGTGCGGCCGCTGTGGAAAACAATATGGCGGTTCCTCAAAAAATTAAAAAGAGAATAAAGTCATGATCCAGTTTCCACTTCCAGGTGGATACGCAAAATAATTGAAAGCAGGGTCTCAAAGAGATAGTTGCACACCCATGTTGATAGCAGCATTATTCACAATAGCTTAAAGGTAAAAGCCACCTGAGTGTGCCCATTGATGGATGAATGGATAAGCGAAATGTGACATTTTTTTATTGGATTATGATTATTCATAGTCATAATCCATTGATTGAATGGATTATTCAGTCTTAAAAAGGAAGGCAATTCTGACACACGCTACAAAATGAATGAACCTTGAGGACATGATGCTGAGTGAAATAAGCCAGTCACAAGAACTGGCTTACTGAGTAATTCCATTCATAGGAGATCCTTAGTCAAACTCATAGAAACAGAAAGTAGAACAGTGGTTTCCAGAGCTGGGGAGAGGTGGGAATGGGGAGTTAGTGTTGAACAGGTGTAAAGTCTCCATTCTGAAGATGAAGAGTGCGGGAGGTGGAGGCTGGTGGTGCTAGCACAGGAATGTGAATGCACCTACTACCACTGACCTGTGCACTTTCAGATGGTGTAGATGTAAACTATTTATGTGTATCTTGCCACAATAGAAAAATTTGGAAAAAATTGGTTTTTTTAACCATAATTTCCATTTTTAATTACGTAAACTATTTATGTATATCTTGCCACAATAGAAAAATTTGGAAAAAATTGGTTTTTTTAACCATAATTTCCATTTTTAATTAATATATACCGAAGTTTCTAGAATGCAGTGAACACAGTACTTAGAGGGATAGACACAGCCCTAAATGCCTACTGAAAAGAGAAGAAAGCTCTCAAGTCCTTAGCGTTTACTATCTCACAGGTTACGTTTACACTTCTCTCCATCAGGGGTTGGTCTACACGGAGCTAGATCACTCTGGCATTCCTCAGTACCTCATGCTGGTCCGCTGTATCCACAGCATCGCACTCATTGAATCTGGTGAGTGGGAAGTAGCAAGTACTCTTTATGCCCCACCAGGACATGAATCCTTAGGGATCAGGATAAACCTTTCAAAGATTCAAAGGGGGCCTGCCACACCGGTGATGCTTTTAGGGGTCCCGTGGTCTGGGGAATGCCAAGACATCCTCTCAACGCTAAAGGACGAGTCATTACCTCTTACACCTCATACCATTAAACAAGTATGGCCCTTGATGGACCTCTCCAGGTGGGGGACATTAATTGCTCTTGGCAATACTGCTCCAACCCACATTTAGCAGGCGGCTCAGATGGCTTCTGCTTTCAAGGTAGAGAATGACAAGCCTACAAAAAGATTCTGAAGGTGGCCTGGGTGCAGGGCGCGCTCTCCTTGCCACTCGGGCCGTCTGGGCAGGCAGATGTGTCGACGCGAACATCACGTGCAGAGGACAAGATGGGCAAGCCCTAGGAAGAGAGTTGCATGGTGCCGCTACAACACGCCTTCCACAAGGTACAACTCACTGTTTGCAAATCAGCTCCCGTGTCCTGCTGGGCCTTTGTGGGAAATGAGCACGTGGCCTCAGGACCTCAAGTGACCCTCAGATGCACGGAGTTGTGGGGTCGGGCAGGAGGAGTGGCAGGTCCCCATGCAATGGAAAGGATGCACTTTGGATGAGGCCAAAGCAGAGCCAGGGGGAACAAGTACATTCCTCAAACCTCTGTGTCTCGTGTGAATGCCAATCCAAGAACGCAGGGAGTCATAAAAACCAGACAGAAAGGATGAGGCCTCCAGCACAGGTTGGCTGGCCTCTGCCCTTGTCACCCCAGGGCTCACACAATGGGCCACAGATAGAGCGCCCACAGTGTCAGGGATGGAGGGTGTGGGTATGAGTGCAGCAGTGTGGGCCCCCCTCTCCATGGTCGGCGTAGCTATAGCCACTGCCAAGCACCTAACCTTCCAGCCCAGAGACCGCGCTGAGCCCTGGATTTGCTTCCAGTCTACGTACACACTGGCATGTCTACCACATCGGGTGTCTTCTTCCCTGGAGGGAGCACTGATGCGTCCGTGTAAGAACTCGCCTCCCCCGTCCTCAGTGGGGTGCTACGATCCGAGGCCAGATGGACTGAATGAGTTACTATCATGGGTCCCCCCAGAACATCACCTCAGACAAGAGACCCCTTATATGGCAAAGGGGGTGTGACATGGGCATGTGACCCCCAGATCCACTGATCCCAACATATGCCATGTCACCTGGAAGTACCAGGCCTAATGAGATGATGGAATGGCATACTAAGGGTTCAGGTAAGGTCCAGCTTGGGGACAACACCTTGAGGGTAGGGCCACTGCCCTTTAGGATGAGGTATAAACATGGACTGGGAGGCTGGTATATAGCACTGTGGCCCCAACAGCTAGAATACGGGGGTCCAGCAACCACGGGGTGGAAGGATTAACCACACTCACCATGGTTCTCGGGGGCTCCCTATGGGGCTGGTGTGTCTCATCCCCACAAGCCTGGACTCTGCTAGAACACAGGTTCTGGTCTCCAAAGAGGGAATACTTCCACCAGCAGACAAAAGAGGCTGTCTGGTCCCCCCTTGGTCATTTCAGGGGCCTGATGTCAGTGAACGAGACGGCCAAGGAAGGAGGAGGTAACTGACTTGGATTCGTGTGAGCAGCTAGGTGGCTGGTACTCAAGGGGAAAGGAAGGAGTAGGCCTGGAATCCGGGAGATTGGCCACGGTGGCCCAGTCCCCACCACCGCTGGACACCTGCCACAGCCACAGGCCAGCAAGGACAAGGCAACCACGGGCTCAGACACCTGGGGATGAGTGTCTGGATCACCCCAGCAGCCAAGTGGCTGAGGGTGAAGGACACTCCACGATGGGTGGCAGAAGGGAGACATGAGGAGTAGGGGCTCCACCTGGGACCCCGCTGAGGCAGCAGGGCCTGTGGGGGGTCCGCTCAGCTCCCACCAGGGGGACTGGGCTGGCTGCTGCCCTCAAAGCCCCACCCCACGGGCCAGGGGAAAGACAACACCACAGTGAGCGCAGCGAGGAATGGACGTCTCTGTGGACTCCCTCACATCTCAAACCTCCTTTTATTCCTGCCACAGCCACAGTAACCACTTTGTGTGGACGCTACCTGTCAGCACCTCACCTAAGTGACACTCAGTCTCTTTCGCTCTCTGCCCTGGGGCCAGGGTGTGAGATGCTCGTGGGAAACTGCTGGGCACTCACACACGTGTGACCAGGAAGCACGAGAGAGTCGAAGCCCCGTGGGGAGACCCTTGACCTATGGTGGGGGGGGTGGTACAGACCCATGGATCCATCCCATCCTCTTCCCTCCCTTGGGGACAATTCTAAAGTGGTCCTTCAGAAGGTCCTGGTAAGACTGAGCTCACAGCAGCGTCCAGCTTGAGAACTTTTCCTTCTACTGACGTTCCCTGTGTCCCTAACGAGCTCTCCCCCATCACCTACTCCTGTTGCCATGGAACATACCCTGGAATAAACTATCTGCATGTAAACTCTTGCCTCAGGCTCTGCTTTCTAAGAGAAACCCAGGCAAAGACACTGTTATTTGTTGAATCGCCTTCCCGCAAAATTCATAGATTGAAGTCTGGACCCTGAGGACCTAAACTGTGACCTTATTTGGAAATAGGATCATTGCAGATGTAATTAGTTAAGATGAGGTCCTATTGGAGTGGGGTGGGCCCGTACTCCAATACGACTGATGTCTTTATAAAAGGGGAGATTGGGAGACAGACCCACCTGCAAGGAGAAACGTTCACTTGGCACAGCCCCTGAGTCCCTGGGTCCTGAGGAGCCAGAAAGCCCTAGACATCCCCAGTGCTTAGTCACTGGGAGGGACAGGGCCCAGACGTTCCCCCCACAAATAGAGACCCCACCGGCTGTTGATAAGGGATCTCAGGTCCGAAGCACCCGGGCCACCCTAGCTCCAGCCAGCGCCCGGCCCCAGGCCCCGGCTCCCCTGGAAGCCATCGG
Organism: Ursus maritimus; assembly: GCF_017311325.1. NCBI lineage: Eukaryota > Metazoa > Chordata > Mammalia > Carnivora > Ursidae > Ursus > Ursus maritimus. Next base: position 13,449,257 of record NW_024425786.1, read on the forward strand.
AGAGCTGACCGTGTTGTCGGCGGTGTGCCAGGACACGTTGCGGGTGGTTTTCAGCTGCCGCAGCACAGGGTAGTAGGAGGCGATGCTCTGAAACGGGTTCTGGCTCAGGTCCCACTGCCACTGGATGACCTCCAGACTCATGAGCACGTCCCCTTGCTTGTCGAAAAAGATTTCGTGGCCCAGGAGGCTGAAGTTGACCTTCCAGATTTCCTGAAGCAGCTACAGGGGCCAAAGGGAAAGGAAGGGAGGCTGGCATCAAGCCTGGGCCATGCCTGGGGGAAGTTCTCCCACCCCCCTAGCCTTGATTCCCACACCTGCCCAAGGGCGCTGTAGGAGTGTACAGGTGGCCGTCCAGGAGGCAGTGGCTGAGCGCGCTGGCTCTGGAGTCAGATACCTCTGGGTTTAGACACCAACTCTGCCACCAGCTTTGAGGCCTTGGACCTGTCGCTTGACCTCTATGAGCCCCAGTTTCCTCTTTGGCAAAGTAGGACAACAAAAACCTTGTCTCCTGGGCTCTGAAGCCATCAGTGAGTTTACCTATGGTGGGAACTGAGGACAGTGCCTGAAAACCAGTAAGTACTCACGTCCGGCCCAGGTGTTGATTGTATTCCTTCTCCCTAGAAGTCACCTCGGCCATCCCTGGGGTACCTATCACCTGGGCTCCAGAGCCCGCTGCCTCTCTCACCCGCAAGGGCCGGCTTGAACCTGCCCCTGCCCCCTGGGTGTTTCCTGCCTCCCCACCACTAGAAGCCACTCTCCAGTCTCTCCCCATGCCATCCCCCATCACTCCGAGTATGCAGAAGCTGGTGCAAACTGGAACATGCTTTGGACTGGGCATCATTTGGCCTGAATTCCAATCTGAGCTCTTTTCTCAATGTGCTGTGTGACTTTGGGCAAGTCACTGAGCCTCTCTGAGCTGGCCCCAAAAGAGCTTCCAGCTCGATCAATCTGGCTCCTAGATTTTCCCTCCATAAATGAAAGAGTCTATTGGGCTATATCTTGGGGGCCCGGAGCTCACCTCTCCTCTGGGTCCGACAGACAGATAGTCAAGGAAACCGGGCCCTAGCCCTCTTCCCACCCTGTCCAGGGAGCGAGGTCCTGAATCTGGAAGCTTCTCTGGCATTTGCACATGTTGCTAGGACTGAGGGCAATGGTCTTGGGAGCTGAGAGGAGGGAGGCTCCTCCCAGGTGGTAGGTCTCTGGACGGGGTTCAAGATGGTGAAGGTCCTCGGGGAGCCAGGTCCTGGTGTCCAGGTCATATCCCCATACTGACATGGCTGGGCCGGGCTGAGCAACCTGGGATTCCAGGGCTCCAAGGTAGGCAGTCAGAAAGTATTGTCCCTGGGACGGCTGGGTGGCTCAGTTGGTGAAGCATCTGCCTTTGGCTCAGGTCATGATCCCAGCGTCCTGGGATCAAGTCTCACATCAGGCTCCTTGCTCAGTAGGGAGCCTGCTTCTCCCTCTGCCTGCCACCTCCCCTGCTTGTGCTCTCTCCCTCTCTCTGACAAATAAATAAATAAAATCTTTTGGAAGGAAGGAAGGGAGGGAGGGAGGGAGGGAGGGAGGGGAAAGAGAAGAAAGAAAGAAAAAGAAAAAGAAAGAAAGAAAGAAAGAAAGAAAGAAAGAAAGAAAGAAAGAAAAGAAAGAAAGAAAGAAAGGAAGAAAGAAAGAAAGAAAGGAGTTCCTGCCACTCTCCTGAGTGGGAGGAGGCCTGGACTATCATCGTCCAGACACTGGTGTCAGAAATGAATGCAGACAAAGAGGAAGACATTCAGCTTCTCTCTGCACCAGGTCCCAGGCACACAGCATGGTCAGTCCTCTCCAGAACTCAGCAAGGTGCATATCATTCCTTCTATTCACACATGAGAAATCCCTGGCTCTGAGATATCCCATAACTTGCCCAAGGTCGCACAGCTAGTGGTGGCAAAGCTGGGATTCAAACCCAGGTCGGCCTGGGTACAAAGCTCGGCCTCCCAACAGATGCACAGACGGGCCGTGGCTGCGATGCTGGGCGGACCGAGGCAGAGAGAAGGGCGCAGCCGAGAGCGAGTGAGGATGGCGAGCAGGTGACCATGACCCAGCGTGCCGTCCTGGCTGGCCGGTGGCTGTGAGAGCCCCAAGGGCCCCATCCTCATCTCCATTTGGAAAACGAAAGGATTGGACCCTAAGAGTCTGAGAAGACCTTGCAATCCCCACCCTCTGTGATTCCATACCCTGCCGAACATTGCCCAGGGACTGCCCAGCCCTCTCCCATTCACCAGCCTGGATTTCCCCAGCCTGACCCTGAGCACAACCCCACCCCCCATCACCACTGCCGCCCCTGCCCCCGCCCTTGTGCATCACCACCCCCCAGCCACTCCCTAGCTGGGTGACCATCACATCGTTGAACCTGCATGTGGGAGAGCAATCACCGAGTAACAGTGTCTACTCACAGCCTACCTGGGGGTAGAGGGCAATTCACACAAAGGGGTTAGCACACGGTAACTGCTCATTCGATCAGTTAATTCATTCATTCAATAAACATTCACTGAAAGTCATCTCTGAGCCAAACCCAGTTCCAGCAGCTGAGGTTACTGCACGGAATAGGATTGAAAGGTCTCTGCTCTCTCAGGCTTACGTGTGGGGGGAAGGGGGAGGCAGGGTAGAGAGTAGCCAATAAACAAGTAAGGAAGTAAACACGATAAAATAATTTGGGGTCAGTGTTATGACAAAAATCAGCAGGGTGGCGTGGCATGACCCAGCCATGGTGGAGGGTCCCGCACAAGTGGGTCTGTTAGGACAAAGGGGAGGGACAGCTGGAGCCCAGCTCACCCCCCTCCAAGCCACGCTCCTGGGGTAGGGCGGCGTCCATCCCGAGCAAAGGGGCTCGTGGTCTAACGGGTCCGCACAAAAGGGCATTGTTTCCTAATTCCCACGGTGACACTGTTCGCACCAGTGGAGATCCTGGGGGACATCCACAGAGGGAGTGCTGGGCTCCCTGCTTCTGTCTCTGTCCCCCCTCCACCTCAACCCCAGATGGCTGGTTGGATCACCTCAAAAACAACATCTCCGCGCTTGGCTTGGAACTCTCCGTGGGCTCCTACTGAGTCCGGAACAAAGCGCCACCTCCTTCATCTGGCACGTGATGCCCTCCAATGTCACCTGCAGCTCCCCTAGTGCCCTGTCCTTTGGCCTCAGTGGCCTGACCACACGACCAGGCCACCACTCTCCTCTTGGAATGTCCAATGCCTTCCTGACCCCTCTCGCTCCCAGTGATGCCCCCTGAACACCTCCCCGGCCCCTGAACACACAGTGCAACTCTGACCCCCTGCTGCAGAGACGGATCTTACTGGCTTTTCTCGTCCCTCCTAGGGTGAGGGTCTGCTGCTCCCACAGTGCCCAGCCAGGGCCTGGAAGTTAGCTCAGTCAACGTGTTGTGTTCTGATTGCTATGATCGGAGCTCTTGGGTCTCCACTGTTAGGAGAAGAAAGAAGTCGACTGGTCCTTCATCACAGCCACTGCACTCGTGGCTGGGAGAGCTGCAGAGCGCGGTGGGAACACCATGGTGGGGTCAAAGGGCCGACCAGCGTTCAAAGCCATGGTCTGCCGCTTACCACTAAAACCTTCCCCGATGGGTCACCTTGACTCCCTGTCTCAGTCTTCCTATCTGTAGACTACCACCCTCGCAGGATGGCCACGAGTTGGGCGATGTATACCAGGGGCTCAGTGCCTACAACTGAGGCTCGAAAGACAGTAAAACACTCGTGACAATTATGTATATTAACGCAGCAGCACATGCAATAAAATAGAATATTTTGCTGGCTGGCACGAGAATTCCTTTTAAAGAATAATTGCATTTTTCAAAAAAATAAGCACTTAGAGTTGCAAAGTTAGGCTCTGAGATTATGGGGCAGAGAGGTACAAATAAATAGATGAAGAGAAGGGGGAATTTTTGAAAGAGTGAACTCAATTGCTCTGTGAAAGAAGTGAACAGATATTCAGAGTTGGGGGATCAGGAAAAGCGAGGAAGGGGAGAATAAAGACAGAATATAGGCAAGGGTTGGGGGAGTGCTTGAACCCCAAAGTATGAAAAAGCCAGGGAGCCATTCAAGCACAGAGATGCTGGATAGCAAGGTATGAAGTGAACATCTCTGATGTAAATCCCCTGTGCTCCTCCAGACCCCTGGGAAAACCTTCTACCCCTGGGAAGACTTCATAGTTTGGGGTGTGTGTGTGTGTGTGCAAATCAGAAAAACACAGATTTAAACTCCGAGTCTGAATCCAGACAACACAAAGCTGGGACAAGAGAAGATGCATAAGCCAGAAGCAGGGCCTCAGAGAGCAGACGGAATACACAGGTCCACCCCCAAGGCCTTCAGCCTGGAGAGAGACGGCAGGGGACCTGGGGTGCCCACTGCCTGCCAGGCTTCCTTCCAGGGAATTTCACCCAAATCTCCTCCCATCTTGGATGGCAATGATTACATTAATACAAAAAGGAGTTTTGTCACCATGAAGGACTTCTGTCTGGTTCTATGTGTCTGGAGGCAGGGCATGGTCCCATGGCCTCTCCCACCAGTTTGCCCAGAACCCAGCAGAAGACGGGAAGGCCAGCACAGAGCCCGTGCACCTGGCGGTCTCCATGGCAACCACTCCACGCCTGACCGCGGGGCCCTGACTTTCCGTGGGCGGGGCCTTACCTGCCAGGGGTAGACCACCCTCTTGGAGCAGGCAGTCTGGGTGCAGCGCAAGAGGCTGTGTAACGCGTGGGCCACGGCGTAGACGGCCGAGTACACGCTATAGACCACGCGCTCGCCGGAGAGCGTGAGGATGGTGTTGAAGGACGCTGCGGTGTCCTGGCAGGTGTCGCACTCCTGGTTGCAGGTGGCCCCCAGGCTGGTCCTGTTGGGCTCGGGCGGCCCGGCCTGGGCGGGGCGCATGCGGAACTCGCTAAAGCCCGGGATGGGCACGCTCTGGGTGGTGATGCCCAGGAAGGTGCCCGTGTTGCGAAGCTCGGTGAGGTTGTGCAGGACCGGGTCGATGGACCAGGACTCAGAGGCGATCCACACGGCGCCCGTGAAGTTCTGGCGGAGCACCTCGCGGAAGAAGTTGTGCAGGACCAGGTCGGGCGAGAACAGGACCACGATGCGTGCCGAGCTCTGCTGTAGCTTGTCCACGATGGCCTCCAGGCGCTGGTGCTCCCACTGCGTCACCTCCAGGTTGGGCTGCGGCATGGGCAGCGTCTCCTGGAAGGCAATGCAGATGTCGCGGGTGGCCAGACGCTCGTTGAGCAGCTGGCTGTTGTAGCGGCCATAGTCGTCGCTGCTCACCAACACGATGATCCAGTTCCAGCGGAAGTGAAGCATGAGCTGCACCATGGCCTCGATCTGGTGATCTGCACCCGGCACCATGCGCAGCAGGGCTGGGAAGAGCTGCTTGTTGCGCAGCTCGTCGCTCGTGGCACTGTAGGTGATCTGCCGGAGGGGACCGCCGCCAGCATGAGCGAGGGCCTCCCTAGGCCACCGTCGCCCCACCTGCCCCCACAGCACCCCCCCCATCCTTCCCCCTGTGGTCTCTGCTGAACATGGCAGTCGGGTGACCCGGCACACACCTGTCAGTCACCTTACTTCTCTGCTCAAAACCCTCCAATGGCTCCGAAAGTCACTCAGGGACAGCCAGAGTCCTAGTGGCCCCCAGAGGGCTCCATCACTGTCCCCAGCCCTCTCCTCTCCGACCTCATCTCCTCCTACTCTCCCCCGGGGTCCCGCTTCTGCTCCCAGGTTCTGTGAATGCACCAGGCACCTGCTGGCCTCTGCATTCTCTGCCCCCTCGTCCCAGAGGGCTCTTCTAGCCACCCTCACCTCTTCACCTGCCTCAGGTCTTGGTCCAGTTGTCAACGAGACCTGCCTGACCACCCTGCTGGAAACTGCAGTCCCCTCTACCTGTTCCACCTGCCCACCGACCTGTCCAGCCTCCCGGACCCTGCTTGCCTTTCAGTTCTGTGCACTGAACTCCTCACTTTCCCGCAGCATTATCATGTGGTTACCGACATGGCCTGTCTCTCCCGCTAGGAGATAGGCTCTTACATTTTGTCCCCTGCTGTATCCCCAGCCCGACAACGGCACTTAGCACAGGAGGTGCTCAATAAATATTGGTTAAGTGAATGAAAGAATGAGGTTAGTCCCGGACTACATGTCTCACATAAGCATATTAACATTTACTAAGCACCTACTATGTGTCAGACCCTTGGTGCTTTACATAATAAAAATGATGGCAAAAATTATAGTATTTTTAACTACCTACTATGGGCTGGCTTCCTGTGCCTTAACGCATAAAAACTTTAGACCAATTCTGGTTGAGGCATTTTTAATCATGATGACGATGACACTTACAATAATAGCACTAATACTAATGGCCCTTTTTCGAGGACCTGCTCTGTGGCAGATCCTCTGCTAGGCAACTGTACAGGATAACCATGAGCACTTTCTGAGTCTTCGTTTTTGTGCCAAGTGCTTTACCTAATGACCACTGCAGCGCTGACGAGCTACCGTACCACACAAACTCCTACCGAGGTTAAATCCTTTAACCTTCAGACAGTCCTGGGATGGAACTCTTACCATCCCATTTTACAGGTGGGGAAGCTGAGGCTCGGAAGGATTAAGAGATTTTCTCAAGGCCTCACCATGGCCAAGACTCAGAGCCAAGATGCACGCCCAGGTCTGTCTGCCTCCAAAGCCTGAGCTCTTAACCCACCAGCCGGGCTGCCTTCGCAGGGCCGGGGTTGACATTCCAACTCTGCTTCCTGCCTCCTCCTAGCCCCCATGACTAGTGGGGGAAGTGAGTCCTCTGGACAACCCCTCCTCCGCACCCTCCCCTGCTCCTTCCCCCAGGAGCCAGGGGCCTCACCTGGGGAAGGAGGAAGAGGGAGAGGAAGTGGGCCACAGTTGCGGTGGATTCGGAGTTGTCAGGGCCGATGACGGCCACCACACGGGGCACATAGTGGCTGTAGTCCTCCTGGATGGGCAGGGAATAGTCCTCCTGAGCCAGGAAGTAGAGCACGGGCTGCACGTTGTTGGAGATGTAGCAGATATCCACCATCTCGTAGCCCAGCAGCACACCCGGCAGGAGGTGGCTATGGTTGTTGATCTCCTCCACTGCGAAGCGCATGGCCTGCAGGAGGTTGTAGCCCAGCACCTTCATTTCATACCTGCGGGAGCCACACGGGGCGGGGGGTGCAGGTCCACAGTGAGAAGGGGCAGGGATAGGAGAGCCAGCTTGTCCCTTCTGCCTCCCATAAGAAATCCAGGAGTTGTCTGAGAAGGAGCCTCTCCAGAAGATTGTGGCATTTTTATCACATCATGGTCGCCACACCGTACCACAGCTCTAGAATCACCATCATCCCTATGACCACCTCTCATACTATGATCTTTGTGCCTACCATCAGTCACTACCATTGTCACCACTACCACCCTCCTATGATCTCTATCACTGCTCTATCAATGTCCACCAATGTGATCACCATTACCCACTACAATCTCTGTCGTCACTCTCATTGCTGTCACACTGTCAAACCTACTATTCCTATGAACAATACCATCACCTCTGCCATCACTAAAACCATATATCTGTGACCACCACGACCAATACCACCATCACCACCACTGCCATCACTACCACTGTCACCATCATCATCTTCATCACCATCATTACCATCATCTTCACCACCACCACTATCCTTACCACCAGCAACATCACCATCATCGCCATCATCATCTTCACCATCATTACCCTTATCTCATCACCACCATCACCACCACTGCCACCAATACCACCATCATCACCATCACCATCATCACCATCATCATCTTCATCACCATCATTACCATCATCTCATCACCACCATCACCACCACTGCCACCAATACCACCATCATCACCATCACCATCATCACCATCATCATCTTCATCACCATCATTACCATCATCTTATCACCACCATCACCACCACTGCCACCAATACCACCATCATCACCATCACCATCATCACCATCATCATCTTCATCACCATCATTACCATCATCTCATCACCACCATCACCACCACTGCCACCAATACCACCATCATCACCATCACCATCATCACCATCATCATCTTCATCACCATCATTACCATCATCTTTATCACCACCATCACCACCACTGCCACCACTACCCCCATCATCACCATCATCTTCATCACCATCATCACCATCATCTTCATCACCATCATTACCATCATCTTCATCACCATCATCACCATCATCATCTTCATCACCATCATTACCATCATCTTCACCACCACCTCCATCCTTACCACCACCACTAGCAACACCATCACCACCACCACCATCATCATCATACTCTTCACCATTTGCATTATCATCAGTATTACTGCTATCAACATTATCAGCATCACCAACCCTACCACCGTCACTTCACGGAACTCCCCATCATCATCACAGTCATCAGAACATTCAATAATGTGCCCAGTCCCATCACTGGCACCATCACCCTCACCATTCTCAAATCAGCATATAACCTTCCCCCACATCGCAGAAAGGGTGCATTTCTTAGAGTCAGTCCTTTATCATCTTTTGCACACTCCTTCCTTTATCTCTCTCTCTCAAAATGCCTTCACCCTCTCTGCACCAGGTCACTAATTCATAGTCCTATGCTTCCATAAAGATAGCCCACCTAATCTCGAATGATGCTGCCACCCCGTGGGGCTCACAGGGGAAGGGTAGGTAAAGGAAATCCCTTCCAGTCCTGGAAGCATCCCCACCCACCTAACCACAGCCCTAGGGAAATGCAAACCTTCCCCTCCAGTCTGAGAACCTCCTACAGAAAAACCACATTTCTGCTTTCCAAAGGCATAACCCTTGGTTTCTAGACTGGGCCCTGACGTGGACTCACTTGCCAAAGTAGGTGGGGGTGGTTTTGATAGTCCCTACAACCCCTCCAGGCTCAAATATCCTGTAACTCTTTATTAAGAGATGTGACGTTGGGACAACCAGGTCTCTGTGTTTCAGAACACAATTGCTGCGGATCTTGGTAACATGAACTGTGGGTTCTCCCTGCGGGCCAGTGGGGATAATCCAGGATGGGGGGTTGGCAATGAATGAGGAGGAGCATTTCGAACCCTGGGTCCTGGCCTGGTCCCCTGAGGACCACAGGATCAGCACAGGCTTCCCACCCCACCCCCATCACCACTTCCAGCCTCACACTGGAGACTCACTCCTTGCACTGGGGCACCTGCAGGAAGTTGAGGTGGACGATGCCCTTCACGTTGGCATGGAGGGTGAAGAGGCCACCCAGAAGGTAATCCCCAGCCAGGTAGAAGTCTGAGTTCTCAGCCGGCACAGCCAGGACCTGCAGCAGGATGAACAGGAAGCAGACCGCCCTGGCCCGGGGTTCCATGGCTGGGAAGTGGGGGTCCCTGGAGGTGGCCCTGCCTCATCAGAGAGCTGGCAGCTTGACACCAGGGGATTTGCACAGACATTTACATAATGACTGCTCTGCTATGGCTCATGGGGCAGGGAAAGCACCTGGGACAGGTGGAGAGGTTTGAGAACTCCGGGGGAAAAGGAGGAGGCTGGAACTAGGATGATCCCTTCCTAGGGCATGTTGGGACCTGGGTGGTCTGGAAGACCCCCACCTGGAAGTAGAGAAAGCATGTCCTGCTAACTTGGACACTCCCTAGCCTTCTGCCACTGAGTTGAGGACAGGTCTCATGCCCCTAATGTTTCTGACACTTGGGAGTCAAGGACACAGATACTCACCCAGGAGACAGAGTAGGCTGGCAAATGGAGCCCGAGCTTTAGAGCCAGATCAAGTGGAGCCTGGCATATAGTAATTCATGGCATGTGACCCACAGCAGGTGTTCCAGAAGTAGCAGCCGTTGTCAATAAGAACCAGGCACCATGCTGCGTGCTTGCCATTCACCATCTCGTTTAATGCTCGCAATAACCAGGACTGTTACCAGCCCCATTTCACAGATGAGGGAACTGAGGCACAGAGAAGTTAAGAAACCCGCCCAGGGTTGCACAGCCAGCAAAGCTGGGATTCAAATCCCACAGTCAGATTCTAGGGCCTGGCTCTTAATCTCCATGATATATTACATCATGAAGTTATTTCCTTTGAGAAAAAAATAGCAGAGCAGCAGCAAAGAGAATGGGAGGGAGGTGGGAGGCAGCTGCCCTCTGTCAGCCCAACAATCCATCAATCAGCTCTGCTGAGCGAGCCCCCTCTGCACCCAGCACCAGGGACGGGGGCACCGTCAAAAATGAAAGCTGAAAATTTCCAAACTCAAAGGTGACTACACCCAAGGAGTGGGATGGAGGGGGATGGTTCCAGCAAACCAGGCACCTGTTTGAATCAGAGACCCCGCCCAAAGGATGCGTGGCCTAGCAGGGGCCTTGGGACACCTGTTGTGGAAGTCTCAAAGCAGACAGGTCCCATCGGGGCCCCCCGGGGTCCAGCGCTATGAGGAAAGGAGGCTTCAATGCACAAAAAGCTGACCCCAAACCCCACGGTCTCGCCCTGTCCCACTCCAGCCAAGCCCGTGTTCTCCTTCAAGGGCTGGTCGGAGCCCTGCCTCCTCTGGGAGACCGTCCCTGGCCCGAGTGCACAGGACCCACCCCGGCTCTGAGCTGACCTTCCCGTCCGCGTCGTCACGGGGCACGGCTCACAGCCTGGTGTGGTTGACTGGTTCCCGCCGATGACTGTGTCCTAGCGTTTGAGGCAACATGACTCTGGCCAACGTGGAGTGAACAGCAGCTGTTGCTGTGTGCTCACAGGCAGGTACTAAGCTCTCTGAGCCTCCACTCTCTCCCCTTCTGAAACGGGGACCATAATTCCAGCCTGATGGGATGGGTGTGGGTATTACATAAGACGGCACACGGGAACCGGGGGGTGCAGAGCAGCCCCCAGAGAAAGGTAAATTGGCTGAAGTGCAACACCGTCCCTTCCTGTAAGGAAACGAACTTCCGCGAGCTGGGGACTGGCACCAGGGACGCTACACCTTGCAGAAAGAGCCCAAAGCTTCGAGAAGCTACCCTGAAAGGTGTTGGATGTCTTTAGCAGCTCCAGAGGGAGCACCCCTCCCTCACCTGGACCCCTCCTGGGACGGAGTCGTCCCACAGACGATTAGAATGACAGGGAAAGCCTTCTGGTGCTGTGGAAACACGCAGAATTTGCTGTGTGATCTTGAGTCTGTCCCCGCCCCTCTCTGGGCCCATGTCAACCAGTGCCTGGGAGGGGAGACCCAACCCATAAAACAAAATGAAGAGCCGTGCCTGGCTGTCTGGAAGGGTGGGTTCTGGACCTGGCTTCAACTCCACGGGCCTCAGTTTCCTCATCCGTATAAGGGGAGGCCCTCTTTGTATTGCCCTTATCCACCCCCACCTCATCAGCAAGTCCAAAGCCCCAGCCCGACTTCACCCTCTGTACCTGGGGTTGTCTCCAGACCCCTTGTCCCCCTCTTGCTACACCCAAGTTCAGACCCTCCTCGCCTCCTTTCTAGACCTCTCTGTCAGCCTCACGCTGACCGTTTGGAGCATAGCTCTATCCCTCGCTCTACCACCTCGTGGGGCTCCCCATGGCCTGCAAGACCATGGCTGGGTTCCTGGCCTTGGCATTTGAGGCCTCACCAGCCTGGCCCCAGCTCCTCCATCGTCTCCGACCCTGCCTTTGCAGCCTGCTCTCTCCTGCATCACGTGCCCCAAACCACACCCACACTGGCCTCCTCGGCATGGGGTCCCTGGAGGCTGTTCCCAGGATGGCCTGCTGGAGCCTCCGAGACCAGTCACCTGCCATACCAGACACTTGGGCCGTTGGGAGGATAACAAAAGAGCACGTTTCCAGGGCCTGGTATAGGCCAGGCATTGTGTCAAGCACTTTATATGCATTATATTGTTTAATTCTCTCAAATACTCTGCAAAGTAGCCATTTTTACTCCCATTTTAAAAACAAGGAAACTGAGAGGCGCCTGGGTGGCTCAGTGGGTTAAGCATCTGCCTTGGGCTCAGGTCATCATCCCAGGGTCCTGAGATCGAGTCCTGAGCTGGGCTTCCTGCTCAACGGAGAGTTGGCTTCTCTCTCTCTCCCTCTGTCCTTCCCCCTGCTCATGCTCTCTTTCTCTCTCAAATAAATAAAATCTTAAAAAAAAAAAAAAACAAGGAAACTGAGGCTGAAAGTTTAAACATCTTGCCAAGAGTCACACAGTGAATAGGACTTAGACCCAGACTTCCCAAGCTCTTAACTCCCAAGCTACCTGACTTTAGTGTGGTCTTCCCATAGCAGCTGTCACCATGATGCCCACCAAGGTGGGGGGGGGTGCTGCCCTCCCCCACTGCAGGTCTGCCTGGAGGCCAAGGTGCTGGAGAAGGACCCATCAGTTCCAGGGCACGGTGACTGCACACGGCAGTTCTGAAGAGGGGGAAGGAAGATGCCGCTTGCTGAGAGGCTCTGGGACGTTCTAGAGACTCCCAGAAAAATCAGCCAAGCTTGGGGGGAGGGCGGTAAGCAGATGGTAGAGAAAGAAAGCATCTAAATGAACTGGAGCCCCTGGGTGAGGGTCCGACACCAGGTTGCGGGGGGTGGGGGGCGTGGAAGACGGGGATGGCCAAGAAAGCCATTCACCCAGTGGGCACGGGCGAGCCTACCATGTGGCAGGGCCAGGTGGGGTCCAAGGGACACAGCAGGGACACACAGGACTATGGCCTCCGTGGGGGAGGCAGGGTCTGTGCCACGCAGCCTGGGGGGACGATGGTGGCAGTGCACATGGTCACTTCCATTGCTGATGTCTTCTGTGGGCTCACAACGTGCCAGGCACTGAGTGGAGCCCTCTCCATCTACTTCATCCTTCCAGATGTGCTACTGTTATGTCTCCACTTGGCAGATAAGAAGGATGAGGTCCAGAGAGGGACAGCAACTTACCCAAAGCCACACAGCAAGTATGTGGCTTGGAGAAATCTGAAACCCTAATGGGGGCTGCAGGGAGTGGTGGCACCTGAGGGGCTCCCATGAGAAAGGAATAAGGGGCCCCCTTGACAGGGATGATCTCTCTGAAGACCAAAATCTGAAGAAGGAGCACAGGACAGAGCGTCAGGAGTCTTGGCTTCCGGGCCCGCTCTGCCCTAACTACCCTTGTAGCCAGTTACCGCTGCTCTCTGGGCTGCAGTCTCCCTACCAGTGCTTCTTAACATTTCAGGGGCGAGGATCCCTTTGAGATTCCGACGAAAGCCTGGACACGGACACACACAGAGGGGCAGGTGGGTGAGGCTGGGGGGTTGGCAGCTCTGAGGACAGGCGCCCAGGAAACCCGCAGCGCTGTGACTCTCGTTCAAGGCTGCACGCACAGCATGTGCTCCAAGGTGGCCAGGACCCGGCACAACAGTCACCCTCATGGCCCAGTCCAGGCCCGAGTCCCCGTGTCCAGACCTGTGTGGCCATCGGCAGCCAAGGTGGCAGAGAACCATGACAGGCTTATGCAAAGTACACGGGGGAGAGGGGACAAGGACATGGGGGTCAGGAAAAGCTGCCCATTTGCCTTGCATCTGCTTCCCCCTGTGCTCACGGAAAGAAACTGGCCACATTTGTTTTGGCCTAGAAGGAGCCGCCCCAAACCTCCCTCCTCCCCCTGCTGCCGTGGTCGGAGGGGGATGGAGCACAGGGGGCGCCCCGAAGAGAGTCTTGACCCCAGGGACTTGGGGCTCTATCAGCTCCTCTCCTCTACCCGACCCTCCAATCTCTCTACCAACTTGCCCATCGCTCCCTTTGCTGCTCTGCACCCCCCAACCTGCCCTCCCACCCACCCACCCACCCCGGCATTTTCCTTCTCTTTCTTTCCTGCCTGTGCCGCCTCGTCTAGGACGAAGTTGGGCAGCTGGAAACCGAGCTCCGGTCTGGCTCAGCGGGGGACAGGGGCAGCAGGGCCTCCGCCCCTAGGAAGGTCTGGCAGACAGGCGGCTCCAGCCAGCCCAGTTCAGAGACACCCCGGTGGAGGGTCCCTGGGGAGGCCTCAGAGCCAGTTCTCAGGAACCCCAGCCTCACCAGTCACTCCTCTGAGAGAAGTTTCTAAGTAAAAGTGGAGCGGATGGCGTGGCCCCTGGAGGAGGCCACAGGCTGGAGAAAGAAGCAGAAACCGCGTCCCACAGGGAGGAGGTGAAGGAATGGGGACATTGAGCCCAGGGGAGGAAGACTCAGGGAGCTCCTGCCAGGAGAGGAAAGGGCCGTGATGGGGAAGGGGGGTGGTCTTGTTCCCTATGGCTCTAAGGGCCCAGCCCAGCCCAGGAGCCAGGGGCCAGGGGCCAGGCAGCAGGCTGTGACTCCTCTCCTCTTCCTCGCCGCTAAATGGCCCCAGCCATCCTCGATGGGGCGAGTGAATGAGATGAAGGCATCAGGAACCTGCTTGGTGCAGGATAGCAAACATCACGCACCCCAGTGTCGAAGGCTTTGCTCCTGGCGTGGGGCTCCCGATTTTAACCCCGATCAAAGGCTGGGGTCTAGGACTCGGTACAACCCTTCTAAGGTTCAGATCTGCCCAGCCTGGTTTCCAGTCCTGGCTCTGCCACTTACTGGCTGTGTGAGCCCCCCCAGGCATGTCCCTCTCTGAGCCCCGCTCTGCTCCCAGTGTCTGCCTGGATACGCATCACGGAGCGGGTGCCCGACAGGACCTCAGCTCCCTCGCTGTGCCCCGGCCCCCGTGGGCCAAGGGCTCCAGCGGCTGAGGGCGACTGCCTGAGCACGTGGGGCCTGGAGGGAGGACATGGCAGAGCCTTCGGGCAGAATTCCGACGTGCGTCGGGCACCCGGGGGTCGTACGGCACCTGTGCCACCATCCAGGGTGACTACCAACCACACGAGTGAGAGTGGAGATGGGCTGCTTGTGTTTGGAGCCACCGTGACAGCCGTGCCTCATCCACCCACTCGCTGGATGGCTCCCACCCTGAAGCCACTGGGTTCCCACAAGGGACCAGGGCAAAGAGACCAGGGGGTGCTGTTATGGCCACCAGGAAAAGTTCTGTCCCTGCCCCTCACTGAGCAGGTCTTCTTTCCCTGGGCCTGTTTCCTCATCTGGGAAATGGGGCTGAAAGAATACCGCCTCCCTCACAGGCCCGTGTGGCCCCCGATAGCTGGAGGGAGCAGCTGGCCCAGTAACAGGTGCTCGGCGACGCCTGGGCACAGGTATCCAGGACGCAGGTGTGAGGGCATGTGGGAAATAGCAGGTTCTCACCTCAGTCTGCAGGGCATGTCATGTGATCCTCAGCTCCCTGAGAAATGTCAATCAAGTCTGAGCGTGGGAGTGGGGTCCAGGGCTCAGGGAATGGGGGGGCTAAGACGGGACTGGAGCCCAGGCCTGCCTGATGCCAGGGCTGCATGCACTCCGAGGCGCCGCGGCTGTGCTTATGAGCAAAGGCCTGGCAGGTGGAGATGGGAACCACCTGCTGGTGTACTAGTGCCTTCACCCACCCGTGCCTCAGTCTCCCCATCTGTAAGAGGGGAGTAGCAGATGTGCCTTCAGGGGCTGCGGCGAGGCTCTAAAGACATGGTGCAAGGCCCGGCACACAGACTGCGCCCACATAACGTGGTTCCTGCTGTTTACTGTGCCGGCCCCCAACAGACCACACACAGGGACGGTGCCCATGGTGGCTTCATGAAAACGAAGACGCAAGCTTGTGAAGAGGGTGGGTCTCCACCCTGCCTCTTCCTCGAGCCCCCCTCCCCCAGCCCGGGAGCTCTGGGTAAGCTTGGAAGGCCAGGAGCCGGCACAGGTGGCCCCTCATTTCCCTAGAGCGCACGCCCGACTGGCAGCCCGTGGGACAGCGGTGGCAGGGACATCCGGCCTCAGTCAAATGGTTCACGCTCTGAGCCTGGACTGGTGGCCAGGCCCCCGACCACCACAGGGAAATGAAGAGGATCCTCGGGCCACTGCGGACACGGGCCCTTCCTGGGGTGGCCATGCAAAGAGGGCGGGTGCTGGGCCCACAGGAGCCCCCAGCCTTGCGAGTCAGGGGTGCCAGAGCAGAGGAAGGTAAAGCAAGGGCTTGGAGCTCCCCCCC
This sequence comes from Ursus maritimus, assembly GCF_017311325.1. Lineage (NCBI taxonomy): Eukaryota > Metazoa > Chordata > Mammalia > Carnivora > Ursidae > Ursus > Ursus maritimus. The sequence goes on from NW_024425786.1 coordinate 13,465,330, forward strand.
CCCAGTTAAAAGGAGGCAAAGGCACGGGGCGGGGAGGGGGTGCAGTGGAAGAGGAACGGCTGGAAATCACAGACCTGACAGAGCAGCTGGCAGAGAGCACGGGGGGTGGGCACTCGCCCCCAGGTTCAAACTCCCGCCCCGCTATGAACGAGCCGTGGGACCCCCTACTAGCCCTTCCACTGAAGGCAGATAACGGTTGGCCAATAAGGTCAATGTCAGGCTAGATGAGACCACGTAGACAAAGCCACCTCTGCTGTGTCAGCGTGACCTTGAACAAGCCACTCCATTTGCTCCCAAACATTAACGGGCCCTACGCAGCCTCTAGAAACGCAGCTGCCACCTTTTCTGCCAGGGAACTCCAGCCCGGGCCCTCTGGGGGCTGCCCTACATCCTGAGAGAAGCCCCCTCTGGCACAAATCCCCACCTGGGGAAGCCGGGGGGGGGGGGTGCTGCCAAGGGCAGAGTCTCCATCCCCTCCCCACAGCTCTGAGATCCTGCCGCCAACAGCCCCGATCAATGGACCCCGTGGCTCAACAGACCCTGGGACGGGGAGGTGTCACGTGGCTAGGAGCTCATTTTATGTCCTTTGGGGGCAGGCCAGGCCAGTTTCCCCTCCAAGTCAGCCGGCCCCTGTGGACTTAGACCCACAGATTCTGGCTCAAGCTAACTGGCCGTGGTTGCTCGCCACCATCCCCCCTCCCGCCCCCGTCATTTGGCCAATTGAGGTCTTTCCAAGGCAGATCAGTGCCGGGTATGGACATCTGGGGGAGGACAGAGAATGGGTTTGGGAATCAGACCATCCCCACGGTAGGCCATACCCTTGGCAAGTCCCCACACCCCCGCACTCGTTTCCTCTTCTGCCAAATGGGAGCATGGCAGCGTGTACTCCATCAGGCAGCTGTGAGAAAACACACAGTCCTCCAGAGGAACAGAACCAACAGAATATACAGATATACCATAAGGAAACTGCTTGAACAATCTTCGAGGCTTGGTAAGTGCAAAATCTGCAGAGCGGCCAGCAGGAAGAGGGAAGAGTCACAGCTGAGTCCTTTGGGCTGTCCATCACCAGAATCCCTTTTGGCTTGAAGGAGGTCAGTCTTTGTTCTATTAAGGCCTTCAACTGATTGGATGAGGCCCACCCACAGAAGGGAGGACAATGGGCTTTCCTCGGAGTCCACAGATTGAAATGTCAACCTCATCCAAAAACCACCTTCATAGAAACATCCAGAATATTTAACTAAATACCTGGGCACCACGGCCCAGCTAAGTTGTCACATACACTTTAACCATCACGACACAGTAGCAGTGGCTCTCACAACAATGTACATACATGGTTAACATGGTTGAATCATTCATTCCGTATCTGGCATCGTTCTAAACAACTACACGGATTAACTCACTCAGTCGTCAGGACAGCCTGCGTGCATGTGCGTATGTGTATAATTACCCACCTTAGATAAAGAGAGAAGTGCAGAGAGGTTGCACAACTTTCTGAGGGCAGAGCCAGGATTTGAACCCAGATTGGAACCCATCTGACTCCAGTTCCCACACCTCCAGCCCATATTCCCAAACATCAGTGCCCGCCTTTCCTTCCATCCCGCTGGGGGCCCCGCGCTCCTGACGTGAAGGACACACGAGCAACATAATGTCCCGTATATCAGCATTTCTTGGGAGAAGCTGGCCAGCCCCCAACACCCCGACAGGAAAGACCAGCGATTTGATTACATAACAAGCATTTATTAGGGTGGCAGCAGAGCGAATCCCACCGCCACCTCCCAGTGTCGAATCAGTAGAACCAGGACCACCTCCAGCACCTCTCCCCAGCTGACTGGCCGCGCCAGGCAGCGATGAGGAACGTGGAAGGAAGCAGATCCTACGCCCCGCCCCGGCAGTGTGACCACCGGACCGCGGGCCACAGTGTACAACCATGGTGCTCGGCGGCCAGCCCCACAGGGGACCCATGCCGGCTGACCTTGAGGAAGGGCCAGCACTCTTAGGGCCCCTTAAAAACTGTCCCCCAAAGTCACCCCTTATCAATCCCCAACCCCCCTGAAATCCAATTGGCAGGTTTTTTCTGTGTGTCCACCAGCCGGCTACATCGCAGAACGGGCCGCCTAGGGACCAGTCCACTCACAGAGCCCCCTCTGCAAAGGAGGGAAGGTTCTATGGGCCATCCTCGGCCCAGGCTGGACGGGAACCCAAGGCCAGGTGTCGAGGCTGGGAGAAGGTGGGAGCAGTCTCCCCAGGCCTGTTCTACCACAGCCAGTGGGGGCCGAGCTCCTGCAGGAAACCCTGGGCCAACACAGGTGGGGAGCACGGTCGTCTCTGAAGGTAGAGCCGAGAGACGATGGCAAGCTGAGATGGCACGAAGGTCCACCGAGGGTCTTCCAAAACCACAGCCCAAATGGGAAGGACCACCCATCCTGCACCTCAGCAGGTAGCCTGCCCCCAAGCCCACCACACGGAGACGGCCAGGAATGATGCGGGCCTCCGGAAAACAGAGGTGCCCTGGAGAAAGGCACACGGGTGTCTAAGGCATATGGTCAGGCACAGGTACCCGCTGGCCCAGCTGGGCGTGGGCCGAGCCCTGGTGAGGAAGAGCCCGGACCAAAGAGGGCCAGGCCCGCTGGTGCCCCCATGCCCTGCAGCCACCCTGGGTCACACCTAATCCTGGAGTCCTGGGGGAACCAAGGCCAAGGCCAGGAGTCTCTGGATGCTCAGGTTTGCCAAGGGGCCCAGAGCTGCTTCCTTGTCCCAAAGGGACCCTGGGAGGCACTCTACTGCCATTCCCCAGGTCCCTGAGCCACTGGGCCACAGTGCAGAGAAAGAAAACAGGTGGAGAACCTGCCAGAAAGAACCTCTAGGACAGCCGTGAGATAAGAGGTGGCAGCCCTGTTCCTCCCCAGCATGGTCTCCAATCAGAGCCCGCACCTGCCCCTGAGGAGGGGACAGGCCAGGATATAGCCCAGCGCAGGGCAAGGGGGCAGTCTCAGCCCCGGAGAGGGGGCCGTCCCAAGGGGAGCAGGTCAAAGGGGCTGGAGCGGGGCCAGTGCACTGAGGTCAACCGTCCGGACAGACAGGTGGACAGACAGCAGAGGTGCCAAGCGGGGCTCACTGCATGTAGGCGTAGCGCCAATCCCCCAGAGGCTCGTGGGTCTCCTTGATGACCTGGGGCGACGTCCACCGCAGGACATAGTGGGGCCCCCCTGGCTTGTCATTGGTTCCTGCGGAAAGGACAGTTCTGTTTTTCTCTGAAGAGATACGGCAGCTCCGCGCAGAAGGGAAGGGGGTGGGAAGAGCTGACAGACTAACCCGGGCACCGGCACAGGCAATAAGCAGCTCAACAAAAACCGAATGTGTCCACGACGACAGGGTTTCCTGAGCTCACCTGTGCGGCGCGCTCGGTCAGAGGTCAGGTGAGGTGGGACCCAGGCTCCCTGGGGCCGTGCGCCCCACCCGCAAGGGGTGTCTGGGAGCACTGTGGAGAGTGCACTCCACTGGGACCCACTGGCCCTGGCTCTGCACCAAGGCAGCTGTGATCTAGGGCAAGTCACTGTCCACCCCCTCTCTGAACCTCAGTTTCCCCATTTGTAAAGAGGAGGAGTTGCACTGAAGTGACCCTGGAGCACGGTGGTAAAAGGCGTGGGTGCTGAACCGAAATGCCAGCTCCACCACTTCGCAGCCACGTGCTCTTGAGCAAGTCGCTCCCCCTCCCTGTGCGTCAGTTTACCCCTCTGTAAAATGGGAAGAACAACGGTAACTTCCTTAGCTCCGCCCCACAGCGTTTGCTATTATTACTCTTAACACCCTTGAAGTGAGGGGTTGAGAGTCTCCGGACAGAACCTGCCCCCGCCCTGGAAAGGAGGACGCACTCACCAGAGGCTCGGGCCCCCCCAAAGGGCTGCTGGCCGACCACGGAGCCAGTGGACTTGTCATTGATGTAGAAGTTGCCGGCCGTGTTCCTCAGCACCGTTGTGGCCTCCTGGACAACAGTCCTAGGCAGCAGGGCGGTGTTAGCAAGGGCCCCGGCTCGCCTGCCCCCAGCCCCGCATCCGACCTCCAGCAGCCAGCTGCCCAGCCCACGCCAGCTGCCCGGCAGACGGGGACCGGCCCCAGGGGCTCTAGACCCCTCGGGCAGGGTCTGAGAGCCTCTGCGCCCCCTCCTCCTCCTGAACGTGGTTAGCATGCCCCCCCCCACCCCCGCAGGGCTGCTGCAAGAGCTGAACGGGAAGATGAGCATCAGGCTGCATGCGCTCAGGGAGCGGCCCCCACCCCTGGGAGCTGGAGGATCCCCCAGGCCCCCACCCTGACCCCAGGTTCCAATCTCCTCTCCACCCTCTTAGGGGCAGAGGGGGCAGCAGCTAGTGCCACGGAGGAAGGAGAAGCCGAGGGCTTAGCACCACGGCGTCCTGGCTCAGACGCAGCTGCGGCAGGGTGAGCAGCGTGCCCCTGGCCCGAGCCCAGCTTTCCTGCTCGGCAGCAGGAGGCAATGACCTTGCGGAGTGGGGCCCCATCAGACCCACGGGAGCTGGTCCAAAGCTCGGATTCCACGGCCCCATCCCCAGAGATCTAGTTTCCGTGGCCAAAATGGGACCCCAGAATCTGCGTTTCCGTAGAGAGCCCGGCTGCCTCTGTCCCCGTGCTTGGGCTGCCTGCCCGCCTGCCAGTGGGGGCTGAAGTGAGGGGAAGGGGTGGCATTAGTACTAGGATCCTCGTCCAGGAGGGTGGTCTCGGGACAGGGTGGGGCAGGACACCAGGACAGGAGCAGAAGGGCGGTGGCCACTCACTTATCCTGGGCGAACACTGCCCCCGTGAGGCCGTAGCTGGTGGTGCAGTCGACCAGCCGCAGCGTCTCCTTGTACTCGTCGTCCGGGTAGACGTACACGGTCAGGACGGGCCCGAAGATCTCCTGACACAGAAGCCCGGGAGTCAGACCCCACTGGGACCAGAGCCCCAAAGCCTCTCAGGCCCCTGCTCTGGCCTCTGCCTCCCCCCCCACTCCCCTCCCGGTCCACACAGCTCGAAGGGCCAGGCACCTCCCGCTGGGCTCCCTTAGGACAGAGCAAAGTCCTAGTTCCTGCCCTGTCCACCGCATCCCAACCTGGCGAAGATCCAAGGACACTTTCTGGCTCTCCGCACCACCAAACCCACACCCGAGAGCGAGACTCCTGGCAGCAGCTGGCACAGGAATTGCCCGGCAATATCACTGTCCCTTCTGCCACCCCTCCACTGCCATCCTGGACAAGTGCTTTGACCCCTCAGAGCCTCCATTTCTCATCTGTAAGATGGGAATGATAACACCCTCTCCTCTCAGTCAAGGGCCCAGCTGTGGCCGGCCCAGAGTTAAGATGGGGACAGTGGCCTTAGTGGCCACGGGCAGTGGAAGTGCTGGGACATTGCCAGGCTCAACAGTGTCAAGGACAGAGCCCTGGATTTGGGGTCAGGAGGCCTAACTTCCAGGCCTGGCTCTGCTCTCACCAGGAGTGAGACACTCCCTTTCTGGGACCTCACACTCCCATCTGTGAAATGCAGTAACACCACAAGAAGCCACATTCCAGGGTCCTGCGCGTGCTCCGCTTGGCGCAGAGACTGTTCTCTACGCCCCAGGCTGCCTGCCCTACTCACCTCCTTCATGATGGGCTCCTGAGGGTCCTTGCTCTCGACGATGCAGGGTTCCACGAAGTAGCCCACAGAGTCGTCACACTTGCCCCCAGCCAGGATGGTGAGGCTGGGTGAGGAGCGGGCGTGCTCCAGCCACTTCTTGATGCGGCCGAAGGACTGGGATTGGCGGGGGGGGGGGGGAAGGGGTGTCACAGACCAGCTGCGAGGCCATCCCCAGCAGCAGCGCCCCCCACCCACACTCACCCCAAAGCATTTGTGCCTGAAGGGCCCAAATTCTGGAATGGGGAGAGGGCAAAGCCAGAGTCTGACTAAGCCATGGCAGAAACAGGGGCAGACGTACACGCCCATGTGAGAAAGAGTGTGAGGGTGAGTGTGTGTGTGTGTGTGTGTGGCAGAACCACAAATACACGTACAGAAACGCAACACACACGAATGTACACACAGGCATATGCATGACCACAAGCCTTCATGCTTAAGTACGTGTTTATACATGTGCCCGTGTTACACGTACGTGTATGAATGCAGACGACGTCCACCGATACACATACGGACACACACACGAACACACGTGTGCACACACGAGGTGTATCTGTTTGGAGGTGTATCTGTTGGAGATGGCGCACTGGTGTGTATGTGGGCGTGTGTCTGCGGGTGACCCACACGCCTGCCTACGCACCAAGCTCATCAGTGTGCTGTGGGCACACACAGGCACGTGCTCGTGTTCAGGCTCACACTGCAGCCACACGGGCCTGTCTGTGTGCATGTGGGCACTCCGTGCGGGTTTGTCGAGCCTGGGTGCAGGACGCACGGAAGAAGCTGGTTACAGATGTTTCTGCCGGTTTCCAAGCTCAGGGTGGGGGCGCCCGTGCAGCCATCGGACTGCCTTGCCCGGAGCAGTGGGGCTGGGTCGCCCCCAGTCAAGGCCCCCAGTCTCCCACCCAGGGCAGGGGCCCGGCCCCCTGGGAACACCTGCTTCTTGCCCGTACCTTGGCATCAATCACGGCCGAGAAGAAGGTCCCAAAATCCTCTGCGGGCTGGGGGCAAGGGAGACACCAGGAGAGCTGGAGTCACCACGGGCCGCAGACAAAGGAGCCCCCTCCCCGCACACCCCAGCCCCGCTGCCACTGCCACTGCCACCGCCACCGCCCAGGAGCCTCCAATCCCATCAGCCACCCGCTGGGCCGCGGCGGGGAGGACGCGCCACTCACGTCGCCCACTTTGATCCTGCCATGCTCCTCCAGCAGCCGCCCTTTGATCTGCGGCCACAGCGACTGTGGCACGTAGAGGCGGGAGCAGGCTGAGCACTTCTGGCCGCCGTACTCGAAGGCCGAGCGCAGGGTCCCGCTCACCACGCTGTCCACGTCGGCCGAGTGGTGCACAAAGTGGAAGTTCTTCCCCCCACACTCTGCAGTGGAGAGGGGGCGTGAGGGGAGCCGGCTTCCCGGCCAGCCCCGCCTGTACCTGTGCACAGGTGTGTGCAGCCCCAACCCCGGGTCATGGCTGGACAGCACCCCGGAAGCCGGCGAGCCAGGCCCATCTGCCACCCTATGGCTGGGGAAACTGAGGCTGGGGCACGGTTGCTCCCACCATCAAGGCAGAAGGACCAGAATCTGAGGCTCCCAGGAGCCAATCCATTCCCAGAAGTGGACATAGCTTTCTTGGCACCTTCCCGACCCCCAACCCGGTGGGAGGAGAAGGAGGGAGTCTACTCCACGTCGGCCACCAGGGATGGTCCCTCTTCCCTACTCACGGCAGCAAACACCGCCTCCCCCTCGTTTTCTCAGCCCCTGGGCCCTGGTCTCCTCCCTCCATGAAACATTAGTGACCAGCAGCTCCTGGTCACAGAGCACGAACCACCTGCCAAACTCCGCTCAGAGCACCTCCTGCTTTGTCTCCTGAAAGCCCCACAGCAACCCTGTCGTCCCCATTCTAAAGACAAGAAAACAGCGCCTGGCTGACTCAGCCGGAAGAGCATGCAACCTTGATCTCTCTGGGTCGTGAGTTCAAGCCCCACGTTGGGTGTAGAAATTATTTAAATAAATACTTAAAAAAGAGAGACACAGAATAAGCCTGGAGGCTGGGAGGTGGTCGAGAAGCAGCGGCCTCCCTCCCTTGGGGCGCAGCGGGAAGGGGGCAGAAAACAGAAACCCAGACACAGCTCACTGCTCCCACCTTGTGAAGGGTGGACTAGGGTGGCGACGCCACAGCTGGCTGAGGGCGCACCTTCCCTGACCCCCCATCAGAGCGTCCACCAGCTCAGGAGTGGGTCCAGTCTCCCCGTGGGCCCCACGTCATCCCCAGGAGCAAGAACGTGTAACGACCAGCCCCCTCCACCTGGACGGCCTTCTCTTAGGGACTCAGCCCTTTGCCCAAAAATCTTGGTCCATGGGGGCCAGAGAGTTTAGGAAACGTGTATCAGTCCTTGCTCCTAAAAATACGTCATGCCTTTAAAAGCATTAAAGGCTCTGGGAAGTCCTGCAGACAAGGAATCTGTTTTGCTTCCACACAGCAAATCTCCTTGACCATGCACGTGTTTCTTTGTGGGAAAATTCGCAGTATTTCAGTTAAGCTCCAGCCTTGCGGAGCTCTCGGGCCCCTGTCCTGCTGGCCCCCTGCCTCCCAACGTCACCTACACTGGCCTCATTCCCACCTCGTGGCCCCGGCACCTACAGGTCCCTCTGCCACCATCTCGGTGAACAGCCGCCGCCAGACACACGGGACTACTCACATTCACACTCATTTAAATGAAGCAAAACCAACCATTCACTTCATCGGTCACACCAGCTGCCTTTCGAGTGCTCGACAGGCACCTGTGGCTTCCGGCCCCTGGGCCACACAGCGCACGCGTGCGCACACACACACACACACACACACACACACGACACATCTCCATCAGCACCCAAGGTTCCACCACACAGCGCCGGGCCCGCGACGGCTCGGCTCTCCAGACCTTTGCGAGGCTGGCTGGCTTCCTCTCTGTATCCAGGTCTCAGCTCAAAGGCTCCCTCCTTGAAGAGGGCCACCCGACCCACCACCCTAGATGACGCCCGCCCAGGGGTCTCTGCACGCCGTCTTCCTCTCTGTGGATTCTCCACACCGTCTGTGTGCTGCCATCTGCCTCCTGCTACCGAACACAAGTTCCGAGGGCTGGGTCTGCGCCTCTCGCCATCCCAGCATCCCTGGTGTCCAGAAAGTGCCTCCACAGCGGCTTAATATTCCATTTGCTGAATGATGAGTGAATGAATGAACCGCACATTCTAGGGCCCAAGCCCCAGGATCTAGCAGAGCCGAGGCTCCGCCCCGGAGGCCCCTCACTGCTCACCTCCTGCAGGGCTGCCCCCCCCCCCACCACGGGGGCACCACCTCGGCCTCTTCCTCCTTCAGGACAGTCAGGGAGGGTTCCCTGGGGCCCCAGGGAGGGCGCTGGGAGAGGGGACCCTTACCTCCGGCCAGACGTGGGAAGGTGCGGAACCGGTCCAGGTTCTGGGCCACCTGCTTCCACAGGTGTTTGAAGGTGCTGAAAGTAGAGGACAGGGCAAGGCTCAGGGCCCTGGGACAGGGAGGGTCCTGGGGGGTGGGGAGCAGGCCCTACTAGATGAAGGGGCCCCAAAGCCCAGCAAGTGGGAACAGGGGTCAGAGCGAGCGTTGGAGTGGGGGGGGGGGACGGGGTAGGCGGGGGCAGCTGGAGACAGGCTCCATTTGGGGCCCGTGGGGAAGGAGTAAAGGTAGGTTTGGTGGCAAGATCATGCCAACAAGGCCAGGGGTCCCGACTCTGACCCTCATGGCCACATGGCCATGGCCTGCACTCATCACTCAACCTCAAATCGTGCACCTCATCTGGGAACTGGAGAGAACAGTCGCACCTGGCAGAGCTGTTCTGGGATGGCTCTAATGGGAGTCAAGTGCTTAGGTCCGTGTCAGATACGGTGCAGGTGCCTGGTGGGGGGACAGACACCGCCATGGTCTGGGAGGGGCGTCCCCAGCCCAGCGCCCCAGCCCCGGAGGCCAAACCAAGGAGGGTCCTAGGAGAGGGAGTGCAGCCCCCCCTTCCCCAAGCTCCGAAGTGTGACCAACCTTAGCGCCACAAGACAATAAAAATGCTAATCACCAGGGAGCCTGCGACACAGTAGCTAATACTAATTTATGACTTTCCTACCTTTAAGCCCGCTGCTCATCAGAGCATGGCAAATGGGGGCCAGGCCCGCTCCGCCCGCTAACAGGCGGGGACCCGTGGGGCCTGCGCTTGGCAGCGTGGGCTTTTTTGGAAAATGGTCCTCCTCAGCAATTCTAATGCCGCCATCACACCCGGCAAACCCTGGGGACGGGGGGTAGGAGAGCCTGAGGCCGAGCGAGGGAGACTGGAAGCCACTGCAGGTGCCCCAGGGACACCGGGAAGGACCGCCTAATGCAGACCCCGCCATCTCCACTCAGATGACCCTTGGGCACCTCACACTCCAAGGGACCGGCATGGGACTAGTCGTGTCCACCCACACCACCCAGGTGCCCACCTGGCCCCCCTCTGCCCAGAGCCTGGACCTTCCCATGGACACCCCCATCCACTTATCCAACCCCATGGACGTGGGTTCCCGTCTCCCTGCCACTTGCTCACTTGAATCCATTCCCACCGTCTCCACCCTGCTTCAGGCCTCTGTTGTCCCCTCCTGGACGTGGACAGCCTCCTCACTGGTCTCCCGCTTCTGGCCACTGGTGACTTGGGCACAGAGCAGCCAGAGCGATCACCTGGGACAGAGGCTGCGAATGCAGGGCCCAGCAGCCAGGCAGGGGAAGAAGGACCAGGCACACAGAGGCCCAGGGCCTGGGGAGGCTGGCAAGGATCGGCCAGCACTCCACCCCTCCTCCAGCCAGCGGTGCCCTGTGGACACGCAGGCCCAGAGGGGTAGGTTCTCAAAAGGAGCCTGGAATCTCAAAAGGATTTCTGCATGGAACTGTGCCAACCGTACGAGGTCGGTCCGTCTCAGTTAGGAGTCAGAGCAGACAGGACCACCTGCCAGGTCCAGCTAGACAGCTACCGTCTGCAACCTGTTTGAAACAAAGCTGCTTCACGCACACCCTGTGTAAAACCTTCCGTGGCTCCCAGTCACCTTCGGGATAAAGTCTAGACACTTCTGCGGGCTCACAAGGCCTTACAGTCACGGGACTAAACCCTCTAAGAATCAGGACTTGTCCACACGTTCACTGGACATATACACCTGCTCGTTACTGAATAAAGGAGCAGTCACGATTGAACCATTTCCTGCCCACACTCTAAGCTCGGCCCCGGCACCCCACACTCCAGCCCCGCGGAACCACCAGCGGCTCCCCGAGCATAGGAGTGTTAGCCTTGAGGCCCTGCGTGTGCTGTTCCCTCTCCCACAGCACTCTCCCTACCCCTCTTTGTTTGGCTATCTCCTCTGCCTAGATACCGCCTCCTCCAAGAAGCCTTCCTGACTCTCCTCTTCCAATTCATCCCAAGCTCCCCTGTGCCCTTCCCAGTGACAGAGGTGGCATCAAAATCAGCATCACCACACGTCTGCCGGCTGCTTCCAGCCCAGAGTTCTTCCTCTTTGTTAACTCACTGGCCCCTCACAATTGCTCTGCGAGGTAGGGACCATATTCCTGTTGAACAGATCAAGGAATGAAGGCTCAGACAGGTGAAGTGGGCCACCCACGGCCACACAGCGAGTCAGCGGGTACAGTCAGTACCTGACCTCCAGCTCCCGCACAGAGGTCATGAGGCCGTCGCCTGGCGAACGTCCCCACGCTGCCTGCCCCACCCGACCCCACCCCAGGGACTTACGGCACACTGCCTGTGAAGTTGATCCCGCAGAGGTGCTCCGAGCTGGTGACAGTGTCGCCAAATGTGGGCCCGTCCGCTGGCACAAACTGGATGATGTTGGGGGGCAGGCCAGCCTCCCGGAGGACGCGGTAGACAGCGTAGCTGGCCAGCATGGCGGTGTCGCTGGGCTTCCACAGGACCACGTTGCCCTGCCCGGGAGGCATGCTGATGACTCACAGGGCCAGGGGTCACCGCCCCCAACTGCCACCCCATCCTGAAGCGCGGCCATCGCTCACGTGGAGCCACCAGGCCCCTCGGCAGGCCGGGATGTCCCTACTGCTCCAGGTGTCAGGCACTGGGCTCCAAAAACCCCCGCCAGTGGGACCACACCCTGCCCCCCCCCACTCTGGCCAAGGCCCCCTTCTTCTAGAAGCCTGTATGGACTCGTCCTGCCAGCACCCCTTGGGCAGGTCTGTTCTGGGTGTTTCCACATCGCTGGGTGCTCACTGGGCGTGGCAGGCAAGCGCTCACAGGGCTGTCCCCGCACGTGTCCTGACTGAGGACACACGGGCACCCAAGTGTGTGTCTGTCTGCACACAGATGCGCAAGGACAGCCCTGGGCAGGAGCAGCCCCGACATCAGCCAGCCGCCCCCTGTGGGGCCCAGGCCCCCGCCACCTGCCAGCCCTCCTCCTGCTGCCCCACGAGCCACACAGGCCCGCTAAGGGCAGGGGTGCATCACCCCCTATGGCGGGAGCTCATGAGGGCGACAGCCACCTTCTCCCTGACAAGGCCAGTGTAGCTGGGGCCTTAGAAGCTAAGTCCGAATCTTTATCTGTGTGGTCATTTCCTAGACCTGACAGATCACTCGCGGGGCACACAGTAGGCCTGGAACGTGGTCTGCCATCACCATCAACAGTCCCTGTACACGAAGCCTGCAACGGGCCAGACGTGTCCCAGGCGTGTGTCCCACACGCAGCTTCACCTACTTCCCACAACCCTGCACTCTGGGCTTGCCGAGATTTCCACCTCGAGGAGGAGGAAGAAACCACCTCAGAAGTTTGGGGGCTTGCCTGGGGATCCCCCAGTGCAGGGCAGAGCTGGGAGTCACCCCAGTCTCGGACCCCAAAGCCTTTCCAGGGGCTGGCACTGCCTCTGCCTTCTGGGCATCTCCCCGCAGCCAGGGCCAGGCCCTGTCGTCTGTGGAGGCAGGAATGAGAGCTGCACGCCTGCCCCTGCCCACCACCCTGCCCGATCTCACCAAGGTCACCATCTCACCATCAAGGCTGGCGCCCCAGCCAGGTTGCCACCGATCGCCGTGAAGTTAAAGGGGGAGATGGCCGCCACGAAGCCCTGGGGAAGGGGGATGAGGAGGTGGTGAGGCCACGCTCGAGGCTCCTCCTGCAGGCTCCTGCCCACCCCGCCGCCTGTGGGTACCTCCAGTCCCCGGTACACGACGCTGTTGGTGCTGGGCGGCACGCTGAGGGGCTGCTGGCCGTCCAGCTCCACGGCAAACTTGGCATTGAACCGGAAGAAGTCGATGAGCTCAGCTGCCGCGTCGATCTCCGCCTGGATCACCGTCTTACCCTGCGTGCAGGACAACCAGAGGGTCAGCCACGACAGACATGCCTCCCGCTGGCCCTTTTCCAACACTGACCGTGTGCCCACGGTGCTGGCGGCTCCTTCCCCCAGGTGAGCAGGTGCCCTCGGTAGAGGCGTTTGAACAAGCAGCAGGAGGTCTGACAACAGCAAACATCTCCTTCCGCTGCCCGTTCCTCCCAAAAGACGTGAGGGTCGGGGGAGAGCCTCTGGGCTGCAAGAATGGGGCTTCTCTCGATCAGGGCAGCTCCTTCTTGGCGCACAGGGTCACTGGCAGCGGTCACCCTGCTTGGGACCTGGAGATACAGCAGCTAAGATGCTCTGGCCCCGGCTCTGTGAGGCCACCACCCTTCCTACAAGTTCCTGAGTCCATTAATAAGGCACCTTAATCTGGCCGTCGAGTGTGTGTGGCTCACCGGGGACACAGCGGAGCCCACAACCACCCCAGGAGCCGCTGAGAATCAGGAGACCCTTAGCCGGTACGGAGCTGTCATACCACCTCTGTGCAGCAGAGGGGGCCCTCACCACAGGACGGGGCACTGACCCCACCAGGGGACCAAGAGCCTAAGGCTCCCTCCAGGAGAGGGTGAAATTAACCCTTTCTCCCTGGGCCCCCTGGGCTCTCACTTGGAGCTGCGAGTGCCAGACATGCACTCAGTCCAAAACCGTCTATCAGGAGCTTCTACAACGCCAGAAAGACAGGCTGCGAGGCCCAGGATGATGGAGAAGAGCTAACTCGGGATTACTTTCTCCAAAAAGCTTGCAAAGAGCTGACACACACACAGGAACTCATTATACCCAACACGATCTGAGCTGTAACCGACAAATGAACAGCATGCTACAGGAGCACAGAGGCGGGACGAACCCTTCCTGACAGAGACGATTCTGGAAGCCTCACAGAGGAGGTGGTATCTGGGCTGGAGCTCGAAGGGAAGAGTTCACAAGACAAAGAAGAGAGAGCGAGCATTCCAGGCACAGCCACTGGGGTAGAGGCAGGGCAGGGAGACGGGGTGCCTGCAGTGTCCAGGGTCCCGCTAAATCCAGACGGGTGACCTCATGGGCCGAGCAGCCGGCAAGCTGGACACGGGCCGGAAACAGAGGGCCCTGAGCGCTGCGCACAGGACTTGGGACAGGACTGTCGGCGACAGAGAGACCGTGGCGGTTTGTAAGCCTGGAGTGACTGGCTGGAGGTGTCAGAGAGCCCACTCTGAGGGCTGTGGAGGTCTGACTGAGCCTGGAGGACGGCACGGGGCCATCCCGGCTCCCAGAAGCAGCCCAGCCGATGGCTGCTGTATCGGACGGAGGATGAGAGCCTCCCACCCCACCCCGACCGTGCCCACGGGTACTTCACCTGTCCCACCATGGTCTTGGCAAGGACCTCTGCCCTGCGCGGCCCGCTCAGCATGTCCGCTGCCTTCAGGAAGATCTGGGCCCGGTCTGTAACAGGCTTCAGGTCCCACTCTTTCCTGGCAGCCAACGCGGCCTCAATGGCTTTGTTGAGTATGGCCTAATGAAGAGGAAAAGGTTCAGGGCTATCTCCCACAGCAGGAAGGGCTCCGGGGGAGTGGGCCAGGGAGACTGGAGGTCACCCTCCACCCACGGACCCGTGGTTCCCTCGGCCCCAGTGGCTAAGTGGCAAACACAGTGTCCCCATCACCTGCTAGCCAACCGCAGGCTCCGAGCCTGTCCTGCTGCCGTCTGGAGGTCTGAGGGACCTGCCAGGGAGGTCTGCATGCCAGGGACTTGGCATCGAGTCCCTTAGCTGTTAAACCAGCTCTCCTTTCTCTTGTGGTCTCATTAGGGCCTCACCGTCTTCCTGGGGCCCCCGATCCCACCGGCTAGAGCCTCCAGCCCTCAAGGTCAGGTGCCTGGCCTTTACCTGCCAGGCCAGAACCACAGCCGGCATGCCCTCGCTGCCACATGACGCCAACTCCTAGCCCCCCTGCCACAGTGCACCCCAACCCCTCTCGCTGCCCCTCCACGATGCCGATCCTCTGTCGGCCTTCCCATCCGTGGTGCTTCTGATGTCCCTGACTCAGCCTTGCAGAATCTACCCCCCTTGGAAACCAGGCTGCCTCGAGGCCATAGGCACATCAGGGGATGTCAGCCGCGGCCCACGCAGCTCTCATCTGGCTTGAATTAACCCCCGACAGGCCCAGCCTTGTCAAAGACTCCACCCTCCACGGCCAGAGAGGGAAGCAGCGACTGACATCCGCCTGCATGCCAGCAGCCAGGAGGGGAACAGAGGGCCAGTGCCCCAGCCCGAAGTCATCAGGGACTTACCTTGTCTGCATAGCAGAACTTGGCCACCTTGTGTCCATGGTTGAAGGGCTGCAAGATGAGAGAAGAGTGAGGTCATTGCTCAGTGGGGAGGTGCCAGGACAGGATATGGCTGGGCTCAGAGCTCGCCTTCCAGGCCAGAGTCCTCAGCACCCTCGCCCTCTCTCCTCCAATCCCCACATCCATCTCTCTGACTACAGGGTCACGGAGCACCTGCTGTTTGGTGAGTAAGACTGTCCCCGCTCTGGCAGGTTCACGGTCCCAGAGAAAGGCATGGACCATACAGTCTTTCAGGAAAAGTGTGGACTTTGTGGTCAGACAGACACGGGTTCACATCCCAGCTCTGCCGCCTACTAGCTGGGGGCCGGAGTAAAGTGAGTTCCCTTTCCAAGTCTCCCTCTGTGGGAAATGGGGACCCCCTGCCTCACAGCATGGGGAGAAGGGCCAAATGGGCTCACGGGTGAAAATGCTGCCGGGGCGGGTGCGGTGCGCGGCTGTGGCTCAGGCATGGGTGCCGCTCAGGATTTCTGCTGTCCCAAGTGCCCGGGGGACACACCGACCGCTTCTCCAGCCCCTGGCAGGGGACCCAGATATACTCATCGAAAAGGGAAGACCCTTCACAAACACAAATGGACCCTTCAGCGCCAGAAGCCAGCGTGCGCAATAAAGCGGGGAGAAACTTCACTTCTTTCCACCACACTCCTCAACACTTTCGCCACCTAGCAGTCTGCCGATGGGCTGTTTGCAGCTTTCCCGTCGAACATGGCAGCCACTAGCCACACGTGCCTGCTGACATTTCGACCCCGTTCCTCGGCTGCACCTGCCACGTTCCATGGGCCAGACGACCACGCATGGCCCGTGGCTGCCGTAGTGGGACAGCGTGTGGATACTGATCGTTGTAACTGCAGAGAAGTTCTCCTGGGGCAGTGCTGGTCTAGGGTTCAGGAGAAAGTGCCCTTTCCCCCTCATTTCGACCCCCCAGCAGAGTCACCTGTATCTTGTCCACACCTGAGACTGGCCTGTGATGCTCGGGGGCTGAGGAGGCAGCTCGGAGCCAGGCCCTTCGACTCAGCAAGCCCCAGCGGACCACAGCTCCCCCACGCCAGAAGCCAGGCGCTGGCCGCTGCCTCCCATGCCTGCATTCCCCCGGTTACCATGTGGCCAGGTCAGTGAGGCACCACGGGCCATGAGAATGGGAAATGCCCGCCCAGAGAGTTACCAAAATCCTAGCGGGAAGCTGGAGCAGCGCAGAGGGGCCGGGTGAACTGAGTGATCCCAGCCTGTGCTCCCAGGGCTCCAGCTGTTGGGACCCTCTGGTCGCTGATCCAGGAGTGGGGGCTCCAGGACGCCCCCTGTGGGTGGGCAACTCCTGCCCCGGGGCACCCTCAGAACCCTAAGAGCTGGGGGCCCACGGTCCTCAGCCTTACCCTGCACGCACCTGATCAAGGTTCCATCTGGACAGAGCCAGAATGTGCCTCCCCCATCCGCAGAAGGGCCAACCCTTGACTCCCCCAAATTACAGATCTAGGAGTTTCCTGATCCATCCAAAGGGTAGGCCAGTTCCTGGCTCGATGAACCCTGAGCAGGTGGCTTCTTAGGCTAATGTCAGCATGAGGCTTAGCCCACCATTAGCTCCGAAACTCCCTTTTAGAGAAATCCATCGGGAATCATGGAAGCTGCTGTGAGAACTCCTCAGGCCCTTCCTTGCCTGTGGGCAGGACTGAGTTATGGGCTGGGCAGCGTGGCCATCTGGTGTGTGAGTGACACCACAGAAAACCCACACCACACCTGCAGGAGAAAACCTCCCGACACCACGGTGAATGGCTTCCTGAGGTCTGAAACACCGACGGGTCTGCCCCTAGTGCTTTTTTTTATGAACCAGCTACAGGCTCTGAGGGAAACAGGGACAGCTGCTGTCACAGCTGAAGTCTGTTCAGCGGTCTGCATGCGGGCACCGAGTCTCAGCACGGATCAATCCATTTGCCCTGACAACAACCCTACACAGCACGACTGCTATCCCATTTTGCAGATGCGAAGACTGAGGCACAGGGAGGTCAAGTAGCCCAAAGCTTCATGACCAGGCAGCGGGCAGGAAGGGGAACTTATTACACACAGGGACTTCCTTATGGTGACGCGGATGGCCTGCAGCTGGGCCTCAGGAAGACTCAAGGAACCCGGCCAGAAAACTGTGAGGTGCTCTCGTCCTCTCTGCTCCTCTGACAGGCGGCGCCCTGCACCTTTCAAGAGACCCACCATGGTCACGCGTCTCAGAGGTGGAAGGTGTCCTCCCCGTAGCTTCTAACCCCTCAAAGCGAGATGCCAGTTGCCCGTTCTAAGTGCCATGGCCGTAAATCCAACCGGCCCACCTGGGGTTGGGTGCCCATTTCTGGGTCAAGCAGCCCCAGGGAATGGAACCCCATGGTTTCAAAGGCACCCACCACCCACCACTGTGGGGGCAGGCGGGGAGCCCACAGATTTGGGCAGACCCTCCACAGAGGTGCGCAGCACTTCCCCACCTTGGACTGACATTCCCCAGGCTCTGTTCTGGGCTCTTTCCCGGCCCCCTGCATCCCGGCTCCTCACCTGGCCTTCTCCTCACCTTCCCGCCCCAAACTGCCCGGCTACCCGGGAGCCCTGGACACCCACAGGTCTAAGTCTGGACTCACAGGTCCTGCCAAGCCCTCCCCTCTTCACTCTGTCCTGAAATTAGAAAGCACTCTCCTGTAAGGAGCAACGGGGCTCTTCCAGAAAGTCTCGCCCCACCTTGACCCTCTCCAGTGACTCCTCAGCGCTCTCGGAATAGGTTCCTTAACCACAGGTGACAAGAACCTCAGGAAGTCACCTCTACCCACCCCTCCACCCCACTGGCTTCCTCTCTGTTCCGCAACTCACTGAGCCCCTTCCCAGCTCCAGGACTCGGCCCGAGGGTCCCTCTGCCCGGCGGCGAACCCCCACCCACCCTCATCCTCGGCCTTTGACTCAGAGGTCACCCCTCCAGGGAGCCCTGCCTGATGTGCCCCCGCGTTGCCAGCACAGCACCCGCGCCGTCCCCAGTCCCTCACCCGCTGGAATTCCCGTTTCTTTCTTTGTTGACCCGGGGGCCACCGGCTCTCTAGCAGGATGGCTCCGAGAGGGCAGAGCCCGCGTCTGCCCTGGGCCTGGGTCCGAGAGGCGTGGCCGGCTGGCTGGGTTTTATTATCATGACTTACATGTGCCCTGCTGGAAAGAAGGGCTGGGGTCTCTTCCAGCTTCAAACAGGTTTCTGGGAGACACTGCCACAGAGGGGGCCACCTGGCTCACGTACCACGGCTTTCATTTTGCAACAGGTTGCTCAGCACAAAGCTTGAAGCCCCACGTGTGCCCATCTGCTTGCTGGCATCGTGCACTGGGGGGGGCGGGGACACCCCCCATCCCCCCCAACCCCCCCGCCAAGAGCGGCCCACGGACATGTTCTAGCCACGCAGTGCCTTGCAGCCATGCCAGCCTGGCGCGGCCACATGGTCCCACCTTCCGTTTGAATGTGTAGGTGAAATCTCCCCCTCATTAGGTTTGGAAACAAAGCTGCTGCTGTCCGTTTGCACCCCGAACTGTAGACAGAAAAGCTCCCCCGGCAGCAGACACGGGCCTGCGGGGTGACCCCCGGCATCCCCAGGCCCTGGGCTTTGGGGATGTCCTCGGCCTGCACGGAGGGACAGTGTGCAAAACATGGCTCCGCGAAACATCTGCGCATGCGATGAGACCCCTGTGTGGACCCTGCCTATTGCGTCACCGCGTCCTTCGGACACCCTCGGGAAAACTTCTCTCCGGGCCCATCACGGGGAAGGGCTGTGCTGTCCCCATCGTGCAGCTGGGATTTATTTCGAGAACACTCTGACTACTGTAAGTGATGTGTTCACTTCCCTGCGGTCACCGGGAGGCGTAAAGGCAAGTCTGGGTTGTCTCCGGCACCTAGGGCTCCACGGTTCTCGTTCCATGACCCAGAGGCCACAGCGAGGTGATCCTACTGCAACGTAAGAGTGATTATTGCTGCTTCCAAATCCTCCCTCGAAAATGCACCTGAATCGAAATCAATGGGATGCGGTTCTGCAGAACCCGGAATAATCATCCCTATTCTGGACCTCACTGTGCCACTCTGGGCGGGTCATTTAATATCTCTGAGCCTGTCCCTTGATCTGTAAAATGGGCAGCTAACTCCTGCTCTTCCTCCCTCAAAGAGGAGTGGCAAGGCCCGAAAGAGGAGACTGTGCAGATGGGACAGGGCCTCTTGAAGGAGCATGGCTCCAGCCGGAGGGCTTCTAGGAGGAGGCAACACCTGGCCACCCCCTGGGTGCTCATATCCTACGAGCTTATCTTCCCCCAGAGCAACAGTTGCAAAATAGAGGCCAGGGCTTTGGAGACTGTCCTTTCTTTGGAAGGATGCTCTGCAATTCTGACATTCTGTCCTTTCTTCCTAGCCTCAAGGTGGCCCATGGGTCCACTTTTCTAAAGAGACAGCAAAGCTGGTGGCAGTCACTATTTTAACTCCCTTGGCAGGCGTGAAGACGGCATCTTCTACGATGATACCCCGAAGACTGCTTTTGCAAGTTTTACATCCACGCACAGAATTCAAAATCTGAGAGCAGACTATAAACCCCTCTGGAGGCAGAAACCCCCTGTGTGACAAGCTCATCTGTTGCCTGAGAGATGGACCCCAGGTTCAGGGAGACACCAAGCCCCACCAGCCCACTGGACTCACCGACACCTGGTACTGCACATCCGATGTCCACACCTCTTCGTCCCCCACCACACATGGAATGGCTTCCATCTGGCCCTTCAGGTCCTTCAAGGCCTGCAGAGGGGACAAGAGGGCGGATGGGTACTTCCTCCCCCCTCTCTGCCCCACCTAAAACCCCAGTGGAGGGCCTGCAAACACAGATGCCCAGGCCAGAACAGAAATACGAAGAGGCTGGGCTCTGAGGTCAGAGAGCATCTGGTCTGCTCAGGGGGCAGCAGGACTCAGCCCCTGTCCACTGTCATTTCCTGTCCTGCCAGAAGGGGAGGCCAGTGTTGCCAGGTCCTCCCATTATAAACAGAATAGAAAACTGTATCTGAAATGTACATGACATCTCACGATTTTTAAAATACTGGCAATTAACGGGACAATGTTTTTAAGCAGAAAACGTCTGTGGGCTTACAACCCCTGACCTTTGGAGGGAGCCCCAAAGTGGCCCAGCTTGCCCCCCCTGCTGCCTCCAGCCTCTTCCGTCCTCCAGACGCACGGCTGTCCCAGACCCGGTTTCCTTCCAAGGCTGGGGGCAGGTGCAGTAGGGGGGTGATGGCTGTAGGCACGGAGAGGCATCCTGGGGGGCTGCTGAAGGCTGTCCTCGCTCCACACCTTACCCCCACTGGGTGCCCCCACTGGCCCATTACCTTTTGCAGCGCATCTCGCTCGGGGCTGCCCTGTGTGAATGCCAAGACTGGCTCGTTGGCTACCTTCAGGGAGGACGTGTGCTTCCACCATATCCTGGGGTACAAGGGCAGGGAACAGAGGCACACAGGTCAGTGGCAGCTGCCGCCAGACCCGGCCCCTCTACCTCCAATGGTGGGGGCAGATGGGGGGGATTCTGGGTTGGCCCAGAATCCTGAAATCCAGAGCAAGTACAGAACTGGGGGGGCAAGAACTGGCCCTGGGGTCCAAAATCCAAGTTCCAGGCCCAGCCCTGTTACTGTGTGTCCTCGGGCACGTGACCGGCCTCCTCTGGGTCTGTGAGAACCAGCATTCAAACATGCGTGGCCGTTTGAAGTTTACATTCCATCAACACAAAACCACTTCTAAGTGTTTTGCACATGGAGAGGGTGGGCTCTTCCTTTCCTTCCCCACCGTCCAGCCCTCATCCCAACGGGCCCCAAGTTACTGCTTTCTCTGGGCTGAAAAGGCAGCCTGTTCCAGAGCTCAGCCTCATCAGAATGGAACCCAGCTGGGATTCCCTTGGCACAAAGAGCTGAGCTCCGGGTGGGCAAGAACATCCAAGATGTGGGTCAGGACCTTGGAGGAGTACCCTGAGCTTAGCTCACAGCCACGGGGAGGGCGGCTTTTGGGGTTCAGGGTCTGATTCCAGGGTCCTGAATTTCAAGAACTCCTTGTCCCGGAGACCCTGTTCGGTCTTGAACCTTATGACCTCACTGACTGGTGACCACCGCCCCTAACATGTCTGCGGATGGCGAGGTGGGGGGACAGGTGGGTAAGAGCCAGGACTTGAGGTCATTCACTCCTGAGCTGGAGGGTCCTCTAGGCCTCAGTGTCACTTGGGCTGTGAGTGTTGGGGGGCACTTTTTATACTTTTTATTCTTTCTCCCCGGGAAAGGGTCTGGAGGTTCACGGACCCAGCCTGGAAGGCCTGGAGGAAGGACACGAAACCAGGGGCCATGAGGACAGGTCCCTCATTCATTCTGCAAGGTTCCTGGGCACCTGCTATGTCTCTGACGCTGCTCTGAACACTGGAGACAGAGCAGCGACCACGACAGCAAGGCCTCGGCCGCAGGGGCTGCAGGATTTGTTCTGCTTCGGTGCCCCGGGGTTCTTGGTCACACTGCTTCCAAGAATGAAGAGGTAGGCGAGCGTGGTGGGCAGCAAAGCAAGGTTAACTGAGTGATAGCAAAGGGATTGTACACAGCTCCCGAGGAGGGAGGGGGCTGAGAGGGTCGCCAGCAGAGTTTCTAAGTCTAGGGGTTTTTATGGACTTGTTCAGGGCTGTTTTAATGTGATTAACTCCCCCTGAGCCCACCATCCAATCAGTTTTTTGTCATCTACCTATCACGGTGGGAAAGGATGGAGGGCTCCCTCCAGGGTGATGTAAAATCCTTTTAAGGGTGGTTTCCTCTTGTTGGGGGGGGGGGTCCCTACCAACTATCCTTCATCACAAGCAGCTAACCCCCAATGGAGACCATGGGCAAGAAATAAACACGGTGAGGACAGAGGAGATGTGAGAACGAGGGGAAGGGTAGGGCTGCTCCAACTAAGGTGATCAGGGAAGGCCTCTCAGGGGAGGTGTCGTCTGCGTGCAATCTGGGATCTGAGAAGGACAGGAAAGAGCATTCCAGGCACAGAGGAGAGCAAGGACAAAGGCCCAGAGCAGGAAGCATGACAGGAACTGCTGAGAGGGGCCCGGGCGGCCCAGGAGGGAGGAGGGCAGGGCCCGGGTTGCCCAAGATTTTGCCTAACGGCTCTAAGCGAGCTGGGCCTTCTCCCTCCTCCCCCACCCCACCTCCCAGGCAGCACCCACCCCACCCGAGGAGGGCGGTCACATTCCTCATGCCCCACCCTTCCCCTAACCAAGGGCAGAAATGTGGGGCTAGGCCAGCTTCCCACCAGCCCTTTCGTTGGCTTACTCCAAAGAGCCGAGGAGACAGTCACACAAAGCTACAGGTACGCCATAAATTCAGGTTCCCACTGACCCCCCACCTACAGTGGGGGAGGAACAGAGTGGCTGCAAAACACCAGTCAGGAAAGCGGGGGCGGCGTGTGCCCCCAGGGCCCCCTGGAAGGTTCCAGCAGCAGCACACCACCACTGATCAGTCAATCGGCTATAGCCAGGAGGGTGCCGCTGAGGAGGAATGTGGACTGGGAGCCTGGAGGTGCGTGCCCCAACCCCAGCCTGGACCCCGGCTCACAGGGAGTGCAGAAAGCCCAGCTCCGGAAGCAGACACCTGTGGGACCAAAACCCCCACATGCTCTAAGACATCAGCCCATTATTACCAACTCGGCAGGTCTCGGATTCCCCACCTGAAAAATAGGGGTGGTACTGTGTGCCCTGCAGGGGCATTGTGAGGTTAAAAATGCTTGCCCTTCCTCACCCCTCCTCCTCTGTATTTCTAAGAAAATCGTCTTCTTAGATGTGTCCCATATACGTGTATGTATGTATATACACACGCAGGTTACGACACCAGGCCAGGCGTTCAATGGCAAAATGGTTCTCAGATGCCCCCAAGGTCACCACAGTCAGGGGCTAGCCCGGGCACTCAACAGATAATGCTGGAATAAACTTAGCACCACATTCCCCCCAGCTTAAAATGCGGTAGCTACCAGCCCTTCCGAACCCGTTCCTTCCCAGGCAGTGTCCAAAACAGAAATCCTGCAGGCCTCTCTCTACCTTCCCCAGGGCAGAGGCCCACTGTGACCACAGGATCCCATTCCCCCCTGGCTTCCCCTCTGCCTGGAAAGTCTCCAAGCCCAAGCCCAGCTGCCCATCCGTCCGAATGTGGGGAACAGAATTCAAAGATCAGCCTGAGTCAACTAGAGCCAAAAATAATCCCAGGACACCTGACAAAACCAATCCCCCCACTTTTATTCTGGCCCATGGGCCATTGGGGATTAACATGAGCACCCTTCCCTTGGCTAGGGGAAGGCAGAGGAGAACCACTCACGGAACCCGGAGCCTCTGTGAGGACCTGCGAGGCCCTTCCAGGCAGGACTGCATTCCTCCTCTCTCATCAGCACACTGATGGCACATCTCAAGGACACAGAGACAACTCAGACACAGGCAGTGAAACCTGCCTACTCAGGGCCTTCTCAACGCTTCTACAACAAAAAATCGGAATCCTTACGGAGGCCTTCAGTCTCACTTCCCATCACCCCTCCACTCTGCCCACTTTGCTGCGATCAGGCCACCTGGGTCTTTCTGGAGTCCCCTCTGCTCGGGATGCTACCCTCCGGCACCTGGACGGGGACCTATTGGGTCATCTCTGAGCTCCACACTCTGGTCACAGCACCAACAACTCACGGAGCTCTGCCTGTCCGTGCTCCAACCAAGCCATCAGCGCCCCCTCCCCGAGCCGCTCACCCCCGGACACCCCATCTGGCACGCAGGAGCACTGGAGAAATACCTTCTAAAACAAAGAACACACTGATAAACCTCTTATCACACTCATCAAGAAAAAAAAAGGGGGGGGGAGAAAACAATGGACACCCAAAGTGTTGTCACAGCAACACCAAGCCCCCAGGACTGGACTCCCAGGCCAGTGCTCTTCTGCTAACAGCTGGAGGCCCCTAGTAGCTGGGGTCAGGGGGGACGAAAGCCAAGGAGAGGAGGAGAAAGGAAACTACCCTTGCTTCATTCAGCTTCCAGACTTTCCCAGCTCTTATCTAGGACCTGATAAGGCAAATCCTCCTTATCGCCAAGATAAGGGGCGGTGAGCAGAGAGAAAGTGCCGGGCCCCGGGCAGGTCCAGAAGGGAGGAGCATCAGGCCCAGGCGGGCTGCTTCCACTTTATCGCCCCGGAAACATCAAGGAATATTTATCAAGCACTTACAACATGCCTGGCACTACGCGAAGTGCTTATCTCCTGAATCCAGCTACGAATACATGAGGAAAGTGCCAGGATTCCTACTATTAATATTGTTATTATTATTATTATTATTATTATTATTATTACAGATGAGAAAACTGACTTCTGAGATTCCGGTGCTCATGCATGGCTCAGGGCACCGCTCCCTGCCCCACAGAGCAGCACCCGAATCCAGGGCTTCCTCACTCAGGAGACGGGCGCTATGGCAGAAGCACCTGCCACCTGTCAGAGACCCCTGAGCAGCGCCGCTGAGGGAACAGTCCTCCTCTCGGCCCAGCTGGGGCCGCCTCCTTCCCAGCATTTCCCAGCTCATGAAAGGGGCGGGCAGTGACTCGCTGTCCACGGGCACCGACAGCTCAGCCAAGTGCTGTCCCCTCTGTGCCAGGAAAAGAAAGGCCTGGGGGGGAGGCGGGGTAAGAAACCGCCAGGATGGGCAGGTGTCTGCCCCCTCCCCTTGGATGCGCAGGGTCAACCCCGACAGAAAGGGTTTTGCCTCAGCGTCATTACTGACGACAACGGGAGAGCAGCGAGGGCATCCGAGCTCCACACCTGCCTCCATCCTTGCGCCGCTGGGACCCTCTTGTCTGAATATTCCTGATCCAGGGCGAGCACTCGGGACAGCCCATGGCTGGGGGAAGGGATCAATACTTAAAGCAACACTGTCAGGGCGCCTGGGTGGCTTAGTGGGTTAAGTGCCCGCCTTCGGCTCAGGTCATGATCCCAGGGTCCTGAGATCGAGTCCCATGTCAGGCTCCCTGTTCAGAGGAGAGTCTGCTTCTGCTTCTCCCTCTCCCCCTGCTTGTGCTCTCTGTCAAATAAATGAGTAAAATCTTTAAAAAAAAAAAAAAAAGCAACATTGTCCAGGTACAGATACTCTTTGAAGTGGTTTCTGCATATGAACTCATTCTGCAAGGCCGTCCTATGAGGTGGGCTCCTCCTGACCTTACCACATGGAAACACGAGGCAGCACAGCGAGCTTGAATAACGTGCCCAGGGCCACAGAGCGGCTAGGAGGCGGAGCCAGAACCCACCCCACGCTGTCCTCCAGGCCATTCCAACAGCAAGCGTGCAGCACCTACTATGTGCCGGGCCAGGGGCTGGGCACCAGAAGCAGGCACTCATGGTACGCCAGCGACAACGCTGCCCAAGGGGGGATTCTAACCACCTCTGAAGCCACTATTAGGATCACTGTAGATTCCAGTTATTCCTTCACTCAATAACATAATGGGTACCTGTCACATCATCTCTAATCCTTCTGCTACACGGCTGATGGGATTCTGCCCATTTTACAGACAGGACACTAAAGGGCCAACAGAGAGCCACGTTGCCAAGGCCACAAAGCGCTGGGTGAGTGCGGGTTCACCAAGGTGGCAGGGGAGAACATTCCAGGCAAAAGGCACTGCCTGGCCTCAGCTAGGAAGACCGAGAGCAGAGTACGTCCAGGGAGCGACAGGGTGTGCCAGCCCCCCTGCCCAGCACAGCCTGTGCCCATTCCAGGGACAGGCAGGCTGGGACAAGCACTGGGGAGTTCTGAAATGCCGAAAACTAAGCAGGCAGGTGTCCAAAGCGAGGAGTCCAAAGCGACCCGGGATTCTTGCAGGGAACAGGACAGTAGCCAGTTTCAGCCCGCCCACCCCCTGATGGTGGCGGGCGGGGGACCCCTGGCACCCAGCAGCGTCTTGTACAAAAGCAAATAATAGAGAAAAATTCACATTCAGTACAAGCCTACTATGTGACCGGGCTAGTTCTTTTACTTATTAAATTTATACATAACTATAAATATATATCTTGGCTCTTTCCAACAAGAATCTGCAGAGACATAACTGAGGACACCTGTGACAAAGTCAGTGGAACAGAGAAAAAAGCAGGAGGTCAGGGCCAAAGGAGACAGGAGGCAGTCAACGGTGACCTGGTGTTTACTAGCTTAAAGCCTTAGACAAATTTTCCTTAATTTCCAAGGGCTTTAGTTGTTTAATCCATGAAATGGGAATACTAATGCCTATAAAACCATGCCAGGCTGCTGAGGAGCTCAGTAAAATAATCCACTTAATTAAAAAGTACGAGGCCCTGGGGACAGTAAAATAGACAAGTCTATGAAATAAAAAAGTAAACTACAAAAAAGTGTTTGCAGATGAGCCCATCTTTATACTGTTGGGTTTTTTTAAGCAGATATATTCACGGAAAGTTAAAAGGAAAATAATCGAAGTGAGGACAGTGGTTACCTCTGCATGGTGAGATTCCAGGTCACTTTTGTCTTTTTTGCTTTACCTATACTTTTTATAACGGATACACGGTAATTAAAAAGAAAATGTGGGCGTGGGGGTTCCTGGGTGGCTCAGTCGGTTAAGCGTCCAACTCTTGATCTCAGCTCAGGTCACGATCTCAGGGTTGTGAGACTGAGCCCCACACTGGGCCCAGAGCCTGCTTGGGATTCTCTCTCTCCCTCTGCCCCTCCCCCCATTCATGCACTTGCACGCTCATTCTCTAAAATAAATAAATCTTAAAAAAAAAAAAAAAGGAAAATGCATGATCAAGAGTCTTTTTAGGGGCACCTGGGTGGCTTAGGCTGTCAGTTAAGTGTCCAAATCTTGATTCCAGCTCAGGTCATGAACTCAGGGTTCTTAAGGTGGAGCCTGCTTAAGAGTCTCTCTTCCTGGGACGCCTGGGTGGCTCAGTCAGTTAAGAGTCCACCTTCGGCTCAGGTCATGATCCCAGGATCCTAGGATCGAGGCCCACATCCAGCTCCTTGCTCAGCAGGAAATCTGCTTCTCCCTCTGCCTGCCGCTCCCCCTGCTCCTGAGCGCGCTCGCTGGCTCACTCTCACTCTCTCCACCCCCCCATCTCTGGCAAATAAATAAATAAAATCTTTAAAGAAAGATTCTCTCTTCCTCTTCCTCTGCACCTCCCCCCACCCCTATAAAGAAATTAAGAAAAAAGGTATTTTTACAAATTGGTTGAGATTCCTGGCACTCCAGGCAAAAAGGGAAACACTATGAATGTCACCCACACCAGGTCCTCAAAAGAGGTGGCTTTCCTCAGCACTAGTTTTACTAACAGGACACTGACAGATACTATTAAACATGTTCTCAAACTGTTTCTCCACAAATGGCCCAGGTGCACCCCCAAATATTAGTTGAATAAACGAAAAAGTGGCCATATATCAAACCTGTTTTTCTAGAGCAGTGGCTGCCAGTTAGGAGCAATTCTGGCCCCAGAGATGTTCAGCAGTGTCTTGACATTTTCATATTGTCACAACTGTGGGGTGTTCATGGCGTCGGGCGGGCAGAGGCCAGGAAAGCTGTGAAGCATTCTACAAGGCACAGGACAGCCCCCACAATGCAGGATTACCCAGCCCACAATGTTAAGAGTGCCAAGGTTAAGAAACCCTGTCTAGGGCACTGGGCCAGCTGTTCCATCGAAAGAGGTAATCTGAGCCTTCAGATCTGGTTGCAAAAGGTTTTAGCTCCACTCCCGAGGCTGTGTAATTAAGAGCACGAAGATGGAGTCCGACTGCGATTTTTGCTCACCGTGGGCCTGAACTGGCAGGTAAGTTTCCCATCTGTAAAAATGGGGATAATCCAGCACTTATCGGCACAGTGCCTGGTGTCTGGCTCTTGTTTCCTTGATAGATGTTATTGCTATCATAAGCATTTTTTTTAAAGAATGTGGATTGCTTTCTACCAGGTATTAGAAGTTTTTATGGCTAAGCACCCCCCCCACCATTAAACTGAAAACCCTCCGAAGGCCCCATCCACGTGTAAGTTCCCTGCGTACCCCTCTCTTCCAGGGTTTAGCACAATATGACACATAGCAGGTGCTCAGTAAATACATGAAACTATGGGCTTCCTCCCCTATGATGGGGGGGCGTCCAAGTGCAGGGAGAAGCTTGCAGAAGAGACCGTGCTGACAGTGTGCCAAGTGTGGCCCCCAGCCTTGGCCTGGGAGAGAAGCCCTTCTCCCCCATGTGCTCTTCCCGTGCCCTTAACCTATCAAGCCCCCAGCCGGAAAGGACACGCAGCAGTATTGAAACTGACCCATGTCCAGGGCACCACTCACCTCCTACCAACCCTTGAGAAACTGATTAACTCAGAAAAGGCATAGCTCAGCCGGGGCGACAGAGCTGGTCACAGTCCTAGGGGTCAGGCAAACAAAAGTTGAACTGGGGGCGGGGGCTGCCCAGCCGTGAAAGGGAGGCCCACAGAAACCATCAGACTGAGCCTCTCTGGGACAGGGTCTGTGTCCTACCTACCTCCCCCAGAGGAGTTCTAAGAACATGTGTCACTGAGTGGGCAAGGGTCCAGGAACCCAACTCCACCGCAGGGGCGTTTGCACGGCAGATCCACCCCGAAACTACATCTTGGTTTCTTCATCTGTAATTTGGAATATCTCCCGCACAGTTTAAATGTGAGTGATAAACAATGACCCTAATAATAACGGGGCAGTAAGGGCCAGGCACCGATCAATGCACTTGGCAGGCAGTGTCTCTCCCTTAGCCGTCACAGTGAGGCACGCACGCAGTGCCTAGCCCAGCGTCTGGCACATTAGAAGCACTCCGTAAATATTACTGTTCCACCTATCAGAAGGAAGGGTCCCTTTTCTGCCCAGTACTTAATTTGGAAAAGGGAGAAGAGGAAAGAGGAGTCCCGGTAGAGAGGGGACAGGAGACTCAGAGAATCCCAGAGGCGAGTCCTGAATGTGAGACCGAGGGTGGGGAGCTGAGAAGCGCCGTGCGAAAAATCGAGATGCACTCTGTCGGCGGGTTCCCTATTAGGGGGAAGACGAGCGCGAAGGAGGTGACTTTCCGAGCGTGGGAGCCGGGAGAGGTCCCCCTCGCGGAAGGAAAGAGACAGGGGGGAGAGGGGGTTGTCGCAGCGGGAGGAAAGCCTGAGTGAGAGGCAGGGGGCTAGAGGAAGGGACCCCCGGCGAGGGGAGCCCTCGGGACCGCGGCCGGGATCTGGCAGGGAGGGGCCCCCGGGCACCGCCCTCCCGCCCGCCGCAGGCCTGGGGCGCACTCACCCAGGTTCCCTCCAGGGGCGGGCCAGCAGGGCACGGCGGAGCGCTCGCGGCAGGAGCAGCATCCCGAGCTCGCGGCGGAACTGTTCGGAGACTGTGAGCCCAGTGCTTGTTCACAGACCTTGAACCCGGGGCACGGCCAGAAGGCGGAGCCCCGCCCGGAGCGCACCACGTCGGCGGGCGGGGGGATCGGATCACGCGGCCTTCCTCCGCGTCGGACTCACCCAAAATGCCTCCGTATTTTCTCCTGTTAATACGATAACTCTGATTTTGAGGGCACTGTAGCGGCAAGTATGCGACACAGGACAACGCAGCCCAAAACAGAAGTGCTGACATTTACCCATGTCCCCCCCTTGTCTTTTATGGTGTGGCCCAGTCGCCCTCCGGGGGGCGGGGAGAGGGGGCGTGAGCCTCCTCGACCAATCAGAATGACACACCGAAGATTGTGGGCCAATCGGATGGGCGGTCTTGCTGCTGCCTTCTCGGGCCGGCGAGGGGGCGAAAAGAGCCAATGAGAGAGCCGGAATGGGACACGTGTGGGGAGCCGCGGAAGGACCGTGAGTGAGGGCGTCAGGTGTAGCGAGCATCCCGGCCTGTCGGGTCCGCCCTCGGCGTGGTGGCCATCACACTTTTGGACCCGTGGGACCACACCGCGGCCAGCCCCGGGCTTCCACCCGCGGGGCTGCAGGCCCTGGGATGAGCCTACCGACCCTGCCTCCAGCCTCCACCTGGTGGACACCCAGCCACCCCACACCTTAGGGCCCGGAGCTTAGATAAATCGGCCTGCTTCCTGGCCGACTAGGATCAGCGAGAGAGAAAACCCAGGCGGTCCAGGCTTAGCTTTCCCTTCAAAGCTCCTGACCTCGTGATGAAGTAAAGCTGGAAGAAAGGCAGGCAGGGACAAGGGGCCCCGCCCTAAGAGGAAACCGCCCTAAAAGGAGTTTACACCACCCTGGAAGGAGCCCCCATCCTTTCCCACTGTGATAGATAGATGACAAAAATCTGATTGGATGACAGGCACATGGGGGGATCGATCAGATTAAAACAGCCCACCAACAAAGTCCATAAAACCCCTAGATCTAAATGCCAAATCAGCAACCCTCCCAGGTCCCCTCCCTCTTTGGGAGCTTTGTACTCTATCATCCAATAAACTTTACTGCCGTTCAATAAACCTTGCTTTGCTGTGCACCACTCCGGTCTCCCTCTTCATTCTTCCAAGCAGCCTGACCAAGAACCAAGGGCATTGAAGGAAAAGAAATCCTGTAACACTCAGAACCGGTTGTGCCTGAGCTCCACCCCACACCCCCCAACCCCTGAATCAAAATTTTGGTTTTCTCTTGGAGAAATTGTTTGCTTGAACACTTTATTTAAAATTTGGATTCTGGGGGCGCCTGGGTGGCCCAGTGGGTTAAGCAACCTACTTGTGATTTCAGCTCAGGTCATGATCTCAGGGTCTTGAGATCAAGCCCCACATCAGGCTCCGCACTCAGCGGGGAGTCTGCTTGAGACTCTTTCCCTCTGCCCCTCCCCCCCTCCACCCCACCTGCCTGTTGGTGCCCGCTCTTGGTCTCTCAAATAAATCTTTTTTTAAAAAATCGGATTCTGAAGACTTCCTGATGGCGGGCTCTTTGGGATTCATTCCATTCCTAAATCAGTTTTTAGGACACTCTTCCAATTTACCTGTTCATATTTTCTCCAAAGGCAACGGAGAGCCTGCTGAGGGGAGAGAGCGTGCGGATGCTGATTGTGGTATCTCCTTAGGACATTAGCAAAATACCTTGTTTCCTGGGCCTCAGTTTCCATGTCTATAGAAGGGGGGTATCGCCTGCATTATTTCACGCTACTCCTCTTTCTCCAAGTCACACCCTTTAAGACACTTTGGGGAGTTTAAAGAGTGGGGAGAAAAGGAAGCTCCATTAAGCCCAAGTCTTTTTTAAGATTTTATTCATTTATTCATGAGAGACACAGAGAGAGAGGGAGGCAGAGGCAGAGGGAGAAGCAGGCTCCCCACAGAGCAGGGAGCCCGACGAGGGGGGCTCGATCCCACCACCCTGGGATCATGACCTGAGTAGAAGGCAGATGCTTAACCAAAGGAGCCACTGAGATGCCCCTAAGCGTGTCTTAAAGTGGGTAAAAAAATAGACTGGAATTGGCAGCTGTCTCTCTGAATCCTTAGAGAAAACCCTAGTGGGGAGCGGGGCAGCTCACAGGAGGCAGTGTCTCCCCGAGTTTGGCCATTAACGAGAAGAAACTAGAACACTGGCCAGTGTCAAATCCAGAGTCCCAGAAGGTGGCCCGTCATGGGCACCATAAAAGGAGGTTAAACAAACGGGGGGCTTTATGATTATAATGCAGGACCTCAATTGCAAACCAGGTGATGCCACTTTTCTCAGCCTGCGATCTCTCTGGCTCGCTCTTCCCTTCCGTAAAGTGTGTATGATAATAAATCCCGCTTTATCACCTTCCAAAGATTTCATCGTGAGGTGCCCATATAACAGGGGATGTGAAATTTCCTTATTTTATCAAAAACTGACTAATGACTTTGTTTTGAGGTGTATGTGGCCCTCAGTCCTCTTGCCCCTCCCCCATCACTGCTTTATCCTCAATTAAAAAAAAAAGCAGCACCATCAATTCTAAGACATTTCACTTTATTTAAAAGAAGCCAATATACAGGATATAAAGGGCATGATATTTACAACATTACAGTAAACAGGTTGGTTTCCGGTAGGATCAGTAGTCTTTCAATGAGTATAAACCCCCCCTTTCCCCTTGACACTAGACCCGACTGGTTGACAAACAGCAACAGTGGGGTGGGATGGGACTGCGGGATATAAAGTCTCCCTGGATGGGGCTAAAAATCAGGTAGATGCTAAAATGTCCACGAAGGGGTCTTGCTGGGGGTGGGGATGGTGCCTTGCCTCATTTCCTTGAGGGCCCGGCCGCGGGAATGGTGAGGGATTTCCCAAGACTAACACACAATCCACCCTGAACCTGGAAATCCTCCAGCCAAGGAAAATTCCCTTTCAGAGAGAATTTGCCTTTACCCATACCCACCCAGCTGCCTCCAGACTCCCCACGTCAGGAGAATGCCCTTCTAGAACCAGAGCTCGGTGTCTCGAGAGGGTGAACCCAGATCTGAGGAAGTTCCCAGCATCCCGGTTCCTGCCCCAGGCTTTGGAGGAGCATATCAAGGACTGCAGCCCAGGCCAAGGTCATGGGCATCTCCTGGCCCTTCTATTCCTGCTCCAGCTGCCTAACCACCTGGGACCCATTAGGGCCCAGGCCCCAAGGAAGCCAAGTGCTCCCTGAACCAACTATCCCATGGCCACCCACGGTCCGCTGCTTCTCAATGTCTCCCAAACACAACCGACCTGGAAATGGACCTTGGCAGACCAGAGCATGAGTCCCCGACCAGAGCCCACCCTCTGAAGCAGAGCTTGTCCCCTACCGGGTGCCCCCGGCCCCTCGTCCCCACCCACCTCAATTCTGAATTCCCCACTGCCCACACACTCCCACGAGTGCCCCCCCAGAGACTTTCAAGGACCAAGAAGCTAAGGGGTCGAGGAACAGGGAAACGGGGTGAGGTGGGACATAGGCTCTGCTGATAGGCTCAAGGGTGCGGGTGAGTAGGCGGTGAGGCCCGGGAGACGGGAGGGGCACTGGCTATATTCGGTCCAGCAGCGACATGCATCTTGTTCACAGGAGAACGCTGGGCTACCCTAACTGCCTACCCTAGATTTAAAAACCCTTTCCTTTCATAAAAATAGATGAGAATCTCTTACTTTATAAATAGATTACATTTAGCTTAAATTACACCTTATATTATCCCCTACCCCACACCCTCTCCCCCATTCCAAGCCAAAGTGGTTTGCTTCTCTGTAGGTCATCCGCAATGGACTGGCCCTTCAGAGACCTCAAGATATATTGCTACAAGAAAACAAAATGTGTTTACTTGCCAATGTTTTTTTCCCCGTTTGGAGTCTCAGAAGAGCGTGTGTGTGTATGTGTGCGTGCGTGCGTGCGTGCTCATGTGTCTTCCACAACCAGGGAGCCAAAAGGAAGCTACTCTCCCTGCCCCTCCCCAATCCTCTCTTTTTATAAAACCCCCAAAAATAGGAGAGTGAGAGAGGGCAGCACAGGAGAGCCCATCTGAGAACAACCTTAAAATACCAATGTCAATATGACACTGGGCTTAGAAATAGAAATTTGAGTATTTACAGCTTTACAAGGACGGACCAGTTCGTCCCAACTGGACCCGATGCTGCCCCAGCGAGCGTTGGGGTCTTTCTTGGCAAGCTGTGGGCTCATGGCGGGGGCACGAGCAAGGGCCCACTGGCAACAAACTCAAAAAAGAACTTGGTGGGGAGAGAGGCAGTTGGGCCCCGAGCCGGGAGGCCAGTCTGCCACACCCTTGCCGTCCCCCAGCCCCATCCACCTGCCCCGGACCCTTGCTCCCCGGGGCAGAGCAGCTACGGAAAACCAGCAGGAAGGAGCTGCGTGGCCAGCGTCTATCTCTGGCTCCTGCCACTTCCATCCTCTTGGACAGACATCAAGCACCCTAGTCCCAGAGACAAACGTCCTATGTACATGAGGGGGCAAGCATAAATAATACCACTGAACACTGACTGTCGCGGTCACCTTAGTTACCCCCGAATTCTTACACTGTCGCCTTATGTCTTAACACTAAACATAGTTCTGTCACCCTCCCCACCAAACCCAGGGCTGGCCTCTGCTCTTCCTCCCAAACCACGCCATTGCATTACCCCCTCAGCCCTGGACAGAGGAGGCCCGGGGGGAGTGAGGGTCCTCCCGGAAACGGAAAATCTTTCCAGCAGCTGAGGTCCAAGCCCGACTGGCTCTGATAAACTTTGGTTAAAATAAAACTAAAACTAAAACAATTATAACACTAATGGCAATAATAATCAGGTATGTTTAAACCCTGTAACCTTTAGAACAAGGGTCAGTGAGGAGGAGGGGAAGGGGCTGGTTCTTCTCTGAAACCACCATCCCTCCGCGTACCTACCCCAGGGACTGTTGGGCTGGGAATGGAAGCCTCCCAGCCAGACTGCCACAGGGAACCAGCAGGTTCCCTCGACAACAACAACAGGGGAAGAAAAAGGGAAAAACTCACAACAAAAGCCACCAAGTTCTGATAAATAAAAATTACATACAGTCACTAACACACACACTCTCTCTCTCCATATATATATATATATATTATATGAATATTATGTACAATGGTTTTAAGACTGCAAAACAGGTGGGGACACAGAAGAGAGAGAAGGCCCTTACAGGTCGCTGGTACCCTGAGGAAGAAAGACAGGGGGCTGCAATCAGATTTAAAGCCAGAGCCCCTCCTCCGCCTCCACGGGAGAGCAGTGGGTGGGAAGTTCTGGGCCTCCGGCACATTTTGCTCCTTTGACCTCCAGGGGGAGCTCCTGGGCCAATAAAAAAACAAAAATCTGCAATCACACCCACAGGAGTGGGTACAAAAAGAAATTTTTTCAAAAAAGCAAAACCTGCTCGGCTGGGTCCAAGCTGAGATTTGGCAGGTGGCCTCCACACAGCGCCTTCTGACACAGGCCCACCCAAGTGTCGGGGGACATACTGGCTCAGATTAACTCCCCACTGGTCGGTCCATCAAGTGAAGTATGGAAACAGGCTTGCGTATGTCCATTAGCAGAACAAAGGAGGGTTCTCACTCCAGCTCCACTCCTGCCTCCTCTGATCTGCCAGCAGCCCTCGCTGCCTCCCTCCACCTCCCCTTCCAGTGACTGCCAGTGGCCAAACAGCCGGCCACTGAGGGCAGTGGAGAACCAACCAAGATGGCGGCAGGCGGTACAAACCCAGCTCCACTGTGGACGGGGGTGGATCCCAGGCCTAGCCCCCTTCAGCCTTTCTCACAGAGAAATTACAGGCCCATAGCCCCTTATCATTAGCTGGGAAGGGAGAGAAAAACATCAAGTCATCAGGGAATAAAAGACGCCTCCCACCCCACAAAGGTCCCAAGAAAGCAAGCAGTCAGGTGGGCCGATGGCCTCGCAGGCCCCCGGCCTCACTACCGACCTTGACACAACCCCCCTCCCAAGTCAGTGCTCATCACCCTGGTCCAGAGGCTGCAAGAGAGACCGCCCTAGCGTCGGCCTCCCTCCCAGCTCCAGGGGAAACCCGGGAGTCTGGGCGAGGGCCTACCTTCCACAATGATATAAGGCAAGCTGCTTTTTTTTTTGTTTTGTTTTGTTTTTTTTGCATAGTAGTTTAAACACAGTGAGACTCCACTTTCCCCCACAGTGCCTTGTCCCTCTGCTTCGCCACTCGATCCAGAAAGAAAATAAAATTTTGTCTTCCCTCCCTCCTTCCATCTTTTCTCTGTCGGTAAGTAAAAACACTTGGGAGGCCCCCGCCCAGGCCTGGAAAGGTTGCCAAGGCTCACAGCTCCTTCCTGGGGGTGGGGAGGTAGACCACCCCAAGGCCAACTCGGTCAGCACTGGCCAGGCAGAGGGGGGGAGGGCAGAGCTCATAGCCAATCAGAGGAGCAGGTGGGAGGGTAGAAATCCACATTATACCACGCCAGGGGCCCCGCCCTCACCTTAGAGTTTTGTATAAAAACACCTGCTAGGAAGAATTCTTTGGAGCTCAAAGTGGCTCAGCTTAAGGGAAAAGGCACAGTTAACACTGCATCGTCCGGACAGAAGTCTGCATTTGTAATGTGGAGAACAATAGAAATTGACAGCACCATTCCTTGGGTGGGTGGATGGAGAAGGGGCACTGGTTGGTGGTGGGGTGGGAGGAAGGAAGCAGCGGTCCCTCGGGGCCTCCAGAGAAGGGAGGGCAGAGGGAGTCTGTGTGGTGAGGACTGGAGCCCCACTCCGAGGAGCCTTCCTGGCCCCACGGGGAGAGGAGGCAGAGGCCCCATCACCAAGACCAGCAGGCACAGGGGCCTCCGTCATCAGCTGACCATGGGTTCCACATCCGCCTCCCGCTCAAACTCATCCTGGATCTCGTCTGTACTTCCTGAGTCACTGCTGGCCACAGAGCTGGGGGACGGCGAATTCCTGGAAAGCACGAGAGAATGGGGGTCACGCAGAGGGCAGCCTGGGGACTCCTGGAGGGATCCGAGGGGCAGGAAGGACTGAGCGGCCCCTTGTGTAAAATCTAATCGTTGATTATCCTGCCCTGACACTCCGCCCTCGCTCTGCTTTCCTTAGAATCTTCGAAGCTCACGAGCTGAACATGACCCTCAAGACCTCTTGGGACCCCCTGCAACTCCCTGTAAGTGCTCTGGGTGCCAAGAGCTCCCTGGGAGCAGGAACCATGGATCAAGCTCGGTTCTTACTCTCCAACCATCTCATGCAGGTCTGGGCACACAGTAGGTGCTCAGTAAACCCCAATGAACTCAGAGCTCAACGGGAGGCCATACAGGACAGTGGCTAACAGTACTGGGTTCGGATTCTGACCCTATCCCTGAGGAGCTGGGGGGCCGTGGGCAAGCTATTTAACCTGCTCCTCCATCTGAACACGGAGGTGATGACAGTGGGTTCCGGGGGCAACAGTGAGCTAAAGGTAGGGCATGCTAAGCCCAGAGACCCACGCAGCCTCCCACTGAGCTGCCCCTCCCTCCTTTATAGCCTGAACCACAGTTATAATAAGAGGAACAATTACAGTGAACATATCTGTGCTTTGTGCCCAGCACTCTCCACCTGTCATCTCATTTTATTATTGGCATATCTGTCTCCCCCCAAAAGGCTGTGTGTTCCTTGAAGGCAGGGGCTCTGTTTCTGTTTCGGCGTTCCCCGGCAAATACGAGGGGCCTGGGGCATGTCAGTCTCCTGCGGACAGGCCAGTGGCCCTTGGTCAGAAGACGGGAAAGAAGGGAAATTGCTTCCCGTGGACCCTATGAGCCCCATCAGCACTGGTGGAGAGGAGCGCCCTGCAAACCTCCTCCGCCCGGCAATTGGGCAGAAAGTGGGGCATGAGCCCCAAGAGGGCAGGGGCTGTGGCTGTTCTGTTCACCACTGTCCCCGCAGCCTGGCACAGAGCAGGCCTTGCGCGGGACAAGTAGCTGCCGCATCAGTGGGGGCAGGGAGGTTGTGGGAGTTACGTGAGATCAGATGCACAAGTCATCCAGCACCCAGCAGGTGGCTAACACTGGAGGCATGGATGGACGGGTGGATGGGTGGACGGGTGGACGGATGGGCTAGGCAGATGAAATGGGCCAGGCTCTAAGGTGCAGCCCCACAAATTCCCCCCAAGGACGCAATCGCCGAACCCGCAGGGAGGAGGGGGCTGGGCACCTGTCTGCAGAGCCTTTGATGAGCCGGCGGCAGGTCTCCATCTGCACGTCCAGCCCGCGCTTCATGCTGCACATCTCCATGTACTCGTGCAAGTGTCGGTTCATGTCGCTCTTGGCCGTGGCCAGCTCCAGCTGAAAGGCCCCAGTGCGGGAGAAAGGTGAGGCCAAGTCACCCTCATTCCGGAACCCTCGGCCACTTCCTCTGCGCATCCTCAGTGGTGACTGTGCCAAGGCCACCCCTGAACACCACGCCCTCTGCTCTCCACATGCTGGACCCTGGCCTCCAGAACTGTTTCCAGTGAAAGGGGATGGTTGCTTAGCAACCCTAGGGGCAGCCTTGGCCAGTTCCACCAACCCTACCCCACTCAGCATTCCGCCCTGGTTTATAGGGACTTGCTTCGGAAAGTTCTCAGGTCTTCATTGTAGTTCCGACCCTTCTCCTCTACCAGTGACATAGCCCCCAGAGAAAGAGCCAGCCTTCTCTTTCTCCAGCAGTCACTGTCACTGAAAGACGTGGCCAAGTGCACAGGCTCTAGGGTGCAGACAGCAGGCTTGAAGGCTACTTCCCAGCTGGAGGCCCTGGGCCAGCCACTTGGGTCCGTCAATCTCATCTCCTTCTCTGCATAATGGGGTGCACGGTACCCACTGGGCAGGCTGGAGGCACCTAGCTACCTCTAGGCCCGTTCATAGGGCATGTGGGTACCAGGGAGGCTGAGTGCCTAGCGTCACTCGATGTCACTCAAACATCTTTTCTCATTGTTTGGGATCACCATCTCCACTGAATAACTTAAAAAACTCCCTGGGACAGACAGGAATCACCACCCCCATGTGATCTATCTCACACCTGAGGCCCTAGGAGAGTTATGACCCACCCAGCACCAGTCAGGGAACCGCAGGCCTCCAACTCACGACCTTGTGCCCACCCCACCCCGCTAGCCCCCTGTCCCCCTCAACTGCAGTCGAGACCCCACATCCCCCCACATCCAGAGCCCGAGCCCTCACCTCGATCTGACCAATCGTTTCCTGGTACTCCTTGTCTCTCGTCTTGAAGAAGGACTCTGTCTCGTGGATCAAGTTGCCCAAATTTTCCTCTTGCTGGGGACACAGAGCACAGGGGACAAATGAGCTAGGTGGCGCGGGCTGCCGGAAAGAGCGGGGACAGAGGAGAGCTGGCCGGCCTCTGGGCAGCGGGGCCGGGGGCTCACCTCGCCCTGCAGGTCAATGGTTGGGTTGCAGTTGGTGAAGTCCTCCCAGAGCAGCAGCGTGTCTTCGTTCTCTTCCCACGTCAGGCTGTCACAGTCGTCGTCAAAATCAAAGGTCTCCCGCCTGTGGGATGACAGCAGAGGGCAAGGCTGACCCAGAGCCAGGCTCCAGAGGCCGGGCTGGGGGGAAGAAAGGGGCACTGCCCCAATGGGTAC
This sequence comes from Ursus maritimus, assembly GCF_017311325.1. Taxonomy (NCBI): domain Eukaryota; kingdom Metazoa; phylum Chordata; class Mammalia; order Carnivora; family Ursidae; genus Ursus; species Ursus maritimus. Next base: position 13,504,654 of record NW_024425786.1, read on the forward strand.
ACTCCTGCCAGGCAGCCATCCCACAGACAGGGGTGCTGGTCAAAGGGGACACATGCCTTATGGAGGGGCGGGGTCAGCTCTTTTAAAATGCAGAAAGTATTGATATATTACTTATACCATTTAAAATGTCTCGTTGTAAAGATGGCAGTCTTTAATCAGTGGAGACTAAAGATATTTTCCTCCCAACTCCAATCTGGTGACTGTTTTCATTCACGTCACAGCTCATTTCTGGAGCCCCTACTTTGCAGGAGGCCATCTCTATAGCGTTCTCCACAACTCGGAAAGGTTGATATCATTCCCATTTTACAGCCAAGGACTGTGCAGCTCAGAAAGAATAAACCACTTGCCCGAAGTCACACTGCTAGCCTGTCACAGAAACCGGGGCGGAAACCCAGATGTCTCCTACAGCATTTTCCTCCCCGAGTAAAACCCACCACGCACCCATTACGTGCTGGGCGCGGGACTGGCCGCTAAGCATACGTTAAACTGCACTTCGTTCCCTCCTCCCCACATTCCTATGAGACGAGCATAATTCTTATTCCCATTTTACAGATGAACGAACTGAAGGGCACAGGGATTAGGTGGACTTCTGGACCAAGACATGCTGGAAATCAGGCTTGTATTCAAAGCCTGAGTAATTTCAGGGCTTCCCTATTCACTGGAACTAGAAGTAAGGTAATGGACCCTACAGGCTTGCCCGGAACTGAGGGTAGTTTCTGGAGATGCCCTGGTTTCGCCAGCTGAAGGGAAACTTGAGCAGATGGAAAGGCTGATGATGTCTACAGGGGTTAAATCATTTGATCCATCGAATCAGCCACAGAGGAGTTTGTGGGCCCCAGGGCTCTCTATCAACGCCCCCCCCAATCCTCCAGGGCACTGCTCCCTGCCATCCCACGATGGATCAGGCTGGGGGGGGGGGGCCACTGGGCAAGGCCCACGAAGAATTTCTGGTTAAAAGCTGCCTAGAACAGCTACATGCAAGAGAATGAAACTTGACCACTATCTCACACCATACACAAAAATAAACTCCAAATGGATGAAAGACCTCGATGTGAGACAGGAATCCATCAAAATTCTAGAGGAGAACATAGGCAACAACCTCTACGACATCGGCCAAAGCAACCTTTTTCATGACACATCCCCAAAGGCAAGAGAAACAAAAGATAAAATGAATTTATGGGACTTCATCAAGATTAAAAGTTTCTGCACATCCAAGGAAACAGTCAGAAAAACTAAGAGGCAGCCCACGGAATGGGAGAATATATTTGCAAATGACACTACAGATAAAGGACTGGTATCCAAGATCTACAAAGAACTTCTCAAACTCAATACACGAGAAACAAATAAACAAATCAAAAAATGGGCAGAAAATATGAACAGACACTTTTCCAATGAAGACATACAAATGGCTAACAGACACATGAAAAAATGTTCAAAATCATTAGCCATCAAGGAAATTCAAATCAAAACCACACTGAGATACCACCTTACGCCAGTTAGAATGGCAAAAATAGACAAGGCAAGAAACAACAATTGTTGGAGAGGATGTGGAGAAAGGGATCCCTCCTACATTGTTGGTGGGAATGCAGTTGGTACAGCCACTCTGGAAAACAGTGTGGAGGTCCTTAAAAGTTAAAAATTGAGCTACCCTATGATCCAGCCATTGCACTACTGGGTATTTACCCCAAAGCTACAGACGTAGTGAAGAGAAGGGCCATATGCACCCCAATGTTCATAGCAGCAATGTCCACATAGCTAAATCGTGGAAGGAGCCGAGATGCCCTTCAACAGATGACTGGATTAAGAAGTTGTGGTCCATATATACAATGGAATATTACTCAGCTATCAGAAAGAACGAGTTCTCAACATTTGCTACAACATGGATAGCACTGGAGGAGATAATGCTAAGTGAAATAAGTCAAGCAGAGAAAGACAACTATCATATGATTTCTCTCATCTATGGAACATAAGAACTAGGATGATCGGTAGGGGAAGAAAGGGATAAAGAAAGGGGGGGTAATCAGAAGGGGGAATGAAACATGAGAGACTATGGACTATGAGAAACAAACTGAGGACTTCAGAGGGGAGGAGGGTGGGGGAATGGGATAGACCGGTGATGGGTAGTAAGGAGGGCACGTATTGCATGGTGCACTGGGTGTTATACACAACTAATGAATCATCGAGCCTTACATCGGAAACCGGGGATGTACTGTATGGTGACTAACATAATATAATAAAAAATCATTTAAAAAAAAAAAATAAATAAAATAAAAGCTGCCTAGAGCACCCCCTGGAGCCAGGTCCCCCACCAAAAAGCAGTTTCTGCCAGAGCCTATAGGTGGCTCTGTGAGCCCGGGGACCAGAGCAGGGCCAGAGCTGCATAGGAAGGCACTGCTGGCCTGGACTAGCTCCAGCTTAGCCCCTGGGGTCCACCGTCACCGCAACACATACTCAACCGCTGACTTCACTTCCTTTCTAGTGTCTGGGATCTGAAGGAAACCCCAGCTGAGGAATGGGGAGCCAGAAAGGACAGGAAGATGGGCATGAGAAAGGGGTCAGGAGATCGGGAGGGCGGGGCTGAGGCGCTGGTCATGGTGCAGGGAAAGTAGCAAATTCCTCCCCTTCTCCTTGGTCTGAAGCCCAAGCAACAGATTTTGATCAAAACAAAACAGCCCTGACACGGGGCACATTATTCAAAGACTTCAGTGGAACTGGCCGGGGGCAGCCTCTGGCTTGGGCCTCAGCCCAGCCCATAGCCGGTGGAGATGCTGGTTGAGGGGGGCGGGGGGTGCAGGGCCCTGCCCACGGTGGGGTCAGCATGGCCTTGGCTAGCACTGCAAGGGTGGAGGGGCGATCAGAGGATATATTTTTTTTTAACCCAGGCAACTCCACCAGCCAATAAATCTAATTGGATACTGAACCTAGTTCAGACCCGTCAATCCGGGCACCCGTTTTTGCATCGGATCTCCTTTGTACAACAGTAGCGCTGCTGGTGGAGCCCCCAGACCCAGCTCTGGGGATTGTTCTTTTCAGCCCACCCCATTCCCAGGCAGCCTAATTATCCCGAGGGGACTTTCTGCAAACAGGGACAACTTCTTCAGAGAAGCCCTTTCATTCACCCGAATGAACCCAGCCTGGGTGTGTGGGGTGGCCAATCACCACGTTCAGAAAACCTGGATCCAGTCAAGGGCTCCCTTCCAAAGCCCCTGTCGTCAGCATAGGATGAGAATGCGACATTTGGAGGGGATGTCAAAAGATGGAATCAGGAGTTCAGGAGTCTCTTTGTTGCGCTCCAACAGCAAGCCCCCAAAACACAGCCCACCCCAGTTCTGTTCCCAGGGAATGGCAAGTACAAGGAGGTATCACACAAACCCATCCCCACCCGGGGCTGACTCCTGCCTCCCTAAGAGTCACCCGGCTCAGCAGCAAAGGGACCCGGGCAGGGATGGTGCTGCGGAGAGGGCCGACGGGGACTCTCTTCTGAGTGCGAAGACAGCTAGCTGGGGACAAAGGACTCAACCACGGGTCAGGGGCCCAGCTCTGTTCCAACTCCTAGCACGCCCCTCTGAACCTCAGTTTCCCCACCTGAATGTGAAGGGGCTGGGCTGAGTGGCCTCTGGACTCTGTAATGCTAAGCCAGCCCCAGGGCTCTGCACGAAGCAGCAGGGGAGACCCGCGCCCTGGCTTCTGAACCCAGTACGATGTCAGAGGCAACTGCCTAAAAGACAGGAGCCGCTGGGGAGGGTTCTGTGGGGTTTCGTGATGACTCGTGAGAGCCGAGAGCTCGAACATAGCCCTGCTGTTGGAAACCCAGAGTCCCAGGGGGAAAGTGGAGTTCTCAGGGCTCGGGGGCCCAACTGCAAGGGGCTCCAGAGAGAGAACGCGTACGAGCAGCCAGATGGGCAGGAGGAATAAATGTGGGCCCCAGAGACCCTGTCCCAGCCCAACCCTCGACTCCAGGCCCTCAGGTAAGTCACCTAATGCCCGCAGCTGCACCCTCCTCTCCCCTCCCCCACCCCACTTTAGGGCACTGCATGGATTAGAGTCAAAGATGGATTCGCATAGACAATATGGCCCTTGACAGACCAAGGCCACAGTGTCTCCCTGGCCCCAGGTGACTGCACCCAGTGAGGTTCTAGTAAACCAGCTTTCTGCAGGGGAGGGGAGGGTAGCTGAGGGCAAGCACCTGCCAGTGCTACTTCTGTGCCATCGCTGAACCTGGAGTGGGGCAGCCACATGAGCAATTAGCTTTCATGAGCTGGTACGGGCCGGCTCCAGCCCACCATGGACCAGAGCCAGCCCTGGACACTGCCACTAACCCACAGCATCTCAGTGACAGAACTCGGGCGGCAGACAGACCTGGCTCTGAACCTCGACTCCGCCACGTGTCAGTGGAGCGGTCACGGCCAAGTGCCTCCCTTCTGCCTGTCTCCGCGTCCTCATGTACCAAGGGGTGTGATAACCCAACCTCCCCTCAGTTGACTGGAGTCACCGAAGCCACATTTGTAAAGCAGCCCGCAGACAGATATCAGGAGCCCGCCCTTGGCCAGCCTAGTGGGCCCTGGTGAGGGGATTGACCCAGCGATCCCACCCCGAGGACAAGCGGTGAGAGTGTAAGGCTCGAGCCCGCGGGACACACTGGTACCATTTAACCTCTTGTGAAAATGTGAAACTCCCCAAATTATAAACGTTGCAAATAAATCTTTGGCTGGCTGGTATATACGCAGGCTGTTGTCAGCGCAGGCCCACCAGCTCGCACCCCTGCCCCCAACAATCTGGGCAACAGGAGCGAAGCCCCGGGAGCCGGGGCCGTGGAGATACTCACAGCTGGTTAAACATGCGCTTCATCTCGTCTGTGATGTTCATGGAGCCGACCTCGTCGTCCGAGAACCGGTTCACCTCGCCATCCTGCTCGGAGATGTCATCATCCGAAGCCACCTTACGCTCTTTCTTTTTGGGGACCACCTGACCCGGGAAGGAAGAGATGGAGGTAAGTGGGAGGCTCTGCTGGGAGGGAGGGTGGGCTGGGAAGGGAGTCGGCATCCCACGGGATGGATGGAGCGTGGCTGGGGCGGCCACTGCTGGGAAAGAAGCAGAGTCCCTCTAGAAGCAGGTGGCGTTAGCAGGCAGCGTGAGGCAGGACACATGCAGGAGGGAGGACAGACGGCCTGGACTCTTCCCTCCCCCGGTGGGTGCGCCGGCTCAGCTCGGCCCTTCACCAGAGCAGCAGCCCCATGATCTGGGGAGAGGAGTGGGGCAGACCGGGGCGCAGAGTCCCCTGGGGTGTCTCAGAGCCAGCCAGAGAGAGAGAGAGAACCCCTCCCAGAGGCCCAGAGGGCTCCATGCTTCAGAGCCCTCCTGCTCACATGCAAAGGCAATGGGCAGGCAGCCCGAGGGTCACCAAGCTTCCTCCACTCCAAGCAGACAAGACACGAGCAGACCAAACAGAGCCTGGAATGGTCACCCCTGCTTCCCAGCAGACGGGCAGCAAGAAGGCACACAGGTGGATGAGCCCAGATCTCTCCCGCTAGACCCAAAGTCACACACTCAAAGCGACAACACGCGGTATTGCCCCGGGCTCAAGCAAAAGCCAAACCACGACCCTGAATTCAAGAAGAAGCCTTTAGAGAATGACACGTGTCCTGCGGGCCGCTGGTCTCGCCCCCAGGCCCTCCCTGGAGGACAGCCCACCAGTGCTAACTGCCCCACTGCCTTCTCTCAGGACGCACACTTGCTCCTTGAGGGCTGGGCATGGGCCCTGGGAGACTCTTCGGTGAGAATGAAAACCAGAGGCCAACATTTCCTCTTGGGGATTCCAAGGCTCATCTGCTGGGGCTGAGCCGGCTCGGCCGGCGCTCCCACAGCCTGGCCAGGGCTCTCAACCACAGCGGCGCGCCCAGCGGGCCTGTGCACCGAGCCCCAGAGGGTCAGGAGACCTGAGTGCCCGTCCCAGCGCAGCCTGGCCCTCCCTGAGCCCGTCACGTCCCCCCCACCCCGGTGAGTGGCCTCCTCAGCCACAGGATGAAGCATTCAGCCTGATGAGCCTACGAGTCGCCGAGTCCCTGATTCTGTGTCGTCCTGGGGAGGCCAGAGTGGGGGCCGACGCTAGCTCTGGGGGAAGGGGAGTGGGCAGGACTGGAGGGGAAGAGGGCCTGGCCATGCAGGGCGGAGGCCAGGCACTCTGGGAGGGGGCGGTGGCGGGGTGGGGGGGAGTGGCGGCTGGTGAGCAGGGTGACCCTATTCACCTGGAAGATCTTGGACACGTCTTCCGAGTTCCGTTGCTGTGCGACATCGCACAGCTTGGCCGTGATATCGATCCGGCGACAGATGTCCATGTCCACCTTCATGGCCTTTTCTTGGATCTTTGTGTCCAGGTCTGTCATGGGCTGCAGGGAGGACAGCAGGGGGGTTACGTGAGCGAGGGCTGGAGTGAGCATTGGGGGGGTGGGGCGGGGGCGTCGCTCCCAGGCTCCTGCTGGGCAGAGGGGTGCGCAGCCCCGAGTCCGAGGGGGCGCCTGGAGCTTCTCCGGGGCGGGGAGGGTGGGGCCAGCGCTGCTCAGGATGGGGGAGGGGGTGGAGAGGTCATGGGAGCTAAAGGCTTTGGCGCCAAGTGGACAATGTGAGACCATGTTTGCCGGCCTCCCTAAGGGCTGGAAGGCGTCCTCTCAACAGACACAGTGCCAGTGTTTATTTTGTCAGAGCAAAGAAAAAAGAAAGACAGCTCCCACTCTTGAAAGGCTTCCCTTCTCTCCCAGCCCGAGCCCACGTGCCCCACCTGTCCCCCCACACAGAGGGGCCTGCCAAGGCGCCACGTTCTCCCCAGGCTTCCTCCCATGGCTGATCGCAGGGCCTCACCAAAGATGAGGGGGGTCCCCCAGGACCCCAGTGAGGGGAAGCCCGGTGGGCTCCTTCTGGAGCCCCCCAGGGGGCTTCTGCCAGTCACACCCAGCTCCATAGCCCTCAGGACCAAAAGCCACCCAAGGCTGAGTCACCCGCCATCGGGCTCCTTCTCCTTTCTGATGGCCCTCCCTACATGCGGCCTGCTGCTTGAAGGTGGCAGGAAACCCGGGTCCCCAGCAGGAAGGAGGCTTTGGTTGCCAACAGCTCCCGGCAACCACAGTCACTCAGAGAGGTTCCAGTCTTCAAAAGGATGCAGATGCTGGCCTTCCCCAACTTGACAAAGCAACCCTCCTGTAGGCTGCTGGCCTGGGGGCCTCTCCGGCTGACACAGACCAGACCCGAGGGCCTCCTTCAACCTGCCACTGAGCCCTCCACTGTGCCCAGACATCGAGGCCCACGGCCACCACCCTCCCTCAACGTGGCGAGCTGGGACGAGTCGGAGCAAACACAAACAGACCGTCGGAGGAGCCCAGGGGAGGGCGGGATGGGTTAAGCAGCAGATTAATGCATCTCTACTCAGACCAAGGGAAGCGGAAGTGGGGTGGGGGGCTGGTCTCAATGCATCCGTCATCCTCACGGGGCAAACGCAGCCAGCCAGGACTCTAACTAGAAGCCGAGCTCTGGAGCCTCGGAGTGAATGAAGCATTTTGCATGATGGGTGTTGGGGGGGGGGTGTCATGACGTCTGGGGCGGCAGCTGGTGGCACTTACGTCACTCATGAGCCCCTTAAACACCACTAGTTCGGCCTTGAGCCGCTCGATCTTCTCGTTCATCTCCTCCTGGATGGCTTCAGCCTCCTGAGCCGCCTAGGGAGGACAGAGATGGGGGAGGGTTTAGGGGACCAGGCACCCTGAGGGGTAGGAGGGGCTGGACACCTGGGTCCACAGCCCTGGACACCCGATAACCAACCAGGCCAGGCACCTGCGTGCCAGGAAAGGGGTGCCGAGGACCTCACCCCAGCCCGGCTTCCTGCTGAGGCCAGTTCACCGCAGGGCACCGCTCAGCCTAAAACACTTCTCCAAGGAATATTTATCATATGGAAAAATCCCAGGGAGATAATTAAAAAAAAAGAACAGGTTAATGGAACAAGTGATTCCAATAGGTTAAAATGTGAGGTCGATGCCTGTGAAATTGCCAGCAGATGACCACCTCCCATCCCCAAAACGGCAACGCCACGTGCGTCCACCTAACCAAACATAAACATGTAGAGTACACGTGTGTTTGCACAGAAAAGACCAGAAGGTCACCCAGCAATTTGTCAACTGTGGGGGGGGTGGAGAACTGGAGGGCAGTTTTATTTTCTTCTCCGTACGTTTCTGAATTTTCCAAATATTTAACCACGAACATGTCATGTTTGTAAATAAAAAGACTTCTGTTACAAAACAAAGCAGGGGCAGACATTCATCCTTTCCCTTCCATGTACTCTCATTACTTTATTCTATCTCTTAGAAGATCAGTGCTTTAAACATCAAAAAACATTTTTTAAAATGTTTGAAAGAACTCTTCCTTGCCTTCTCATAGGGTCACTATTCAGAGGCCGAGAAGGTGAAGTTTGCCGCCCAGGGTACCCGGCCGGTGGGTAGAAGCAGAGCCCAGACCCAGAGCTACGGAGCCAGAACCACAAGAGAATGTTCTCACCCAGCCAGGCCGGGAGCCCTCCTGGTGACACGCCACCAGCCCTCTCCAAGGCATTCGGCCCCAAGTCAGTTCCTGCAAGCTGGGGTAGGGCAGCTCAAGAGACCAGCCAGTCCTGGACTCAGGTGGCAGGAGAGGGTCGGAAAGAGTCACGGACCCACATCACCTGGCAGGCGGGGGTCGGCACTGGGACTCGGGCCCAGGCTTCCCTACTCCCGTCCCCGAGCTTTTCTGCAACACTATGCCCGTCCCTTCCTAGGTCCGAAGCAGAGGACAAGGAAGAGGCCTCGTGGCTCCATCGAGGAGCGACTGAGGCAGCAGGAGGCAGCCCAGTGCAGGGGCAGAGCTGGGGATGGCCTCCGACTTTGCCCCAGGGAGACCGCGCCCCTAGGCCACATGGTTCCCGCAAGCCTCTCAAGGTCGGGCCCCCTGGGGATGCTCACCTCCTGCAGTGTGTCCACCATGGTCTGCAGGTTCATGCGCTTGGCGAGCTCTTCCTCCCATCTGCAAGAGCCAAGAGGGATAGGTGGTCAGATGGTGGCCTCCCCATGCCGGTCAAGCCCTCAGACACCATGCCAGCACCCACCCAAGCAAGGCAAGCTGGGCGCAGCCAGAAATCCATCTCTGCCTGCCCTCCGGGAGCTCCCACTCTAGGGGAGGGGGACAGCCAGGTTGACAAACCACCACAGTAGCAGGCGGTGGTGACACGTGCCGGGTTCCCCGCATGAGCACCACACCCCGGGGAGAGGAAGGCAGGAGGGACTGCCATCTCCCCTTCACACTAACTGTAGAGTGCTGTGCAAACGCCACCGCTCCTGCCATTAGCGTACCCCACTGTACGGACGCTGGCACTCAGGAGCCAGGCTGCAGCCAGCACCGCAAGAAAGAAACTTTTACTGGGCTGGTCCTCATGACCTGGGGAGTCTTTCTGTCCGGCAGCAACCCTCATCAGCAAAGAAATCTCCTACACAGCTATTATCCCTGTCTCACAGATAAGGAAACTGAGGCTCAGAGAGGTTACGTGTCTTACCCAAAGACACTCAGCTAGCTAGTGGATGGGGCTGGAATCCAAACCCACGTCTGTTTTATCACATTAACAATAAATAGAGCTCTCACTTCGTCAGTGCTTATGACGTGCCAGTCCCTGTTCCAGGGCTTTCTGTGTATTGTCTCATCCAAGCACATGCTGGTTAAAGCTGGACAGGAAAGAATAAAGGGCAGGAGGCACACAGGGGCTCACAGTGTACCCCCAACATGAACTGGAGGTAGAATGGGATGTTAATAATCATAATCACTGGGGGCGGCTGGGTGGCTCAGTCAGTTAAGTGTCTGAGTCTTGATTTCGGCTCAGGTCATGATCTCAGGGTTGTGAGATCGAGCCCCACGTAGGGCTCTGAGCTCCTCAAGGAGTCTGCTTGAGATTCTCTCTCTCCCTCTGCCCCTTCCCCTGCCACCGCCTCTCCCTCTCTCAAATATAAATAAGTCTTTTAAAAAATAATCATAATCACCATCCCAATACCAGCTCACCTTAACTGAGTGCTTACTTTGTACCAGGCACTATTCCATGTGACATAATTCAATCCTCCTAACACCCCCCCAAGCACAGCGGTACTGTTAGCCCATGTTACAGATGAAGAAAGCCAGGCACCGAGTCAGGGGCCCAAGGTCAGGGTGAGGACAGGGAGAGCCAGGACTCAAACCCAGGTTGGAGGCTCCAGACTGAGCACTGGTCCCCCTGCCAGGCTCCCTGTAGACCCAGGATCCATCAGAGTCCTCACTGGGCTCCCCACACAGCTCCCTTCCTTCCCCCGAGGAAGCCTAGGGCAAGTTCTTTCCCTCCCTGCATCCTGGGACAGACAGATGAGCTCCTCTCTCTCCTCATCCTATGGCCGCCTCCCTACATGGCCTCAGAGCAGGCAAGTCTGGAAGCCTTTTAGGATGCTGTCGGGGCCAGCTAAAAATAGGCCAGAAGGGAGGAATGGCTGAAGGGTGCGTTACGTCACTGGCTTTTGGAAACAAGAGAAAACGGATACTGTTTGCACACACAGAGGAAAATTCCTCCTCTCCCCCACACGCTCCCCTTCTCCCTCGTTCCCTCTGGTCTTTACCAGCCCCCCCTGGCGATGGCAGCCAGGCCTAGCCCTGCCATGGGCTCTGGGGTCCAGCACCTGGCGGGCAGGGGGCTGGGGTTCCTGGCCCCAAGGGCAATGAGAGAGCGTAAGGGTCAAACCCAGGTGAGACCATCTCACGGAGCACCCCCATGGTACAAATAAGTAAACTGAGATCTAGAGTGTACAGGCAATTTGCCCGAGGTTACCAGGTATGTCGGGGGCAAGGCCAGGAATCCAGCCCCAGGCCGATCGTGGGAGACAGGGATCCCAGGTAGGGAGAGGTTCACAGGCCGCCCTCCACCTGCCCGGCAGCATGGGGCTTCTGGGGCTTCTGTCGAGGGAGGCCAAGGCCCAGAACACGGGTCCGAGCTGAATCATCTCTCCTGGCCACGCTGCTGTGAGGGGGGCAGGGGACTCAGCTCCAAGCCGCTGAGCCGAGCAGGTGCAGGGAAGGGCTGCAGCCTGCCTTCTCCAACAGCAGGAGCTGCAGGGAAGGGGGCGGGGAGGGGCGAAGGTGTGAGCACCCAGGGACCCCTCACCCCCCCACACCCGCTTCCCAGACAGGCTCCTGGAGAGAGGGCCTGGCCCCTCTCACTCTTCCTTCGGGCAACCTTCTGATGACGTGCCGCAGGGGTCCACAGACCCGTGGTTCAGACAGGGAAAATGCGGCCCAGGGAAGGAAAGTGACTTGCCCCGAGTCAGTCCTGGGCGAAAGCACGAGCCCTGTCTGGATCTCCAGACAGCAGCAGAAGCAACCACCACTAGACGGGCCAGGCCGGGCTGCATCCCACCCACCGAGTTCAGCGCTGCTTACACGGCTCACTGGCTTTCATGCAAAGTGTTATGAACCTGCTCGGGTACAGAATTTTTCCCCAAATCCGTCCTGTGGATGCAAGAGCTGAAGTTCAGAGAGATGAGGTAACTTGTCTAAGGTCACACAGCTAGCAAGCGGGGACGGGACTCGAGCGCTGCCTGTGCGCTAAAGCAGCGGCAAGTCTCGAGCTGCGATGGGCACAGCAATCCCCTGAGGGTCTTGTCCGGGTTCGGCAGGTCTGGGGTGGGGCAGACACGCCGCACTGCTACGCCCCCCCCCCACCATACACAGCACTTCGAGCGGCCCCACATCTCACTGGTGCTTCTAAGCTGCATCCCGACAGATGAGCTTTGCAACCGATGATTTCACGGGCCTTTGTATGTTTCAAAGCCGGGCTGGGCGGGCAGCTGGCACGCCGGCTCCCAGAAGACCTAGGACAGACCCCCACGTGCCCACGGCAGCTGGCCTGATGGACCAAATCGGCTGCCCACACTGACACACCTCCCGGCCGCGGTGGGAGAAGCTGGCCCTGCCTGTGCCAGCGTTGACGGTGCAGAAAAGCTGTGTCCTTCAGCTGCTCTGGCCGACCGGGGTGCAAGGACAGCAGCGGTGTGTGCTTCTTAAGGGGCCCCAGACGCCCTGCATTCGCTGCAGCTCAGCTCCGGAGGGAGCACGCAACTTAACCCAAAACTGGTCAACCAAGTTGCAGGCGTTTCAATGTCCACACCTGTGTCCCAGACACGGTCCCCTCCCCTGCCCTGGATCTGTCCGCGGGAATAAGGTTTCAGGAAGGACGGGTGTTTCGGGTTGAAACGCCCGCATAAGCAAAGATGGGCAGCAGGGAGGCCAGGGAGCAGCCACTGTCACTGGGAAGGGGACACACCTACTAGGGGCCAGGAGGGGGTCCATGTTGTGTCCTTTAAGCCGGCTCTCACACTTGGCCCCCGCTGAGCAAAGGCGCTCGTGCTATAGGCTGTGAAGCTACAGAGACACCCCCCCCCCATTTTACAGGTGGGGAAATGAAGGCCTAGAGCAAGCAGTAACTCCAGCCAGGGCCAAGGTGGACTGAATCCCTTGAGCAACCCCTGCCCACCCTGACCCACTGGCTCATGAAACGTCCAAATTTTCTTCCTTAAAGTGCTGGAGACGAGAAGGGAGAGGAGGGACACTGCTTGGTCACCTTCTGGGTGCTGGTCACCGCGTTAGGGTTTCATATACACGTAAAATAGAAAGTACCACTTAATCTTCCCCCAAGGATTGTCCCCACTGTGCAGATGAGGACGCAGAGGCTCAGATGGAACCCCCTCCCCCTCCCCCGCTCCTCCCTAGCCTCCTGAATCCTATCCAATCTCTCCACTGTCTCCAAAGCCCTCTCTTCCCCAGGCCTCGGGGCCACTCCACTTGAGTTCCCTCCTTGAGCCCTGGTTCCAGGCAGCCGGGTCTTGGGATCCCCCCTCCTGGGCCACTTGGCCATGGGACCTCATCCCACATGGCTCTCACCCAAAGAGCCAGCCGCGATGTGGGGGACAGGGATGGACTGCCCTCTATCTTCTCCACCACCAGAAAGAGCTCAGGGCCCTGCCCCAGCGCCAGCTCTGCCCCAGCACACTGCGGGGACCTGCTCTCGCCCCCCGCAGCTTCTCCCTCCCCACCCGGCAGACACCCTCGGACAGCAATCTCAGAGGGCCAGCTCCTCCGAGGGCTCTCTGTCCACAGCCACACACGGCAGCCTCTGCAGCACGCAGGGCAGACGACGATGGAGGAGGAAGAGGGTAGTTACACTAACAGAGCAGTTAGCACAGACCCAGCATGCACCTCGCGCTGGGCACCCTTGCTGGGAATGTCACATGCACAACCTTACTTAAACAAGCCTCCCAGTCACCTCTAGGTACAATTATTATCTCCACGTTACTGATGAAGAAGTTGAAGGCCAAGACCATTACCCAAGATAACACGGCCAGGAGGGTGGGGTCGTGTCTATGTCACACCTTTACTCAGAGACTCTCCAAAAGTGAAGGCTGGAAGGGGCCAGAGTTCACCCAGTCCACACCTCTGAGTACAGCTAGGGAAACTGAGGCCCAGGGTCACACACGGAGTGGACGGCAGAGTGCTTCCACTCTCTTAGCCCAGGCCACAGCTCACAAGGAGGGAGGCAGAGGGCTATGAGTCTGAACCCAGGCTCAGCCTCCCCGAGCACCTGCCTCCATCTCTCAGAGCCTGGGTTTCTCACCTACACATGAGACAAAGTATGGCCCCAGCACAGAGCAGGGACACTCAAGAAGAACCCATCCTGTCCCCATACTCTCTGAAGGTCATGTGACCAGCCCTCAGCTCTGGCTGGACTGGACCTCAGGGCGCATCTCCCAGCCCCAGCCCAGCCTCCTGCCCCCTGCGACTCATGGGCCCAATCCCTCCAGTGGCCTGTGCTCAAACCCTCCCACTGCCTGGAGCCTTGAACTGAACAGGAAATCAAGATCCCAGCGAGGAAGGGACTGACCCATGGCACCCCTAGAGCCCCCCAGAGGGCAGCCCAGCATGACCCACAGCATGGTGGCTGGACGGAGCAGCGGGCAAGGGCCTGCCAGTGCAGAGGACAAGCAGGGGCTCAGACTTGAAGTCCGTGAATCGGAAACTTGGATGTGTGTGCGGGCAGCATGGAGAAGCCCTCCAGCACCCATCTCAGAAGTCTTACGCCCCCTGTGCCCTGGCCTGACGGGACATGAAGGAAACATGAGTGAGATGTCTGTTCTAGGTGGGAGAAGAGGCTCAGAGGAGGGGGCGCCATCACGAGTCCTCAGAGGAGTCGGCTCTAAGGCTGGGGTCCAGCCCTTCCACCAGGGCCAAGAATTGGTTATAATTCCCATTACTGCACTCACGGTCGTGCTCCTGAACCTAAAACCCACCCACACTTGGTAGGGAGCCTAATAGTTGTATGGATTTGTTGAGTGAATGAATGAATGAATCCAAACCACAGTCATTCTTCAGGCCTCCTGCTCAGCCCTTCTGCCTGGAACATCCCTCGCCTACACCACCCCGGTTAGGGGCTCCCAGGAGCTGAGTTCCCAGCACTGGCCTTCCGCTCAGCTCTGCCCACTCCAGGGAGAGGAAGGCCAGGGGGAGGGACCACCAGGGAGGGAAGGGGGCAGGCAGAAGGAGAAAGCTTCCCTCCCCCACTTCCCACTGCCCTAGGGGCTGAAGAGGGGAGGCAGGGATGTCAGGACAAAGAGGGCCAGGAGAGAAAATGACCCTACAAAATGACTCTGCAGCTGACGTCTGGGGCCTCGGCCACTACCTTAGCAGAAGGAGAACACGTGTGAGGCCAGGGGCCGGGACAGGGGGTGGCGGCACCCATCCCAGCCAGATGTGGTCTCCCACATTCCAGAGGAGCCACCCTCTGCAACCACAGGATGGACAAGAAGTCTGGCAGGCTGCTGGGGGGAGGGGCGGGCAGCCTCACTGCCAGCCTCTCCCCACCCCCACCCCCACCCCCCAGCCAGGGTCGCCGGCCACCATCAGCTCCCGATGACATACAGAGCCTCAGGAAAGGGGCTAACAAAGCCTGGCCTGCTGCGGGGCGGAAAGCCAGGCTGAAGTCACTGGCAAAGGGACTGACTCACAGATTTTTCACTTCCTGTGCCGTCAGAGAAAGAAGGTCTGGGGCCCCAGCTCCAGAGGAAAGTGGGTACAGCCCCAGAAAAACAATTATGGCTTCAGGGACAGCCCACAGGCTGCTGGGGAGAAAGTCCTGGAGAGGCCTTGGCAGCAAAGGACTACGTTCGAATCCTGCCCTGGCCACTTTCCAGCTGTGTGAAACAATCACCCTCTCTGGGCCTCAGTTTCCTTATCTCTGAGATGGGAAGCACGCACCCCTTTGCAGGGTGGTTCTGAGGACTATATAAGGCAGGCAGTAGGGGCAAAAACACCCAGTCCCGCCCCCGGCGCAGAGCAGAGAGTGAATGTTGGGCAGCTCACTCTGAACCAAGGAACGCCATGGCTGGATCCCGCGCCCAGACCTCAGAGAGCTGGGAGGGTGCCACAGGAATGGTCCACACCTTTCCAGGTAAGTGGCCGGCACACCCTGGCTGACTCACTCAGGTGATGGGAAGCGAGCTCCCGTGAGGCTAGGCTGGAGCCCGTGGTGGAAAACTTTGTTCTGGGCCAAGCGTGGGCCTGGCCTCTGCTGGAGGGCAGGTGGCAGAGAACAATTCCTACCCGGAAGGACGGGGAGCTCACCCCCTTGCAGCATAGCTGGGTGCAGGCTGCTGTGACAGTCCAGGGGTTACCCTGCCCACCCATCTCCCTGGCGCTCCCCCTGGCTTCTGTGTAAGCCCCACTCACAGATACACAAGCCACTGCTCCCTTCCCACACAGATGGACCATGTCCCGCCCCTGGCCTCACTGCAGAGCTGGGGTCCAGACTGACATCGAGCTGGGGGACAAGGCGGCCCGGCCCATACACAGACCAGGGGGACCTTTTCTTCTAATGCAGTCTCACCGGAGCCCACGGAGATCAGAGTGGGCACGTCAACAGAGCCCCCGCGTCCGCTGAGCCCCCCTAGATGGCTTCAATGTCACAACTGAGTCAACTTCCCATGCCCCAGCACCTCCTTGTCTCATATCACAAACAATTCCCACTTGTGACAGATGAGCGGAAAAGGAGTGGGGGTGGGGCTGGGAAGACAGCCATCCTCCCAGGCAGCGAACTGCTGGAACTCTGGTCTCCATCCTGACTTCCTCCCCCCTGGGGGTTCACAGTGAGCACCTTCTCCCTCCAGCAGCAGGAGGGCTGGGGGCCCCCACCTGGGAGCAGAGAGGCCCCCCACGTCCCCAAGCCCTGCTCTCACCAGTACCTCCTGGCACTGCCTCGCTAACGCGCGCTGCCCTCCTCCCTGTGGACACCGGCGCTCCCATCTGCGCTCAGCCCTGAACCCAGAGAAGGGACCCCGCACAGACGTGCCCATCAGCGGCCCTGCGGCCCAGCCATACTCCGATGCTCGGAAGGAAACACAAATTAAATGCCAACTGATTGTCTCCACGGAGGAGGGATTAAATTAATGTGCACACTTAACCAGGGCGGCCGCGTCCATTACAGGCGGGCAGTCATGGCCCGGGGAAGGCCGCGGCACAGGCTGCGAGCTGGTGGTGGGCCGCCTTTGAGTACCACCACACGGCGTGTGCACCCCTACCCAGCATGCTGCCGCCACACACACGCACGCACACACGCACACGTGTGCGTACACAGGCCTGCTTTCAACCTGAAAGGGCAGCCCCCTCCAGGGAGCCCAGCGGACAAGGCTTGCCACGAGCAGCCCAGGCCTTCCAGAATCAAAGATGATAGGAGTCTCTACAGACCCCACGAAGAAGGGCAGGCAAGCTGCAAAAGCCGTCTGCTACTCTGTGATTCCTAGAGGCCCGCTTACCACTACCTAGGAGCCTAGGTTCCCCCTCTGTGAAATGGGGATGGCGGTCCCCCCTTGCGGGGTACATGGGCAGACTCAGTAAGCTCAAAGGAAGGGACACAGGCACACCTGACAGACAATTGCCATTCTCGCAACGGGTGTCACCCTCCCTGTGCTCGCCTGGGGGAGGCAGACGCAGGGTGGCACGGCCCGGACCCCCAGAGCAGGGGCACTACTCCAGCCCGCCCCGACTCTGGGGATCTGGAAGCCCTGGAACTCAGCTGCCCGTAGTTTTCCCAGCACAGAGGGGAAAGTCGGCGCTGCACATGGACTGGGAGGCGAGCTGCATGGAGCTGTCCACACTCTCCCTCCCTGTTTCTCGGTGGCCAGGGGCACCCTGTGCAGGGCAGCTGGCTGTCCTCTGGGGCTCTCCATGGGAGCCACCAGGCCTTGAAACAGCTGGGAGGGAGAGGCTGGCCAGCCCTGGACTGGGCCCCATTCCCCAGACCCACACGTCCTCAGGCAACACAACAGCCAGCGTTGTGCAGGACGCCCCGAATCTGGTCCTGTCTCTGTCCCTAACTCACTGTGTGACCTTGGCCAAGTCCCTTCCCTCCTCAAGCATCACTTTCCCATTCTTAATGCAACGGTGTGCAGTTGGATAAATTCGAAGGGCCCAATCAGCCAGGCCAGAGAACAATTTCCACGGCCCCTGGGCACAAACCCCATGCTGACCACAAAGCGATCTGATAAACCATGAAGTCTCAAGCCAGCTGGGATATCAGTCTTTGAGCTCAAACCAATGTGTGGAGTAGAGAGAAGGGCAGGGACTCTGAGGGTCCCCAGCCATACATCCTGGAGCCAGCTACCAACCCTCTCTGAGCCTTGGTAAGACCACTCACCTCGTAGGGCTTTTTGCAACTCTTCAGGGGACCCGTGTATGATAGGTACCTAGCACAGTGCCTAGCACCCCATGAGCACGCGCTCAGGGCCATCGTCCTCATCCTCCTGACCTCCCAGTGACAGAGGGTCAGAGAGGTCCAGGGACCGAGAGAGGGGTCCTGCAGATGCCACACCTGAACCCCATATTAGGTTGACTCCAGAGCCACTATGCCGCCGTATTAATCACGCTGACGGTGATGGTGATGAGTTAGACGGTGACCGGGGACACCTGGGGGTAGGGGTGGCAGAGGAAAAGAGACCAGATGCTGGTACTGCCAAGTCCACTGCCAGCAACACCCAGCCAGTGTCCTGCCTCTGCCCTCCATGCCCCCAGACACGCCCCAAGAATGAATGGGCATGTGCTCAGCCCTTTGTCTGCCCCGACAAGGGCCCCCTGACGGCCAGAGAGACCAAGGCAGGAGAGGTCCCGCCAGCCAGACCCCAACTAGTCTCACAACACCACCCCAGCAGGCACAGGGCATTCTCATGGGCTCAGAGAAGCCCCCGGTCACCCTCCCCAGTGCCAATCTGAGGTTTCGGCTGTTTCTATGAGTCACGTGTTCCATATTCACCCAGATTCCCAGCACCACTCCCACTTTGGTGGCATGTATTGAAACATCTACAGAGACCTGGCGCTCTGCGTGCCTGTAACCCAGAGCTGCATGCTGGGCAGCACCCTCCTTCCAGGGCCGATGTCTAGAAACCACACCTGAGGGGGCTCTACCCTCCCCCACACAAACCAGACCACTTCCAAGAAGGAAAGTGACTCAAAGGACATCTCACGGTGAAGAGGAATCTGCATCCCAAATTGTAGGCCACCATGAGGTTTCTGGGGCACCATTACATCTTCCAGGCTTGCTACACCTTCATCACCTCCTCCAGGGAGCCCTTCATGATTTCCCCAGGGTGAGTCACTATGTCCATCAGAGGTTTCCAGTCCTGGCACATGCCTTCCTCATGGCATCCAGGAAGCTGTAAACGGTCACTTCTCTGCCTCTCCCACACACTCGCTCTCCTAGGAGAAGGGGAAGACTTACATTGACTGGAAAATGCTTATTACGTGCTGGTCTAGTCACTCTTCTCCCACCTTAGCTCTGTGAGCCAGGTGCTCGCATGCCCACCTCACTGATGAGCAAACAGAGGTCCAGGTACAATGCCTGGCTCCAGGTCAAGGCCAGTCCATCTGACTTTCCAGGCCGGGCAGCCTCTCAGGGGTAAAAGTGTCCTACCAGCTCCATAAACCCCTCTCCCCACCATGCCCTCCAGCACACCCCAGAGTACCACACCCCAGGGTCAGACGCACAGGTGTGTACTCGTGGGGTCTCGGTCACTGACTTGGAAAAGAGCTGCTTAGCCAGGGTATCTGCTTTGCCCGTTTACTCACTTCTGAGGCCCTAGAACCCAGGTGGAGAAAGGCCTTAGCATTCCGCCTCCAGTGGGTGAATCTGATCTGCGGGCAGCCCTGCCACCCACCCACCCCGACTACTAACACATGACCAGCAAAAGCGGCACTGGCTTTGGAGTCGGATCGAAATGGGTTCAAATCCCAACATGACTGGCCACAGGCTTCTGGGCAGATGATTTTCTGCCCCTGAGCCTCCCTATTTGGACACTGTGACATGGGGATCAGGAAGGACCCTCCTCGGGGATGCTCCAGTCTGTGAAAGAGGTGATAGCTACAGGCTCTGAATAAACGGAGGCCCTGCGCCCTTGCCCTGTCCTGCTGCCACGAGCCAGCTCTGAGCCTCCCTGGGTCTCAGCCTCCCCATCTATAAAATGGTCAGTTTCTTCTGGCTCCGCTGCTCTATGGAAATCATGGTCGGGGAAGGCTGCAGCTTGTCATCAGGTCCCCAGGCACTTTCCTTCACCAGCCTGGGCTGCTGGGAAGGGCAGATGTGTGCCTCTGGGCAAAACACCTAACCTGCACTCCGGGTTCCCCACCTCTAAGGTGGGCGCTAATGGAAGCCCCTACCTCATGGGGCTGGTGTATTGAGTTTGTATGCTTTAAGCACTTAGTACAGAGCCCAGATCCCAGTAAACACTCAACTGAAGTTCTGATTAGCCATGGGATGGGGTCTTCCCGCCACAGAGAATGGATGGCTCAGCTTGGGGTGGCAGTCTGCTAGGTGAACTGGCCAGGGCCCTGGGGCACCAGACAGGATACCTGGATGCCAAACCCGCTATCAATGCCTGGTGACACATGGTGCCATCGACCAAAGACACAGGAAGACTTGTCATCTCCCTGGTGTCCAATCCAGCACCGAATCCCAGCAGGGACAGAAGACCCGGCACAAGAACGCCCCAGAGAATGAATGCTGGGTGTCTCTGGGTCACAGGGCCCGACAGCCTCACAGTATCCACTGCAGCCCAGCTCTGTCTGGCTGTTGGCTTGGATACCGTCTTCTTCCCCCCATGACAGTTTCAACAAACATTTCCCAAGTGCCCACTCAGGGAGCCAAGGGCTGGGGGGCAAAGAAGTGGATTCAGAGTATCCCCCTCCCACTGAGACGGGGAGGCCAGTTCCAGGGCTCTCTCCAGCCAGCATCTCTGGCTCCCCTACCCTCAGGTCCTCAATCCCTCAACCCACAGGGCAGGAAGGGCTGGGCACTGGCTGCCTTGCGCCCCAGAAGCAGGGACAGAAGGGGCTGCTTCTCCTGGGCTGTGGGGACCGGGCAGCATCTTTGCTCTGCCCACAAGTGGAGGGGACTTGCCCCTGCCCCGTCAAACCCAGGGGCAGGAGGGAGGAAAGCAGGAATCTACCACCACACTGAAAACAGAACCACGTGGCCGGGGGACAGGGCTGGGAGGGAGACTGGTCACTCGTTCCCTGCTGTATCTTTTTTTTTTAAGTCATAGTAAAATGCATATACAAAATTTGCTACCATAACCATTTTTAAGTGTCCAGCTCAGTGGCATTCAGTACACCCACCATCCATCTCTGGAATTCCTCACCTTGCAAAATGGACACTCTGCTCCCCATGCCCTCTGGCACCCAGTGTAAGGTCCTCGGGGTTCACCCATGTTGTAGTGTGTATGACACTTTCCTCTCCTGTATCTTTTCAACTTTGAATGATGTAATGTGTCCGTTCATCAAAAAGTCAAAACCATTTAAATCTTAAAAAGACAAAGACACCTGCTCGCTCTCCCTTTGGTTTACGTTGCATGCGTATTTCACGATTACACCAGAAGTAGAAAGAAATCAAGTAAGTGAAACAAAACAATTAAAACCCCACCCAGGCCCCCCACACTGGAGAGAATCGCCTTCACACTGGCTGCACGTCCTTCGCAGCTCCCTCTTATGAAAGCTTATCTTTCACAAGTGAAAACAGGATCAGACTGGACATGGCGTTCAGGCCTGCTTTCTCCACTTCATATACAGCAAGCATCCTTCTGGGCCGGTCACACAGCAGGTGGCTGTGGCGCCCCTGACCTAACGGGTCCTGCACTGTCATTCCCAAGTCCTAACAATCTAAACAACGTGGCGAAGAAGATCCTGGTATACACAGATCTGTGTATCTGTCCAGTTATCTGGGTGGAATGAGTGGCTGGGTCAAGGGGGCAGACCGAGAAGAGGCTTGTGTGCCCCTATAAAGCTCTGTGTGTGACAGGGCTGAACTCCTGTGGGGCTCGGCCACTGCTGGAGCCTGGACAGCCGCTCAGGGAGCCAAGGAAGAACAGGGTCCCTGGGTCCCCATCCTAGTTCCTGCAGCAATACGCTTTGTGCCTCAATTTCACCATTAATCAAAAGGCTGGTGGGAGAAGACGCCGTCATAAACACTGCCCTTCCTCACCCTCACGGGGTGGCGTTCTGCTCCCCCCCAAGGAGCAGCGTGTTGGGAGATCAAGTTCATCTGAGAAATGGGCCCAACATCTCTCTTCTGAAAGGGTAGAGGTTTTCCACGGAGTGTGTGATGAGCCCGGGAGCAAGCAGCCTTATGCTAGCAGGGGCCAAGATAAAACAGCACCCCCCACGGCCCCTCCAGCCCCGGTATGCCAAGCCACCTCACACCGGCAATGCCTTTGCACGTGCTGTGCACTCTGCCTGGAAAGCTCTGTTCTATGTGCCCCCTTTGTCATCTCTCTCTACTCCTCCTCATCTTATACCAGCGTCAGGACCTAGCTTATATACCCCCTCCTCCAGGAAATCTTCCCTGACTCTTCGGTCAAGGTCAAGTGCCCTACTTCTGTATTCCAAAAGCCCCAGTCACTTGCTACTCAGGTCTTCTGCTCACTTTTTGGTCTCCCTACTTAACTCTCACAAGATCAGGCCCATCTCTGGCTCCCCAGCTGCAACTCCAGAGCCCAGCACGGAGCCTGGAATACAAGAGGCGCCAAAAAAATGTTCCCTGGATAAAGGGTGCGTTGAGTGTCACCTCCAGGGCCTTTCTTGGGACATCCAATCTGGAGTCAGTGAAGCACTGATCCACGGTGTGGCCTTGGGCTTGACCTGCCTGCCTGCCCCTCCCCATCAGCCTCAGTTTCCCCAGCCTCCACAGTCCCTGGCAGCTCTGCTACTCTCCTCCAATGACCCTCTTCTCTCACCTGGTCACCTGGGCCTACCTCCCATGGGACAGATGACAGGAAGGTGAGCTCACAGCTCTCTTCCCCCAGGTCTTTGCCCTCTGCTCAGGCCTGGCCAAGCCCCCAGTGATGCTCCACCCCATTCCCCTCCCCAGCATCAGGCACTCTTAGAAGCTCTCAGATGTTGGGGCTCCAGCTGTTGCTCGAGTCCAGAAGCCAGCAGGGGTTCTGGGCACCCAGGCCAAGAAGCAGGAGGCCTGGGGGTTCTGAGCCCAGGAGGCTGGGGAGGCCCCACCCAGAGCTATGTTTACAGCTTGGAGGAAAACAGCAACTCCCAAGGCTATTTTGGAAACCTAATGTGCACTTTGGGTCTCCCGTTGTTTATTCCAAGTGACCGTGCCGCCCCGCAGGTAAGCGCAAGGCACTGTGGGTCTGCAGCTCCGTGTAATCTCTGCATCAAAGCCACATCACTCACTGGGAGCGCTTGTGCACCCCAAGCAGCCCTGGGCCCGCAGCCTCGGAGTCCAAGTTATCCTTAACATCTGCAGCCTGTACAAGTAAGGGGTTGAAGCCAAGGAGAGCCCACCGGACAGCAGTTGGCACATTCCCCACCCTGGATTTAAACTAAGGCTCTGCAGCCTTGAGCAAGCCCCCTCCCCAGGCCTTGGTCTCCTCATCCGTGAAATAGGGGAGAAAGACCCCCGTCTGGGTTATATGAGGACAGGCAACCACAGTAGATTCCATGTGATGAAAGGGGAGGGGAGGGGAGGGGAGGAGAGGAGAGGAAAGGAAAGGAAGAAAGAAAATCTCTAACCGTGGGATCCCAGGATGGCAGAAAGGGATGCTCTGAAGCCCAGGCCATTTGTCAAGGGGAAGTCTGAAGCTCAGAGGGTTAAATGACAGGCCCAAGGTCCCACAGCCAGGCAGCAGCTGAGCAGGGACTGGAACCCAGAGCCTGGATGCTTTCTGCCACACGGCAGTAAGGGGAGGAAGACATTCCTGAGCAATCGGAGGAAGGAGGGAAGAGTGACATGGACCCAGGAAGCCAATTACATGCAGGGCTCGTGCAACTGAGGATGGGCTGTGACAGACACCGCCTGCGTGTGCAGCACCCTAATTGTCACAACTGGCCGGGAAGGCTCCAAGCATGGCCGGACAGGTGATCAGTCTGCCATCGTCTGTGCCAAGAGAGGGATTAGTGACTAAACACAGCTCGAGGGGACAGACTCACTGCTTAATACCAGCCTCCTGTCGTCATGAGGGCCCCGCCAGTGAAGAGGGCACTGAGACACTGCACACACACACACACACACCCACACACACACGCTCTGGCCCACCCATGGGGCTGGGACACCCCTCTCGGAGGACAGAAAGGTCCGTTTCCCCAAGGACAGAGGGGCAAGAAATGGAGCAGACACCCAGAGAACCTGCTATGACAGTAGAGCCTCTGACAGAGACCTTACTGGAGCCCCTCGTTTCTGCTGATAGGGAAACTGAGGCTCACAGAGAGAAGGTGACTTGTCCAAGGTCACATAACCAAAATAGCTCACATCATGAAGTGATAGTCTATGATGGGCACTATTAACTCATTCAGTCCTCACGACAGGCTTAGGAGGTGGATGCTTGTTATTCTGCCCATTTTACAGATGACGAAACTGAGGCCCAGGGAGGGAAAGCGACTTGTGCAAGGTCACAGAGTTCGAAAGCGGTAGAGAGCCAGGACTCAAATACAGGCAGTCTGGCTCCAGCGCCCAAGCTCATGACGCCAGACTCACCTGTCTCTGCTGACCTGTTGGAGTGGCAAATGCTGGATTAGAACACAGTCTCTCCCAGCCCAAAGCCTGGGCTCCGTTCTCTGTGCCAGCTGGCCTCATAATAGGAAGAAGTCAGAAAGTATGTATCTCAGTCTCCCAGGGGTCAGAATGGACCCTAAGTTGCATCACCTCCAAACCCCAAGGGCAAAGTGCTGAGCCTTCCATGCTGGCCTGCCAGGCTGGGCCCAACTTGGCCCCGACCGTGTGGCCCCTGAAGTGAGGCTCCCACGGCCCTGGCTCAGCTTCCACAGCCCATCGACGGGCAAGAAATCCTTTAGAGACCAGAGATCCTTCAAAGGGGGTCCCCCAAGCATTGCTCAGATCCTGCCAGGTGCCCAGACAAGGAGGTAGCAGAGGGTCACCACCCCCAGCCCTGCCAAGGAACCAGCATGGCTTCTCTTCTCAGCTCAAAGCCAACTGGGGCCTCTCTGCATCCTGAGACTTGGCCCCCCCAGTCACACAACCCCTGGCCCAGACTAAGCAAGAAGCCAAAAAAGGAGACAGTCCAAGACAGACGGACAAGAAGGAGCGGCCTGGGGGTAGAGCAGCGAGAGGGCCTGGGTACGAGTCCTGCCCCTCTGCCTGCACTGATCCACTGTGCGACCCTGGACCTGTCCCAGCACCTCTTTGGACCTCGCTGCACAAGGAAGCTCTGACCGCCCCCCACAGCTCGGGCTCTCCCTCCTCTTGCCTCTGGGAAACCCGTAGGCCAGCCACCCCCGGGGCAGCCTGCCCAGAGGTGGACCCTGCCCAGAGGTGGACCCTTTCCCGACAGGCCTGGCTTCCTAGGGACAGACAGCCAAGTGCACGCCCACCCCTGCAAGCCGACAAAGGCAGCAGGCGGGCTTCCTCCTGGTGACTTTGCCTTGGGACAGATGGAACACGGTGTGGCGTCTGTCAAGCCAGATGGCCTGGTCGGCCTGAGGGGCCAGGACACCAGCTGGGTGTCCAGCCCCATCAGGCAGAGCGGCTTAACCCCTTCTTTCCCAGCCTCAGAAGTTACTGTCCCCCTGGCAACTTAGTCACTGTTGCACCCTCCACCCCTGGAGGTGAGCGGCCTCCCTGGGGCCAAAAGGGAGTCAGGGAGGCAGTGAGATGAGAGGGAGCCATGGGACAGGTGGGAGTAGAGGAGGGGCCACCGCTGGGACCCGAGGGCAGTCCCGGACCGCCAGGAATGTGCCAACCCAAAGGGCAAGCAGGGGAGGGCACTGATTCCTGGCCGGGGAGCCCAGTGACGCTGCACAGAGCCAGCCGTTTTGCTTCGAGGACAACCATGTGGGGCAGGGACTGCCAGGCCAGAAGGCCACCAGCCACTTTTACCGGGCCGGAAAACCCACTCCCTGGCCCAAAACCCAGAATCAGCACTGCCCTGGGAAAGAGGAGACCCAGCTCCACTAGGCTGGCTGAGTGGCTCTAGATGTTGCTCAACCTCTCTGGGCCTCAGTTTCCCCATCAGGAAAGGTGGATCCAGAGTGATCCCAGGGCCCCTTCCAGCCCTGAGGGTTGCATGACTCCGGGAGAAGGCATGTGCTACCCTCCCAGGAACTGGTGGGATCCCAAAGGGACCAGCCAGATCCTTCCTACACAAACAGCATGCCCTAACAAGTGTGCATGAGTCAGAAGGGACTTTAGGAGGGAAGAGGGTAAGCTTAGGGGCTCGGAAGGGAGTGGTGCTGTCTTCCCCAAGCGATTGATGCCCAGCCATTCCCCTACTCCATGGAAGGCTAAAGAGGGGAATGGAGCCTATGGGATTGTGGCTAGAGACCAGGAAGCATTTTCCAATGAAAAGAGCTGCAAGGCACTTCCAGGGGAAGACTCTGGAATGCCCTTCCTAGGCAGTAAGATCTCTAAGTAGGATCTGCAAAGGTCCCGACCTCAAGGCGAGGGAGGAACAGGTGACTTCTGGAGACCCCTGGGGATAGCAAACTGATGTCCACAAGCTGATGTCTGCACTCGGCTGCCCAGCCAACCTGGTGTTCCAGACGGGCTGTCATCTTGGGGTAGAGCACGGCCAAGCTCAGCTGCAGCCAGGGGCCTGGGTGTCTTTCAGGACAGAGGCCACAGAGGACTCCAGAAAAGCCCAAGAACACATCAAAATAGGCGAGGAGGCAGGGCTGGACGAGACAGGTGCCAGCCAGGAGTGGAGCCTCAGCATGGCAGAGAGGTGAGAAAATGCGCCGGGGGGCCACAGACCTGGCTGTGAGAGCCAGTTCTGCCATCAAGTTGCCGTGCAACCTTGGGCAAGTCACTGCCCGTCTCTGAAGTGTGTATTGGGGGAGAAACGAAACATCTCCTGCAGGACTCCTGCAGCTCCGACGTAACAGTCACTTGGCAAGCTGGCTAGGAACAAGAGCCTGCCTTTCTGGTCCATGCAGCCTCATTGCCGGGGGCCCAAGCACCGGGCCTGAGCACAGGGGCCCTGCAAACGGATGGATGGGTGGGTAGACGGATGGATGCTCAAGTGGGGTAATTCCTAAAAAGGAAGAGCAGAAGGTCCTAGTTGTCCCCTGGGATGATTCCCTACACGTGCCCACAAGTCCTCCTTGGAGCGCTTTCCCACAACTACAGACCCTCCAGCATCAATCCCCTTCTCTGTCTTACACGTGCACATACCTACCAGTGCACCCTTGAATTCGCAACACATGGTCCAAGCACAGCGGCCCAGCTCTGAGCCCTGAGGACGAACGCTCTGGACCCCCAAAGCCATGAAACTCATCTGCTCTCGCCATCCCCCAGGGCATCTCGGCTTTCTGAAGTGCACTCCCGAAGCTGGCTTCGAAATGAGACGCAACGGCGGTGGACCCCAGTGGTGATCTTTGAAGCCAGAGAGACCCAAGTTTCCATGCCAGCTCTGCCGCTTTCTAGCTGTTACAAGCAGCAGGTCACTCCACCTGCCGAGACCCCGTGTCCTCATCTGTACAATGGGCATGACCACAGCCACCCTTCAAGAGTGCTGTGATTTCAAGAGAACGCGTCCATGAAGTTTTGAACCGCACTGGGTGTAAGAGATGCTCTTGGGAAACCGTGCAATGAGCATTCTAGAATCATGAGATCCCGACTTCCTTCTTGGAGGAGCCGAAGGTGAGCCACGGCTCCCATGGCTTCTCTGCCTGGGCCCTGCGATCCCTTCCGTCTCCTTTCCCACCTTGGGGGGTGATGTGCCTGGGCTCAAACCCGGCAGAAGCTACAAAGCAGCCTTTGTCTCTGAGACGAAACTCTAAACCAGCTGCCCTGACATCACCCCTGGAAAAACAATGCTAACGCGGCCTTCGACGTCACCTCTCTGCCAAGGTCCAGAAGCGTGCCTCACAAGGCCTCACAGAGGCAATCTGTGGGCTGGACCAGAACCCAGAAGCCATCCTCCCATGGCATTCCAGAGTTCCAGCAGGAAGAACAGCTCCCCCCCCCCCCCCCCGCTGCCCCGCCCCCGGGTGGAGGCGGGGAGGACTCAAATCCCTGTCTTCCAGCTCCTCCATCTCAGACCAGCGGCCAAGGCCAGGAACGTGAGGCCCATTGCCCAGCCTGGAAGACTGAGCCTGGGAGTGTGGTGGGAAGTAGTCTGGAAGAACCTGCCAGACTGGGGTTCAAATCCCAGCTCTGCCCTTGCTTCAGGGTGAGACCTCAGGCCCAGGGATGTGACCTCCTAGGGCTGCCTCCACATCCATACAAGGAGTCTGGGACTGAGAGGGCCTCTCCTCCAAGCGGCAGGAACAGGGACACAGTCCCCCATCCAACAAGGCTACTGGAAGCCACAGGCTCCAGGCAACACATTGTGCTAGACGGCCTTGAATGCGAGGTCCTGCCCTCCCAGCGACCCTGCGCAGACAATCTCCTGGGGAGGAGAGGGGATGTGACCTCCTCCTTGCTGGTCAGGCAGGCGGCTTTGCTGGGGAAAGAAGTGCCCTGAACACAAAAGGCCAGTCTGTAGCCGGAAGGGGGAGGGAGTGGGCAGTCCGTATTTATGGGGCCCGGGACAGAAGGGACAGGGCTGTAACAGCCAGGGGGTCCGCACCACACTCAGCACCTGGCACGCACTATTTTGCTGAACCTTCATTACAACCTGGTAAGGTCAGGATGTCTTCCCCATTTTACAGGTAAGAGACCTGAAGCTCAGGGTGGTCTCGATTCAGAGTCAGAGTTCCCACCAGAGTGACAGCCTGCGGATTTATTATGCTCAAGGCACAGAAAGGAACATCCTAGGGGCTTCTGGGTGGCTCAGTCGTTAAGCGTCTGCCTTCGGCTCAGGGCATGAGCCCGGCTTTCTGGGATCAAGCCCCGCATCAGGCTCCTCCGCTAGGAGCCTGCTTCTCCCTCTCCCACTGCTTGTGTCCCCTCTGTCGCTGGCTGTCTCTCTCTCTGTCAAGAAAGAAAGAAAGAAAGAAAGAAAGAAAGGGAGGAAGGAAAGAAAGAAAAAAAGAAAGGAACAGCCTATGAGTTGGGGGTCCCCTGAACTTGCCAGTAGCCTGCTGAGTTAGGGCCTCAGTTTCCCCAACTTGGATAAGTCCTGATGTTTCAAATGTCAGTATTTTCTTTGAAGACGAGTGTAAAACCAATCGCAACAGAATATTAAGACTCTCCATAGAAACTTGTATGAACACAACAAAAGTACTATTTGTCAGCCACATCCCCAGAGCGGGGATCTCCGTGGGGTTGGGGGGACCCGGCTTTCTGGTTCACACAACTCCAGCACTGACGCAAAGTTCTCCGATCTTCCCACTCCAGGGCCCACCCCAGAGAAAAAAGGATGGGAATGGCCCTCCCTGGGCGAGGCTTATCGACAGCACTGGGGGGTCTCATCATCCCATTTACACAAGAGGAAACTGAGGCACAGAGAAATGACACAGTGGAACACACGGTGGCAGACAGGGATGGTCAGGCGGTCAGTCAACACCCCAAGACCGCGGGGCTGAAGCCAGGGAAATGCCTTTTGTTATAAGGAGACAAGCTGGTGGCGCCCTCCAACGTCTCCTCCACAGGCCGACACGGGCCCCTCTTCCCCAGGACCTGGACGCCGGCTCAGGCACAGGGCTCAGTCTCTGTGGATGCCACCTCACAGGCTCTGAGGCTTCTTCACCCCAAGAGCCCCAGCCTCCAGGAGTTTTCAAAACCCCTCCTTAAATGTCTATAAGACCGGGAAGGATCCCTTAGCTCAGGGTTTCAAAGGAAACCCAACTCTGCTGTGTGACCTCAAGTGAGCCACTCTCCTTCTCTGAGCCTCAGGTTTCTCATCTGAAAATGGTCATGGGTATGTGCATGGGGCTGGAGAGAAAAATGTAAAAACACTGAGGGACGAACTCTCAGAAGGTCTTTTTCAAAAGACAAAGGTACGTCTATTCATCTGCCGTGACAGGGGAACAATGCTGCCTGGAAGCAGGGGGATGGACAGACTGACCTCAGAGAGCTGCTCACATAGCCTGGGCCCACGGAGGGGGGAGTAAGATGAAGTCACTACAGGGGGCAGGGACAGGCAGGGCAGGCAGGCCTGGGAGGTAAGGCCAGCGAGCAGCCTAGCCTCCCAGCCTCCAAGCCCCTCCCTGTGTCTAATCCCAGGCTCATCTTTGATGGGGGCTGGGAGCTGGGGCTGAGGTCTCCTTTGACCAGCGTTGACCTCCAAGACGCAACAGCTATCCCTTTCAGCAGGGAGCCTCTCCTGCCCCCCACCATGATATACGAGGGGTAGTACAAAGGGTCTGGGGTGGCCGAAGGCAGGGTCCTGACCCCAAGGGCTCCAAGTCTGCAGGGTGCAGCCCGAGGCTCCCAGACACACGTGTGTGCACACACAGGCTCACAAAGCCCCAGCAGCAGACAAAGAACCCCCCACAGAGGCCTGGCATCGGGTGGGCAGAGGGACAGGAACAGGACCCCCCTCACAGCCCTCCCCTGCCTCACACAGGGGATGGGGAGGTGAGAACCAGCCATAGCCAAGTGAACACCAAAACAAGAAAGAAGGGAAAGGGGGAAAGGAGAGAGGATGAGAGGCAGCAAAACAGAACAAAGAGCGCCAAGAAGGGGGGGGAGGAGGGAGGGCGGACGAAAAGGGGAAGAAGAATGAGCAGGCATGCTCTAGACCGCGTGCTGGCAGGGCAGGCAACCTCACCTCCAGGCCTTCGCACAAGCTGTTCTCTCTACCTGGAGCACCCTTCCCTTCTCTTCCACTCTTACTAGACCTCTGAAACCCAACACGGGGGACAGCTCCTCCAGGAAGCCTTCCTTGACTGGCCCTAAGCGAAGCACCTTTCAGAACCCCTGGGTTTCGAGCACTACAGGGTCCCACCCAGAGGTCCAAGGCTCTCTGGTCCTGTGGTCTGACTTGGCAATGAGCTTTTCCCAAAGCTATTCCCATCCGTCTCCCCCTACCGCCCAGCATGGCCTTCTGCCCATTACCACAGCAGGCCAGGGGCAAAGAAGAGGCGCAGACAGGCCCTGGGAAGATATACCGACCCTGCCCTGAGAGGAGCCTGTCTGCCGGGGAATTTCACAAGGTCCACTTAGACCAGAGGCTCTTCCCCTCCCCCAAGAAGGCAAACAGGCGGCAGCGAGCCAAGTACCGTCTTAAATAACCCAAGTAATAAAAATGGCCAGTTAAGAGGGCGGAAGGCAGTGTCTCCACTGTGGGGGCGTCTCTCCACCGAGCAGCAGATGAGTGGGGGTGGGGGTGGCGGATTGGGGGGAGGGGAGGGCTGTGAGAACGGGCACATCCCGAAGTCAGCGCACGCAGGCCGGAGTGCAGCTGAGCCAGCATCTCAGAGAGACCTCCGAGACAGCTCCCCACCCAGTGCAGCTGTTGGGGGGGTGCTCCTGCCCAAGCCAGGGTCCAAAGGCCATTCAACCTGACCCCCACCCCTGCTCCTCTCCCCAAAACCCCCAGCCTCACTTAATACCCACGATAGCAGCTGCTGGCTTCTGGGCGTTCCCATTCACTCTCCCTGCCGCCCACGCTTGGGAACCGTCCCCCCTTCTCAGAGAAGTAAAAGACGCTCTCAAGTTCACACAGATGAGAAGCAGCAGAAATACTCTCCAACTTCCTCCTTTCCCAGCTTCCAACCTGCACACGTACACTCTGCTCCAAGCTGCTGAGTTTTGCAGGTTTCTGTCCAACATCCCAGTGCAGCTTGTCCTGGGATCCAGGAACCATGTGAATGTAAAGGCAAGGGGAGGACAGGACATCTCCCAGGGCTCCGAGGAGCCCCAGGCTACAAGGGAAGCTGGGGAGGAAACAGCCGTGAGAGTGTAGGCAGGACCCAGGCTTCTAATCATTTCGACCCCAAGGGCAAACCCTTTACAGTTTATAAAGTGCTTCCGCAGACATCGCACATTTAATCTTGCAAACAGCTCAGTGAGGTCAGAGGTACTATCCCCATTTCACAGAAGCGAAAACTGAGGCTCAGAGCACAGAAGCCACTTGCAGCACACATGCCCCTTCCTGGGTACAGCATAAAAGGCTCCATCTGGAGCCTGACTTCCTGGATGAAATCTTCACTTCCCACCTGCTAGCTGCCTCTGGGCTCAGTTCTGTCAGTGTCTCTGTGGCTCCGTTTCATTCTCTAAAACGGGCTAATGACAGTACCTAATACACAGGGTTATTATGAGGTTACACGAATCAAACGTCCCTAAACTGCTTTAAATGCAGCCTGACAAAGAGCAAATGCTATATAAATATTTGTTTAATTAATTAATAGTTATTGTGCCCTTACTGCACACAGGTACTATCCAAGCAGGTACTTGTCACACGGCAGTTTCACATCTGCCTGTGTCCCCAGACTCCGAGCTCCTGAGGGCAGGGGCTGCATGTCTGCTCTATCCCAGTGCCCAGCACGGGACCTGGCGCACGGCGCCTGCCCAGCCACTCTCAGGAGAACAGAACCCCAGCTTCTCAGATGTCCACACCTAGCAGGCTCAGCTTCCCCAACGAGAGGCGTGGAATGACTGTAACAAGTTCCCTGCACCCAGGCAAGGTTCACGGAACCAACCAAAAGCACAAGTTCGGGAGACCCAACCCCAGGGCAGAGGCCCGTCACCAGATACCCGTTGCTCTCTCTCTGCTTGTTATCAGTTCCTGAGAAGCCCTGGCCGCTGCCCTGGGTGTGCTTAGGTGCCAGGCATGATCAAAGGAGCCTTAACTTAGAATCTGAGACCCACCCCCAGCCCCAGCTTTGCTGTGTGACTTGGAGCAAGTTACTTTTCTGCTCTGAACCTGGGTTTCCATCTGCAGAGCTGGCACTCTGCAGGTCTGAATCCAATCACGTGGAAAGTGCCAGACAGGTGATAATCCAGGCTCCCCGTCCCCCTTTTCTTCCCCCTGCCAGGCCCACCAGCCTCAATGTGGCAACCTCTGTGGCCGACCAGGAACTCTCCCCTACCCAGAGTCCGGTCCCCCACTAGGATCACCTCCAGGGAGCAGGGGGCTGGACCGCCCTCCGTGGTGGCCTGGGAGGCTTATCTGCCTGCCGTTGCCAGTGACTCACTGGTTTCTCAAGAAATCATTACTGTCAAATGACAGCAGGAAGTCTTCCCAGTGTAGCAGCCGCCTCCTGCTCTGCCACCTGTGGTGGCAATATTGTGACAGGCGCCGGGGAGACCCCAAGCCTCAGCTTGCCTCCTCACCCTGGACCAGCCTTCAGCAGCCCTCAGGAGGCATGGAACCTGGCCAGCCTGTCCCCGCTAGGAAGAACACTGAACTTGGGGTCTAGAGACCCAGACCGCACTTGCCGCAAGATGGGGGGCAGATGTCTTCCACCTCTCCGAACCTCTCACCTTGGCTCAGTCGGTTGAGCACCCAAGTCTTGGTTTCGGCTCAGGTCATGATCTCAGGGTCCTGAGATCGAGCCCTGCGTCAGGCTCTATGCTGAGCATGGGGTCTGCTTGTCCCTTTCCCTCTGCTCCTCCTCCTCTCTCTCTCTCTCTCTCTCTCTCTCAAATAAATAAAAAATCTTTTAAAAAGAGAAAAAAGAACCTCTCACCTATAAAATGGGCATAATTATTCCCACCTCTTGGGGCTGTCTGATGATGAAATCTCACTTAAAGAAGTCATCACAGAGCCTAGCATGTAGTAGTTGCTCAATCAATGGTGGCTATTAAGTCATTATGGTTTATTTGTAAACCTTTTGCAAAATGCCTTCACACTCCACTACTTCAGGTGATTTTTACAGCAACCCTGGGAAGCAGAACTCATAAGGAAACGTATCCCCATTTTATAGAGTGACAAACCGAGGTACAAAAGATTATGTGGTTCTGTGGATTCTTCAACGAAGTCACAGAGAGAACAGGATTCACAGGGCACTGGGCAGGCCGATCTTCCCAGCACCCCCATTCCCAGGTGGGCAACCAGAAGATCAGATCACACCGCAAGCAAGCAGGGAGCACAGCCTGGACTCCACAGGGCTCTAGCTGCCCCATGCCTCCAGCCAGGGGCTCGGCCAGGCCACAGCCCTTCGAGGGGACCAGAGGCATTCGCCAGGTTTACTGCTGGGTGACAACTACCCTCTCTTGTACCAGGAACTAGGGTAAGTAACCACATCCTGCCCAGGAAGCCGAACACCCCGTGCCCACTGCAGGTGGGAGGGCACAGCTCTGGCGGGGAGGCCCCCCCTATCTGGCCCAGAATCCTCTAAGCACCAGGCAACCAGCAATGCCCAGAGGCTACATGACACCCAGATGCTGTTGCCAAAGGCCTAGACCACCCTCCCTCCAGCTTCCAGCCTGGTTCCTGATTTCCGCCTGCTTCACAAAGCCAGAACCACTCACCCCTTAGGGCACTCGTGCTCCTGCCCTGTGAAATCTCTTTTAGAACTTCCCCATTTATAAAGTGCCAGAGTGGCATGAGCCCATTTACCCTGCCCACAACTTTGGGATACAGATGAGGAAACGGAGACCCAGAGAGGCAAAGCGACTAACCCAACCTGGCTCAGCTTTTAACGCCTATGCCAGGAGTCCAGCATCTGGTACCAAGTGATGGGTGTTAATCAAATTTGTTAAAACCAATGTGTGGGGGACGGGAGCTCGGGTCTCCTGACTCCAGATCCAGACCCCTCCCTCCAGGAGCTGTGAGTGCCCGCATGTAAGGCCTGTGTCAACCCTCTGGGTCTCATGGGCCTTATATCCCCCAGCCGTCCTGGGGGCCTACCAGCACGCAGCAGCCAGGCACGGCGCCCTCCCTCTCTGCGAAATGCTTGCTCAGCATGGACTCTGGCCAGGCCCGGGCTGGGCTCTGCCAGGACACAGACCAGGAGCCGGCCCCCACAAGCTTACAGTCGGTGGGGGAGCAGACATCCCAGGCCACTGAGATTCAGGGTGTGGGCTGCTGTGATGCGGGAGGTACTGGGCGCTCAGGACCGCCTGAGTGAAGAAAGTCAAGGAAGCCCAAGGCATCCTCACGCTGAGCAGAGGGGACAGAAGTGCCTCCTTCCCTGCCCCAGGCCTTCAGCCGTCCAGCACACGGGAAGTCAACAGAACACCAGCCCGGCTTCGCCTCCCCGATGTGATCAAAAACCAGGACTCGCAGTGCACAGTCCACAGCCTGCGGTATCACTGACACATGGTACAGTTTAAATCGATTCCCCTAGAAGTCAACGCATCTCGTTGCGGCAAAGAGCATGTTCAAATTCTGGGTCTACCCTTCTATGTCCTTCAAATACCCACACGTGTGCGGAGGCGGGCCACGGGCCTAGAGAGGCTGAGAGCGTGTGAGTCCCGGTGTGCGTGTGCATGTGTGTGTGTGCACGCACGCGCGCGCCCGAGCCCGTGTGCGCTGGGGGGGCCCAGGGGCCTCGCATCCGGTGGCCAAGGCAAAAGCCCCGCCTCACATTCCTCAGGGAAGGAATCTTCAGCGTCAGCTGTCTCACGGCTTCCTGCTTCCCTTTCTTTTCTGGGACCTCATTCCCCTGCCTCTGGCTTGAGGCTCTGAAAATCCCTCCCAAATATGTCCCCAAAGAGAATGCCAGCACAGCCAAGAGACTCTGGGACACTGAGGAGCTGGATGGAGGGGGTTTGTGTGTTTCTTTCAACGGAGGTTGGAAGAAAGGGCGGGGGGAGGGGGGAGCAGAGATTTCCGGAGGCACAAATCAACTGCTAAGAGTAGGAAGAACACCGTCCTTAGATGCTGGACAAAGAAGTAGCCCTTTTTCTCTCCGCCCCCAACACCAAGTCTGGCGCCTTCCACGGGACAGAGAGAGCTGCGACGTGTCCTGAAATGGATGTGCTGGGCAGCCCAGCACTGTGCCAGGAAATCCCTGTAAAATGAAGGGAACTGACATTGCGGGGAGCCAGAGAGGGGACCTACCCGGAGCCTACCAAGCCCCAGGTGCCTTATCACGGAGCCTCATTCCTTCCTCCCCGATTCCTAGGGGAACAACATTATTCCCCCTCTTTTACAGAAAGTAGTGGCTCCGGCAGCTCAGAGAGGGTAAGCAATTGCCCGCCGTCGCACAGAGAGTGGTAGAGCCAGGATTTGAACCCTTTTCCCACCATCCCAGGCTGCCTCCCAGGAAAATCAGAAACAAAGAATCCGTATCGGTGACACTTCAGAAATAACAGAACTAAGTGGCAGGGAACGAAGCCTTGTGACCAGCTTTCCGGGGCAGTCTTCTGGCTTTGGGGCACTCAGGGGCCAGCACGCACCTGCTCAAGGGCCTCCCAGGGCGTGATGGGGAAAGGCAGGGGACACTCCAGCTGGCTCACCCACCAGCCCTTTTTGGAGCCCTTCATTCAGGCCGCCAGCCCAGCCCCTTCCGGCTCATGATCAGAAATAGCTGTGACAAAAGTCCCTCCCATCCCCGAAAGTAGTTTTTTAAAAAATGCTTAAAGGCAGACACACAAAAAGGTGGAGGAAACTCTACCAAACCCCAACCGAGGACAGACGATGTGGGCATCACGTCAGAGCAGTGGGGAAAGCTTTCAACGGCAGGCAAGGTCTTCCCAACTCAGCTTTGTGGGTCAGCTCCCTCTGGGCCTCAGTTTCCCCACCTCAAAAATGAAAGTAACTCAGCTGAATCAGCAATTTCTCTCTCTCCTAAGCTGTGGAACCCTGTTTTCCAATGAAACCTTCCTCAGAAGTCATGGAAATAGAGCTGCTATGGTTGATGGGAGCCAAGTCCCAGGTGCTGAGCACCCCCACTCACTGTCCCCAGAATTGCCCCAAGGCACCCAGCTCTGGATCCCAGGGCTCCAAAGGGCCCCTGTGGGAACCACCAGGCTAAACAATCACTGTGGTCCCTCCCGGCTCTCAAGGCAAAGCTCCGATCACCCAACCACCAGGGAAAAACAAACCAAGCCCTTCACGCTGACTTCAGTCAGGGGCACAGACACTTGGCAACCTGCAGGGGGAGGGAGGGAAACCCAGACAGTTCCAAACCACACTGGGCCTGGGGTGGGAGAGAGGGAGGACTGCCAGTCCGTGAGGCAGGAAGAACAGCCCCGACCCGGACCCCTCTGAGTCACAGACCAAAGTATAGGGCGAATTGGGAGGGGTCACCAAAAGGAACCCCCTTCTGTAAAGGTGGAGGACCTAAGGCTCAGAGAGGGCAGCAGTTGGCCTTAGGTCACACAGCACCTGGTAGCTGAGCCAGACCTGGAGTCTGGGTCTCTTAGAAGCGATGATGCAGAGAAATCCCCACTTGTTTAAAGTTCAGATAAGACTCAGCAGGAATCTCCAGGGAAAAGCCCCCAGCTTGCAAACTCGGAGTAGGACATTTTGGTAGCACTGGGTGGTGACAGAGCAGAAATGTTTGTTTTGGTTTCCAAATCAACGCTTGACAACCTTGTCGATAGTACAGTTTGGGCAACCACATTTCCCTCATGGTAAAGAGCTCAGAGCTGGTTGGCCCAAGGGGAAACCAAAGCCGTAGCGAACAGGGCCCAGGGCCCAGGCACCCCAGGCCAAGGGCTCTGGTTTGGGTTGTTGTTTCCCAAGCATGGTTCCCATACCACTGATGGCCCCTGAGATGATGGGAGATGGTGCACGAGCGAGTCTTCACATTTAACTTCCACTGACTGCATAGGTGAACCGATAAACTATGGTCTGTCCGCACAGTGGAAAATTATTCACCAATCTAAAGGAATGTGCTGTTGAAACACGCTACAACGTGGCCGAACCACCAAAACATTACCTAAGTGAAAGAAGCCAGACACAAAAGACTACGTATGACATAACTGCATTGACATGAAGTGTCCAGAAAAGGCAAATATAGAAACCGAGAGCCCATCAGTGTTGCCTGGGCTGGGGTGGGAATGGGGATTAACTGCAAATGCGCACGAAGGCTCTTTTGGGGGCGATGCAATTTTTCTACAACTGGGTTGTGGTGATGGTTGCACAACTCTGTGGATTTACTTTAAAAAAATCACTGAATTGTGTGCTTAAAATAAGAGGATTTTATGATATGCAAATTACAGCTCAATAGAGCTGTGGAAGAATATTTTACATAAGCAATAATACAGATGGTGGCGGTACATGGATATGGCCACAGATCCCAGAGGTGGAACCCAAACGTCTCCAGCTTGGAGGACACAGAGCTACATGCACCAGATTGTACTCTGGGGAAGCAAGTGGGGGTGTCCAAGGCTGTGAGTTCCTCCAGGTAGACCGAAGGAAACCCTAGAAGCTTTCCTTTCCGGGCACAGGTCCCTTCCACTGGTCACTGTTTGGGGGCTCCGCGCTAAACAGCCCGAAAGCATCTAAAGCCTTCAGTGGCCAACAGCCTGAGCAAACACCGTGGTCCCATCCCTCAGACGGTGACTTCTCTCGAGGACAGGGGACCAGAAGTGGGCTGGGAGCTCAAACTCAAGATTATATTTTGTCAAGGCTGCGAAGACCTTTTGAGATCGTCTAGCCCGGCGGTTTTTAAATTTTTTCTTTTAAGGTGTTGAGATGCCTGCCCTCCTCCCGAAAGCAAATTCTCACGAGAAACCCAAATACAGAAACAAGTAAAAATAGAATGTTACTAGTATACACTTATACTGTAAGTTCACATACGTGAGTTCTGAATTCCATCCGGAAAGTTGATGAGGCTATTTTGATTCATTAACATTTAGAACTGGGACCACGGATGACAGTACCATATTCCGTTTAATTCTATCTCCTGTTTTGGCTGCAGAGTTTCACAAAAATCCTGACTCACACAGATAAGTAGCTACAAATGGGAATGGTTTTTAGCGGTTTGCTCTGCAATCTCAGAGTACTCTTCAGACAAATAGAGAAGGCAGGCGGGGTGGTTTTAACTTCAGGCCAACTACTAACAAGTTAACAATTAACAATGAGTTGACATTAAGAACTTAAAAGTGAGCACATTTTTATAACCATATTAACACTGTAATAGAATTTAAAATATTAAGTCTTACATAATAGTCTTGGAAGCCCAAGACCATCTCCAACGAAGCCTGGGGCTTCAAGGAGCACAGTGCTAGCCACTCACCCCTCACTTTACAGATAGGGAAACTGAGTCCCAAAGAAGGGAGCACACTTGCTTTGGAAAAATCCAACTTGAGCCCCAAATCGACTTCGGAAAAGATGCACCTCCCCAGATCACCAAAAAATGGAGGAAGAGAAGGCGCTCACACAGCCCAGGGGACGGGAGGAGAGGCACCCCACTCCACCTGCCCCAGCAGTGCCCGTCTCATTCCAGGCCAGCGCCAGAAGCTGACATCACACCCCACGCCCTGGGTGCAACTTGAACAGAGCATTGCTCAACGCCAACCTATCTCCCTCTGAGATTGGGCACGGTTTTTCCATCTCCTTAGTAGCCAGGTCCAAAAAGCACACACAATAAAACAAACACAGTACAAGCCTGAGGCATGACGACACAATCAACAGTGGGAGACAGAAGGGCCCATCCCTCTGAGTTTCACCATCGAGAGCAAGTGCCTGCTCCCCTACCCCACCCCAGCAAAGCTGCCCACAGAGGCAGAGGCAGCCTCCCCTTGGCCGTGGCGGGGCACAAAGCCATTCTCAAGTCCTCAAGAGAAGACCGGCCCCAGGAGAGCGGCTCGTCCCCAGCGGGATGTAAGACCTCCCTGCAGAAAGCCAGACCCTGTGTGAGAGAGACCCGAGACTCTCGGGGCCTCTGCTCCATGCTGGCCCGACAGAGCCTCGCATCTTTAATAACATCAATGGATTATCCCTTCCAAAACGCATCACCAACCTACTCTCCCCTTCTGCAACCGGGGGGTAGATTTTATTATTCCTATCTGTCTGATGAGCAAATAGGTTTCCAAATGGTCCAACGATCTCCCTGGCAGGTGATGGAGGAGACCCATGCCCCACTCCCTGAGCAGACTTCTGTGCTCATGTGAGCACCAGGACTCAAGGAGTGGAAGGAAAGAGCCTTCTCACAACACCCTCTAAGCCCTAGAGTTTGGAGCCAAGGCTCCCAATGCAGGGTTGCCCATGCCTGGGACAGCAGAGGGCCCTGCCCCCACCCAGGCCTGAGAGGCTACAGACAGACCCCTCTCCTCTTATTGGAAAGCGGAGCCATCAGTCCTGTCAGCCAGGCTGCGGGCAGGAAGCAATGTCAGTTTCCCAGCTGGGGAATCGGGACTGGGCAGGAATGTGCAGGCCGGTCCTGCAGGCAGTCTGTCCTGCACACTAGGCAGAGATGGTTGTCTGGGTCCAGTCAACGTCCAGTCTCCAGCCCAAGGTTCTCTCCTCCTGTGCGCCTTTAGGGCTACATGTGTTGGCACTCAATAAGCCGTAGGGGGTGTGGAGAAGAGGGATGAAGAGAGGGGTTTTTGAAAGCTTGTGGCCAGTCCGATGGTAGTCTGGTTATCCAGACCCACCAACCAGACCTTGCAGAGCTGGAGCAAGATGGCAGACTGTGGCCCTAGTGGGTAGGGACAGATTTACCCATTTTCAAGCACATGATCTCATTTAATTCAAGGGACAAAAAAAAAAAAAAAAAAAAAGCCAGGGGGTTGGTTAAGAGTTTCTTCTTCTCACCCGTGGAGGGAGGCGATCCTGCCGCCTACATCCTTGGGAAAAAACCTATAGTGGGAGACAAACTAACCAAAAGTAGTTCAATTCACTAGTTCAAATCCCAGTTTTGCCACTATGGGCCAAGCCCCCTTTGGCAAGCCCTTGCATCGCTGTGCCTCGGTTTCCTCATCTACAAAATGGGGATAAGAATGCCTTATACTCTGCGTTGGCGTGAAGATTAAATGAGATCACATAAAACACCAGTGGTCATTATGTCACCTAGAAAACAACCGGCCTCGACCAATGACAGCACCAAGGTGTCCCCTATGGTAGTCAGCACCCGCCCCCATTCTTGGAACTAGTAAGTGAGTTTTCCGAGCGTGTGTAGGGCGCTATGCAAACACAGCTTCCAGCCCACCTGCTAGGACCAGCTGGCCACCCCCAGTCCCTCCCGCACGCACGCATTCCGCGGCCTCCCGGACCTGGACGCCCCCTCCCCGGGAGCTGCGGGGTGGGGGGAAGGGCAGGTCCCCACTCACCTCCGCTTGTACTCGTCGCGCTCGCGCTTCACCTTGGCCAGTACGTTGTAGAGCGCGCGTATCTCGGGCGTGATGGTGTCGATCTGCACGCCCACGCCGTCGGGGTGCACCCACGACACGCCGGGGCCCTGCACTGTCTCCACGCCGCCGCCGCCCGTGCGCCGCACCTGCGTGTAGCTCCAGATGGTCCCGGGCAAGCGGCCGTAGTGCTGCGGGTGCGAGCCGCCGCCGGGGGGCAGGCCGCCCAGGGCCACGGTGTTGGCATTGGCGCCCGCCGCCGCGCCGATGGCGCTGCCGCTGCCGTGCCCCGCGCCGGGCGCTGGCGGCCGCAGCAGCTCGGGCCCGGTCTGCACGGCCTGCTCGCGGGAGAAGGTCTTGTAGCGCAGCCGCCGCTCGCGCTCACTCTGCTGCTGCTCCAGCTGCTTCTCCAGCAGCCGGTTGCGCCGCTCCAGCTCGTGCACCTTGGCCAGGAAGCAGCGGAAGCGCACGTTGAGCCCCTTCAGAAGGTGGATGTTGGAGCCCAGGTCGTCCCGCAGCGCCGCCGTCACCGGCGACGGCCCCGGCCCGGCCCCACCGCCGCCGCCGCCCCCGCCGGGGCAGCTCCCGCCGCCGCCGCCCGGCGGGCAGCCGAAGGCCAAGGCCATCTCCCCGAACAGCAGTGAGTTCACCATGCGCCGGCTGCGCGGCTCAGGGCCCCGGGCCCGCGGCTCCAGGTGCGGCTCCAGCTCCGGGCAGGGCTCCCGGCGCGGCCGGGCCAGGGCGGGCGCGGGCTCCAGGGCGGCCGGCCGGGCGGTTCCAGATGCGCGCCAGATGGGGCCTCCGCAGCGACGGCGGGCCGGACCGCCCCCCGGATGTGGGCGCCGAGGCGAGGGACGGGACTCGGGCCGCGGTGGAGGCCGCGAAGGCTGCGTGAGATGGCAAGGGTCGTGGGTCCCAGCGCCGCGGCTGTCAGAGACGCTGTGGAGGCGCCGCGGCAGCAGCGCGCAGAGGACTCTCGACCGGCACTGCCCCTCTGCGGCGGGCCCCGCCCACTGCAGACACAGGCCCCGCCCCCGCCCTCGCCCCGCCCATCCCACCTCCCTCTGCGGCGCTCCCGGAGCCCAAGGCCCCGCCCCCGAAGCCCGCAGCGCCGGGCCCCGCCTACGAGCCCGTGGCTCCTCCCACTCCCGCTCTCCGCTGCTTTCTGGGCTGGGTAGACCCGCCGTCTGCAGCTCTGGCTCCGCCCAGCTCCCGGCTAGACCACGCCTTCTCCGGCGCCGGGTCCTGCCGCCGGGTCCTACAGCCTGGCCAGGCTCGGATTCTTTGCCTGGGGACGGGGACCGCAGATCTGCACCGGGCCCGCGGTTAGCTGGAACCGCCGCAGAGCCAGCCCGGCCCCTTAAAGGGACCGGCAGCCTGAGCAGCGCACATTTTCCCGTTAGGGCGCCCCTTCCCCCCACGTCCTCTAACTAGGAGGCTCCGCTTCTCTCCCTTCCCCACCGCGATCCCCCGGCCCTAAATTCCCAAGGCGTGTCCTGGAAGGGCTGGGGGACCACAGCGTCCAAAGGTGCATCCGCACCCCACCCCCACTCCAACCTGGGGCGGCCTAGATCGACCTTCCCAGGATAGGACAGCGCTTCCGCCGACACGTCCCCCACGTGGTGGACCCGGGCAGGCTCCTCCACCGCTTGCCCCGGCCTATAGGCGCGAGTTTGTAGTCCCGAGATTGGCTTGGGCACTGCCGAGCCCGCTGGTCCCCGGGCCCACCCAGGAGCCGCGCGGAGTGAGGGGTGGGGGAGGGGGGGAAGACTGAGCGGAGACCCTACCGGAATATGACACCTGAAAGCTCAGCCTGGGCTGCTGCCCCTTCCGGCCCTGAATGACCACCTCCCCACCACTGCACACTCACACGCTGAGATGCAGGGGACCCCACAGCTGGAGTACATTCCATCCAACCACTTAGGGGGAGCCTGCGAGCGGAACCAGTCTGGGGGGCAGAGCCAACCCGAGGATTCAATCATTCGTTCGTTCGTTCATTCAATCTCTTCGGATCTACCACCCAAAGGACCAAGTTACCCAGTCTCCTGGAGTCTCTTGAACCAAACTGCAAATATCTATCATTATTTTCTAAATGATAATAATAGCTCCATTATTGAGCGCTTCCTATATGTCAGGTGCCATACATCATTATTATCCCCATTTTACAGAGCAGGTCACCGAGACCAGAGGAGCAACGACCCATCCCAAAGCTCATGCTCTAACCCGCAATCCTACACTGCCGGCCTCTTGTGCATTTTCCCATTTGATCCTCTCCATAAACGTCAGAGGGGAGGGGACCCACACCTTTGAACGCCTGTGGCTTGCACTGTGTATACTTAATCAGACATGCGGCATGTTCCATATTCTTCCAGCTGCATTTTTTGAATTGCAATTTAATTTTGTCTTATTAACTTTTATGTTTTGTCTCGTGTGTAAGCTTGAGGGCAGGTACCCTGTGTTACAGGAACAATGGTTTGATGTTCTCAGTGACAAAAGAGACACAAAAGAGAGTTGGGCTTGCTCCAGGATGAGGTCGTGGCTGTTGTGTTCACCTGCTGCTTTTGATTGGGTCACAAGAGCAAACCCTCCCCGTGTTTCCTTCCCTCAACCACAGCTCCATGCTCCCTGTGAAATGGGCTCACCTTTACAACATTCAGCATCGAAACTCACCTGTCTTAAAACCTTCCTCTGCTTTGCCCAACCCAGTGTGGTCACTGTTCTCCACTCTTTGTTCTCTCAGCTCTTGGCGATTTTGTTTATCTAGCCTAAAGAATCAAAACCCCTTTGCCTTAAAGCAGGAGTTCCGGAACACTCCCCCGCCCAAGAAGTTCGAGGATAGAATGTATGACACAGAGATGGACAAAAGTTCTATCTTTATTTTCACTAATCTCTAAATAGTATTTAGCATCTCCTTTGATCATGAGTGCAGGCAACCAGAAGTCCCCACGATTTTGTAATTAAAAAAAAAAAATCAAAGATATTTTCCTAGCAATAACTACAGTTACCGTAGATATCTCAAAATATCATTTAAGCTACCACAACTCTGAAATTAAGATATTAGACTCACCACTAAATCTTATTATTTAACATGTTAGTAAAGAAGCACATATGTTACTACTATATCACAAAATTGTTTAAATATTTTGATAACTGTATTTTAGTAAATATTGTTTTTATTGTAATCCTAATGCTATTTTTAAAAATTATTCTGATAAGAGGCCCCAGGGGCTTGTGGGACAGAAAGGTTTAAGAAACGGGGTGTAATCAGAAGGGGGAATGAAGCATGAGAGACTATGGACTATGAGAAACAAACTGAGGGCCTCAGAGGGGAGGGGGGTGGGGGAATGGGATAGACCGGTGATGGGTAGTAAGGAGGGCACGTATTGCATGGTGCACTGGGTGTTATACGCAAGTAATGAATCATAGAACTTTACATCGGAAACCGGGAATGTACTGTATGGTGACTAACATAATATAATAAAAAATCATTAAAAAATAATAATAAAGAAATCTCAATTAAACAAAAAAAAAAAAAGAAAGAAAGGTTTAAGAAGCCACACCTGGGGAGTGGCTCCCCTGCAGCCCTGTTCCGGAAAGGATATGTCCTACCCAGGAGCATTGCCCTGGAGTTGGGGTGTTTGGGGGGCA
The DNA here is from genome assembly GCF_017311325.1 of Ursus maritimus. Classification (NCBI taxonomy): domain Eukaryota; kingdom Metazoa; phylum Chordata; class Mammalia; order Carnivora; family Ursidae; genus Ursus; species Ursus maritimus. The sequence goes on from NW_024425786.1 coordinate 13,548,896, forward strand.
CCCAGCCCTGTCCTGGGCATTGGAGAGATTCAGGCGTTCCATGATCATTCACTGAGCACTCGCTTCAGCTCAGACCCTGCGCTAATAGAAGGCAAGAGTTTAAGGAGTCCTGGGAGAACTAAGGAAGACAACCAAAAGACCTTACTGTGGCAAGGGGTTGGGGGAGGGGTGCAAGAAGGGACACCTGGCCCGGAGCAGGTGGCTGAGCAGAGACCAGAAGATCCAAAGGAGGGGCGCCTGGGTGGCACCGAGGTTAAGCATCTGCCTTCGGCTCAGGGCGTGATCCCGGCGTTATGGGATCGAGCCCCACGTCAGGCTCCTCGGCTATGAGCCTGCTTCTTCCTCTCCCACTCCCCCTGCTTGTGTTCCCTCTCTCGCTGGCTGTCTCTATCTCTGTCAAATAAATAAATAAATAAATCTTTAAAAAAAAAAAAAAAAAAAAGAAGATCCAAAGGAAATGGGGGAAGCAGTACCCAGGCCAAAAGGAATTTCCAACGGAGTCGTAGAAATATGATATGTACAAACAAAATGGCCAGAAAATAGTGCCGTGGCCACTTGGTGCCAAAGTGAGAAGCCGCGTGTCTTGCTCTTTGCCGATAAGATGAGAGGCGAGGCTAACCCAGTGTCCTTCTAATTGGGTGACCAACTATCTTCATTTGCCCAGGACCAGGGGTGCCCCTTGATGCAGGGTTTTTGATGCTAAAACCAGAAAGTTCCAGGCACACCAAGACAAGCCCATGTCGCTCTGGAGACTTCTGAGGCCGGAAGTGCTGGTGATCAATGTCAGCCAGATGGACCTCGGAGAGTAGCAAGCCCAGGGCTCCCACTTTACAGACAAGAGAATCAAGGTCCAGAGAGGGTTAGGGACTAGCCCCAGGTCACCCAGAAAATTGGTGCCAAAGCCTGGTCTAGAATTTTGGGCCCACTCCCTGGCAGATGTTCAGTCCCACCCCAAGCTGCTCAGTGAGGTCAGTGTTTCCATCCCCTCAGCCCTGGACACCCTCACCTCCCCGATCCATCATCCAAAGGGAGCGCAGGTGGGTCTTCACTGGATGGGGGATCACTCGCACAGACAAAGGAATATCCCCAAGAGGGATGCCAGCCTCCGCCTGCTGAACAAGGATGGGTTTTCTCATCAGTGGAAGGGCATAACTTCAACCATGAGTCCCTCTGTATGGCCTCTGCCTCCCGTCACAGCCATCCTGCCTGCTCTGTCAAAGTGCTAGGAGCACACAGCAAGCTCTCGATAAATGGTTGCTGAATGAATGACTAAAAGAATTAATAAATGAATGGACACAAGACTTCATTCTCCCCGCCCCGCTCCCCTGCCATTTCACCTGGCAACTACCCCTCAGCCTGCAGGTGCCAAACTCATGCATAAAATCTCTGCCCTTCCAGAACCCTCCAGGTCTGGGGTGGAGTGCTTCCTTTAGGCTCCATTAGCACCACACCTACCCCAGGACAGCCCCAGGTACATTCTCTAGTCCTTGCTGGCTTTTTCATAGCCTCTCTACCCCATTCCCACCCCAACCTTCCAACACTTGCTAGACCAACTTATATAATTCGCTCACTTCACTGGATTTCAGTAAATTTACCAAGTTGTGCAAACGTCACTATAAATCCGTGTTAGAACATTTCATCTCTCCCAGGAACATCCCTAGTGCCCACTTGCTGTCATTCCCTGTTTCCGCCTTCTGCCCCAGGTGACCACTAATCTACTTTCTGTCTCTATGGATTGGCCTTTGTGGGTCATTTCATATAAATGGAGTCATACAATACGTGGTCTTCTGTGTCTCTCTTCTTCCACTGAGCATCATGGTTTTGCCATGTTGAAGCCTTCGTGGATGACCCTGTCTTGTGATTGACATCCCCTTTTTAGATTTTGATAGTCTGGATCCTTCATTACCTTATTTACTTTTCTGCACTTCAGTCTCAACTGGAAATGGGACCAAGTGCGAATAGAGTGGTTGTCAGGGTTAAATGAGTTCATACACGTAAAATGGGCATGTAGTCAATGCTCAGTAAATAGTAGCTATTAGCACCATTCATTTTTTCCCATTCTTTTGCTTATGCACCTACAGAAAGCCCACAAATGTGTAAAGAGGCAGGAGAAAAAAGCATCTCCCACCATCCAACACTCGGGGACCCTCTCTGGCATCTCAGGTCAGTGCTGCTGCCAGGGAGAATACACTGCTCCCTCTCCCCTGCGTCCCCCCCCCGACCCCCCCGGGCCGCAGCTTCTAGAACATTCCCATCAGGTTTCTTCCTGATAAAACGAAAGAGTGCAGTAAAATGTGATGGCACAGACAAAAGGGAGTGGCTGCAAGCCTTGTGTGATGCTGGAGGTGAAAATTAATTCTTTCAGCAGCACGGGCAAATTCTTGAGATGTTCCATCTCTCCTCCCAGAAAACAATAATGACGACAACAACAACAGCCAAAAAAAAAAAAAAAAAAAAGAAGGAGAAGAAGGAGGCTTGGCAGAAGGGCGACTCTGGCTGTGCCCGCACCAGCAGCACGTTGCCAGGCCTCATCCCTCCTGGGCACCTCCGGGCTTATAAGCGGCTTAAGCTGCATGTTGTCTCAACAATTATTCTGGGTGGGTTTGCCTTCCTTGAAAAGGGCGTGGGTTTCACCACCGTCAGGCGCCAGAGTGTCCCACTGGCTGCCCAGACAGCGCTGATCTTGGGCAGCAGGCTTGGGGTGGGGGGGGGGGTCCGGTTGCTTCCAGCACCTTCTCCAGGCCTGTCTCATGAAGGCCAACCTGGGCGGCACTGTATAATCTCGCTGTATGGCGGTGGGGTGATGAGGAGGGGATCCAGAGCCAGGCTCTGTCGATTAACCGTGTGACTGTGGGCAAGTCACTCAACTGCTCTGTGCCTCAGTTTCCCCCTCTGTACAATGGGGGGGTAGTCATTCGTGAGGCTCCTGTGGGGATTAAGCAAGTCCACATGTGTGAAGAGCTTAAAGCAGTGCCTGGCATGTATAATATGCTAGCTGTCACGAGCCAACGTTCCTTGAAACCCCGCCAGGCGCCATTCTAGGTGGTGATCTGGGTTCCTCGTGACAAGAAATCGAGGCAAGGGTTGCAGAGGCTTAATTGGTGCCATGCTGGATCACCCTAGGGGGAGGCGTGACTTCGGGTGGCCCTCGCTTCCAGGCTTTACTGACTGACTCCCACGTGACGGACATCTGTCGAGCATCCCCTTTACCCTACTACCAAAACTCCATGTGTTAAAGACTCTTCTTACAGATGGGGAAACTGAGGCTTTGTGGGGGTGAGAGGGCTACCCAAGAACACACAATTCATGGCCCAGGTGCGCTTTGAACCCAGCTTTGAACTCCAAGTCCTGTCCATCCCACTCTGGCTATAGCTCCCTCCTCCACAGCGCAAAGGAAGAACATGGCAGCGTAGACCGGAACGCTGAACTGTCAAAGGGATTTCTGCCAGCCTGTTCCACGGTGGAAACCTTCCAATGAGTAGAAAGAGGCATAGAGAATGGAGGTCCAGGGGCGTCATCAAATGAGCCCAGAGCAAGGCAAGAAGCAACACCACACACTCCTGCCCCTGGGCCTTTGCATGTGCCGGTTGCTCCTCCGAGAGCACGGTTCCCCTTTCCTAGTGGCCAGTTCTTACTTACCTCCTGAGCTTAGTTTGGTAGCACTTCTCCTTCGTGGGCCGTCTCGTTTTGACTTTGCACAGAGGTTGACCTTATGTTCAATAACTGCACAAATGTGACATGTTCAGCCCAATGCATTTCTTCACGTGCACACCCCAATGGACTCACCCCCGCAACATCGTTGCCCACACACCCAAAGGCTCCCAGAAGGAAATCAGACTCTGACTTTTCTCGCCATGGATTCCCCGCCAGCCTCGGGTACGTGGAATCATCCAGCGCGTTTTGGGCTTCTCGTGCTCAGTCTCATCTACGTGGGATCCATCCGTGTAGCTCTGTGTAGCAGTATGCTCCTCTGTCCCCCTGCTGTGTATGTGGTACGGGGCATAAGCACAGCCTGCATCATTGATCCTTTCTACTGCCGATGGACATTCGGGTGCTTTGCAGCCGGGGTCCCTGCAGGGTAAAGCTGTAGGAATGCTCTCATGTATGTGTTTTGGTGAACGTGAGCACCTCTGGGGGATAAGGCGGTGGACGGACAGCTGTGCCGCAGGGCATGTGTGTGTTTAGAATTCGTCCATACTGCCGAACAGCCTTCCAAGCTGGCTACGCAATTCACACCCCCATCGGTGGTGCGTGAGAGTTCTGACTGCTCCACATGCTGGTACATATTTACTACAGTCGGTCCTTTTCATTTTAAACTTTCTGGTGAATGTGAACGGTAGTGCCGCCCCGGGAAGCCTCTCTGCACCCCCCAAGCCAGATTAGGGGGCTCCTGTTCTTCCCCCGTGCGGGTTCATTTGTCCGTGGCCTTTCCTCCAGTTCACTGTCACTCTCATCCCATGGAGGGAGGGCTCCTTGACGGAGGGGAGGACACCATCTGTGGGACCCATTGCTCCCTTGAGAAGGAGAAGCCAGACCCCATCACCGCAGTCCCTGGACACTCACTGTCTTCCAGGGCAGCCAGAAGCCCAGGCCCAAGGACACAGGACCCCCCTCTTTCAGGGGCCCTAATTAATTTCGACCCCGGTGCTCCAGGAGACGCTCCTTACCGGGTGTGTGAGACCAGACCTCAATGAGCCTCAGTTTCTCCACCTATAAAATGGGAGGGATACCTCTGCCCCTTGGGCTGCGGTGAGAATGAATTGAAATGCTACCTATTGAGTCCCGGGAAGTGTCCCTGGCAGGGGGTGGCTCTCTGAAGTCACTCTAAAGCCTGCAACCTCTCAAAGGAGATGAGTCTCCTGGCTCTTCTCATCACCCGAAAGCTCCATGAAGTGCCCAGAGATGGGCAAAGAGATGGGTCCCTGATGTCAAGGATCGGCAGCTACCGAGAGCCTTCTCCCTGCTGTCCGTGAGGCATCTCAGTCATTCTTCGTGCTCCCCTGCTCAGCTCAGTCCCAGCCCCCGAGTCCGCGTGCAAGGCCTGGTACGAGGGCTTCACGTGCATCGGCATAGCCTACCCCAGCCTCATCAGTTCGGGGGGAAGGACCGCCATTCCCCTCTTACAGATGGGGAACCGAGACTTGGCGAGGAGCAGCTAGATTCGTTCCCCCTTTCCAGCGCCCAGAGAGCACAGGTCTGAAACCTTAGGTGGGGTCCTGCTCGGAAATTGCCCTGCCCACACCCACGTCAGGGAGCGGGGCCCTGCAGCCCTGTGGGGGAACCAGGATGAGTGGATTGTTGCGGGGAGACCCCTGGCAGTTCCAGAAACCACAAGGCAGGGCAGGGGAGTCCCTACCCCCCGGGATCCCTCCTGGGTTCTCCTCCACCAGCTGCTATGCCCCACTTGCCTCACCTCCAACTACGGGTCTGCAATCAGCTACCTCACGTGTCAGGGAAAGCCCTCACAGTCAGGTGGGGCAGGCTCTCGGTGGCCTCATGGAGCTATTTCTGCTGAAACAGATGTCCCAGCAACGGGGACACCTCCTGGGAAGCGACAGCAAGAATGGGGTGAGTCAAAGGCCTTCCCGGAGGACGGCCCCTTCCAGAGCCACAAAAGAAGGAATGTGTCTGAGCTCATCCCGGGCCGATGACAGGGCCAGCTCCTTAATTGTCCTCAGCACAACTTCGAAATGACTCTCTGCAAAAGTCACCGTGTCAGCCTCGGTGATTTCCCGGATGGCTGTTTTGAAACCATAGGGCCTTAGCCCGCCAGAGGCTTCTTTCGTCTGCACCTGCCTCACACCTTCCAGCCCAACTCAAGAGCAACAGGGGACTGACTAAGGGAGCCACGGCGCACCCGTAAGGAGAAATATGCAGACAATCCAGAGGCCAATACACGCGATATTTATCGGCATAGGAAGGGGTCCAACCATTTAGCCTGAAGTGAAGAGGCACGCGATAAAACACTATAAACTCCACTTTGAAAGTCTTTATCTTCCGTCTGTGGGGCTGCCTGTGTGTATACGCAGAGAAAAAGTCTGTAAGGTCATCCCAAAGGTCAGCTGATGGTTCTTACTTCTTTTAAAAAAATACCATTGTGTACTTTCTGAATAATAGAACAGTCGTCGAAAGCTCTGTGCCAGGGACAACGGTAACGCTTCATCAGTATTCTCTCATCTAATCCTCGCCTCGAGACGACAAGGTCGATAAAATTCTTTCCCCATTTTGCAATGAGCACGTATTACTCTTATAAGGAGAAAAATGGAAAACCATTTTCACTTTGAAAAAGGAATCGATTGCATCCAGCGACATAAAAGGCCCCGGGCCAAGTGGGAGATCTAAAGATGCATGGGTGTGGCCCTTGACTTCAAGAAGGTTCCAGCCGCAGGTACTTAAATAACTAGCATCCTAGTTCGCATCTGGTAGGTGGGACAGGAGAGGCACGGGGCAAAGTGTCAAGACAGTATGGAACCAAAGACATAGCTCTGGGGGCAATGGAACAATTTATTGAGCACCTGCTATGTGCCTTCTGCTCTGAGCCATTCCAGGCTCACAGCAGCCCTCGAGATGGGCTTAACTCCCTTCATTGCCCTCCCAGGAAATCCAGGCTCAGCGAGGCTCCAGAATCTTCCCAGAGCCGTGAAGCTAGCAGCAGTGGAGACCGGATCTGGACCCCTGTCCCCAAAGCCAGCCCCTTCTCTCCCATTCCTACACCCCCACCAGCCAGCCCCAGGGGCGCGTTCAGGACAAAGCAGCTTTTGAGCCCAGACTTGCTTGATAAGTAATATTTCTACAGCAGCAGAGGCAACAGAAGGCAATTCTCTCTGCAGGCCTCTGTTTTCTCACCTTTAAATTGGGGGCAATAATACCTACTTCACAAGGTTGGCGTGAGGAAAGGGAAGTCTGGTGTATTACGAGGCAGAGGCCGTCGAGATAATTACGTGTGTAAAGCGTCTTGACAACACGTCTGGTGTCGGGGGCTCTAGACTCAGGCTGCCCGGGCTTTGTCCCTTCCCTGCCACTTACTGTGCCACATGGGACAAGTTACTCAACCCTTCTGTGCCTGACTTCCTTCATCTATAAACTGAGGGTGATGATAAGAGTCCCACCTTCATGCTTATGTCGGGATAATTAAATAAGAGAATGCACGTGATAGGGATTCAAAGCCATGCCTGGCACATAGTAGGCACTTTAGATACCTAGCTATTATTATTGTTGTTGCTGTTTTGTACTCCAAAGACTTCTGAAGTCACCAGACTCCGAGCCTTGCTGTTGGGGCTCTTAAAGGACCCCTTTAAATGAAAGCACCCCAGGGAATGTTAGCAACCACCACTTTCCATCCCAACCTCTTGGAGAAGGGCAGGAGATGGTGTCATGGGGAACGATGGGAAATGAAGGCCGGGGGCCAGAGGGGTCTTGGAGGACAGACCCTCTCTGAGGAGAGCCTCACTTGGGAGGAAAGACCACCGTTTAGCACCTCACCCAGCTCAACGCCAGCAGCTTGACCTTGGGCAGAAAATAGAAATGATGATAGCTGACCTTGCCGAGCAGTTGTTACGGGTCAGGCATGTCGCTTTGCTTTACTCGTGCGGGGAAACATTTAGTCCTCATACCGATGCCATGAGCACGTGCTCACCTCCCCATTTTACAGATGAGGACACTGAGAGCCAGCAAGCTCAAACAACTTGTAAATGTCACACAGCGAATTTAGGGCCTGGCCAAATTTGGGCTCTACAAAGTCCACATTCTCTCTTGAACCCCACACTCTGTCCCTTAGACTTTTCCACCTGATGCAGTGGTTGGACACACACCTCCCTTTACCCCTGGATCCCCAAAATCAGACAGGTCCCCACCTTCCCTGCAGCGGAGACAAACCTCTGTCATTGGGCTGGAATCCATCCATGGGACCTTCCGACCTCCCACCAGTGATGCCCACAGCAAGTCAAAAGTGATGAGTGACAAGGTCCAGGGTGCTCTGGAAAGTCAAAGGTATTCAGAGGTAGGAGTGAGTACACTGGGCTAGGAGGGGCAGCAGGTGCAGGATGGGATGCTGTTCTGTAAACAAAAGTCTTGGAGAATTTGAAAGTAAGAACAAGAACCGTGGTGATGCTGAGAATGTTGGGAGGCTTCCTGGAGGAGGTGGCCTGGAACTGGGTCTTGAGGGAGGCAAACATGGGATGCTTCATGGGGATCCCACCTTTCTAACAACCCCTCTGCTTAGGCCAGATGCAGAGAAGAGTTATTTATGGAATGTCCACCCAATACCTAGCTCATTCATTCCTAACAGTGACCCTGCTGTCATTGTTCCCATGCTATAGATAGATAGATAGGGAGGCTGAGTCTCAAGAGACTGAGTCACTTGTCCAGGGTGGCAGTGTGAAGGCTGAAACCCAGGCCTAGCTGACCCCCTAACCTGTGCCACTCCCCAATACAAAACCGCTCCCGAAGGGTTAGAGCAGGTCCCACTCCCCATCCCACCTCGAGGTCTGGGCTCCATCAGCTTTCTGCTTTGCTTGCTATGTTGCCTTGGGAAACGTACTCAAATTCTCTGATCCTCGCTTTCCTTATCTGAAAATACAGAACATAAGAGTCCTTACTTGGAAGGATTTCTGTGAAGATTAAATGGAATACTGTATCTTATATCTTCAATATAGTCCCTGGCATGTTATAAATACCCAACAGTTGATAGCTACTTTATTATTATTATTATTATTATTTATGATGACGGCAACTGTTTCTATTACTATTAAGACAAAGAGCAGCTCTAAAGCAGGGATCACCCCTTCAAATGCTTGCCGAGGCTGAGCCCGTAATACAAATCTATGAACTGGGCCATGCAGATCAACAGGGGGTGGGGGGGCCTGTGGCCAAGTGGAGTGTGCATGCCCCTGCTTAAAGAGGGTCTGTGGTCTAATAAAAAAAATAAATATTTGGTCTTTGTCTCTGGTTCCTGGTTCCTGGTCCAGAGCTCCTAAAACCCTTGGAACTTACTGTCCCTTGTACACTAGTGAGATGAGTCATGGGGGTCGGGGGGCAAGATAGCGTCACAGGTGGGGGGGGCGGGCTGGTGGCCAGAAAGCCCCAGGCATGATTTAGAGGGTTGGGACTCTCAGCCTCCCCTCCCCAAGCTCCTGGGAAGGAAAAGGGGCTGGAGATGGACAGCAATCACCGATGGCCAGTGATTTTACTCAATCATATACCTGGATGACGAAACCTCCATAAAATCCCTAAGCAACACGTTTCAGAGAGTTTCCGAGTTGGCAAGCACGTGAGAGGTCCCCCACGCAGCTCTCGCATTCGGCTCTTCCTCAGTTCAGTCCTTCGGAACAGCCCACTGCACACAGGGAAGTGTCTTCCTAGTTGCATGAACTGTTCTAGTGACTTATCACACCTAAACAAGGGGTCATGGGAACCCTCGATTTATAGCCAGTTGGTCGGAAGTACAGGTGCCCCCCAGGACTAGCGACTGGTGTTGAAGCGGGGGGCAATCCGCAGGACTGAACCCGGCACTCCAAGCCCTTTCGCGTCAGAACTGAACTGAATCATTGGATGCTTAGCTGCCCTCAGAGAATTGCAGCATTTGCGTGGAAAACCCCCACGCCGCTCAGGGGCAGACACGGTGTCAGAACAAAGCCACCACATCATGAAAAATTTAAAAAGAGACGGGAAGAGGCACAAGGGGCTTCTGGGGGCCCTCCGTGCCGTGCGATCTCTCTTGGCCCGGCTGGTGGTCACCCAGCTGCTCGCCATGTGACGGATCGCTGAGCTGGTGGGTTGCATATTGTGCGTGTTTCTGTCTATGTGTCAGTACCTCATAATAAGTAATAAAACCCAAAAGTTGTTTTTTAACTTTTTTTTTAAGATTTCATTTATTTATTTGACACAGAGAGAGCACAAGCAGGGGGAGCGGCAGGCAGAGGGAGAGGGAGAAGAAGGCTCCCTGCTAAACAGGGAGCCTGATGTGGGGCTTGACCCCAGGACCCTGGGATCGTGACCTGAGCCGAAGGCAGATGCATAATCGACTGAGCCACCCAGACGCCCCTGGTTTTTGACTTGTAACTATCCCAGTCAAATAAAACACAGTGAAGGGCCAGATCTGGGCCTTAGGCAGCAAGGTGGCAGCCCCTGAGTGAGGTATGTTCTCCCGGATGGAAAGCATCCAGCCACCAGGATGACCGGGCACATCAGGGGAGAGCTGGCAGGACTTGGGAACCTCAAGCGCTTGTCTGGTCCAGCCCCTTTCTCCCGCACACAAAGTATTATTATCCCCATTTTTCAGATGAGGCCACGGAGGCCCAGAAACATCAAACAAGAGGCCACATGTCAGAAGCCACCATCTTACCTGGGGCCTTAAAATTCCCTGACCGTTGTCTGGTTTCCTGAGCCTCCAGAAGCTCTGCCTGGAAGGGGCCACTGGGGTCCCAGGGCTGTCCCACTTGGCTTTTTCACCAGGCCTAAGCTGTTCCTCTGAACTTGCCTTAGCCTTGTTGTAATTTTAATTCTTCTTTTAGAGATGCTTTTAAAAGATGCTCTGAGGCCTTCGGGCACTAACGTCTCCTCAACAGAATTCACCCACCATCACTATGATTCGTATTTTATTAACAATAGTAATTCCCCTGCTCTGGACATCATCTTGTCTTCGGATGATTCAGGACAGTTAGCAGGCGTTGACTCGTGCCCGACGGGCTGCTCAGAGGCAGTATTTTTCTCCCCAGAAGGTCGGTGACCTTGATAAGCTCTCAGGACCATGCTGCCCAGCAGTGCCCAGCACCACCGCCAGGCAAGGCGCCGGGCACTCAGGAGACCACATCCGTGCTGGGCCCTACGAGACACAGATAAGTAACATCGGCTTCTGTCATGAAGTGTCCTCCTGTTCATTCCTCTTCCACTTTTGTCCTGAACTTGTTCCGGAGAAAGTCTCAATCTTGTCCTCTTTTGTCCTTGACACGTCTCTCTAGCTCTAACAGAGAACAGGCCCCCCAGGGCTGGATCTGGTGAGAATTTAATGATGCCCGTTCGCTTTTTTATGCTATTCTTACAGTCACCTCCTATTTATGTTAAGAAGCGTTGGTGTGATAGAAAGTGTCCTTTTCCAATACATTTCAGCAAGGGAAGGGGGAAGCTAAAGAAAATATTAAAGAAATCGTAGTCTGGGTCGAGGTTGGCAAACGGGGGCCCGCGGCTGCGTGTTTTTGTGCAGATCACAAACTAAGGATGACGTTTACGTTTTTAAGTGGCTGGGAGGAAATCAAAAGAAGAATACATGATAAATACCTGGGGTTCAGATTTCAGCGTCCAGACACACAGTGTGTTGGCACACACCGATGCTCATTCGTTCTCGCTTTGTTTCGCTGCTCTCACGCTACGATGGCAGAGCTGAGTAAATGCAACAGAGACCAAAGGGCTCACGACGCCCCAAACGTCTGTTGTTAGCCCCTCTACAGAACAACGTTGCCAGCCCCTGGTGAAGGTGATTGGCCGACAGGGCGAAGATCCTCGTGATGGTACCGGACTGAGAGAACCCCTCATCTGAACTCCGGGAGGGTATGGTCATTTCTTTCCACCCATTTTACAGATGAGAAGGAGACAGGCTCAGAGAGGTGTCGTGACTTGCCTGAGGTCTCCCCGGTGGGAAGCAGCAAGTTGGGAGTTGACCCCAAGGCAGACGGCAAAGGGCTTTAGGTAGGCAGGGCCGAACAGAACACAGGCTTGCTGACCTTTCTTTCCATACCTTCTGCCCCACTATCCTCTCCACGGCCCCAGAACACACCTGGTACTTCTGCACCTTTGTCCGTATGCCTCCTTCTCCTATTCTGGACCCCCGGCAAGATGGCACCTCCTCCAGGAAGTCTTCCCCATGACCCATCCCTCCCAGACCCAGGGCAGGCTCCCTCCTCCATCCTCCCCACACTTGCACCTACAAGGCCGTGGATTATTCGTCATCGTTTCCTGACCATATGGCTCACCTCCCCGGGCTCAGGTAAGGCCCCTGGAGGGTGGGGACAGTGACTTATACAAAGAGCAAATGATTTAGCAGGACAGGGCAGGCCCTCCGTGCCTAGAGCCTGGTCTGTAGCCTCACCTCACCTCTCCCCTGCTTATGCTTTATGCTCCAGCAATACAGAACAGCTTGGAACTCCCCAAACCCATCACGCTAGCTCAGGCCTATCTACCTATGCATAGGCTGTTCCTTCTGACGGGACACACTCCCCATCCATTCTGCATCCAACTCCTATTCATCCTTCAAAGCCCCAATCAGGCATCAGTACGAAAACCAGTGTGTTTCCAACTCACACCCCCGACAGAGTAGGTTCCCCTAGGCTGCCTCCATGCCCCCACTTCTGGTGAGGCTATAGAGGGGGAGGCTTCACCTGTAGACAGCCTGGGTTCAAATCTGTCTCTTCTCAGTTCTCGCTCTACCGTTGGACAAGGGACTGAGCCTTGCCGTGCCTGGGCTGTTTGCCTGTAAAATGGGGGCAGCAACAACAGGTGTGGGTCACTGTGAGGACTGGATGGCAGAATGCCTATGAAGCTCCTACATACAGTAAGTGCTCAATAAACGCTGCTATGATTGTACTGTCATTGTAATTGGCAGTTTCTTTGTCCCCTGCCCTCCAAGTATCGGGGCTTCTGTGGGAGTGGGAACTGGCTCTCAGTGCTTAATGCACAGTAGTTCTGGGCTAAGCACGCAGTAAAAGTGGGCTCCCCCCCGTCCCTCCTCTCCTCCATCCCAACCCCTGCTCTCAGCCGAACAAAGTGAACTGGCCTGAGGATGGGGGTGGGGAAGGGTCAGGACTCCTCCTACCCAAGTACAGCTCTGCTTTCTCACAGGGATCACTGACCTGAAACCCGGGGCCCCAGGCTCCAAGGCCACACCAAAGGCTGCCCTCACAGTGGCCCTTCCAGGACAGTACCCCATAAACACAGTTTACGGGCCGGGAAACAGATTTAGAGTCTAGCCCTGTTCGTGAGTCAGTGGGACCTCAAAGGAGGCCACACTAGCGTCCTTGTTCCCCAGACAGTCTGCAGGTCCTCTCCCAAGAGTGCGTTTCCCCGAAACCATAAGTCTGTAGAAAAATAACCCAACCAAAGACATGCCTGGATGGTGTCCTTACAGCTGGGCTCGGGGCCGACGCAGCAGCATGCAGAGCAAAGCGAAACCTCCCCGGTAAAGCCAGACTCCCCATAAGTCTAAACAGAAAAAAGGTGCGTCCCTACTGAACAGGGCTCCGGTGCAGTGACCAAGAAGGCAAGCCCTGGTTCCAAGTTCAGACATCACAGCTAATCGCTGTGTGCCCTTAGGTAAGTCACTTTACCTCTCTGAGCCTCAGTTTCCAACTCAATCAGGTGAGGCACAGAGCCGCTGTGAGGATAACACTTGGGAGGTACTTTGCACATAAGTCAGTCTTCAATTCATCTAGTTCTGTCATCATCTGGAGAATCCTTGGGTCCTTCTCTTTCCCTCCCTGGGCCTCAGATCCTTCCAGGACAAGGCCTCCCTCCGCAGAGCAGAGCAGAGCCGGGGCGGATGGACAGCGCCCTGGGAGCAGGATGGAGACGGGCCAGCTGGGGTCACGAAAGTCAGCTCCATTAGGACCGTGGTCACAGCTAGTGCTTGGGAGCGCGGCCTTAGACCCAATGTAAGGATTCACTCCCTGAACCTGTAGCTTTCTGGAAAGGTCATCCCAGGAGATGCCGGTAGGGGAGTGGGGATGGAAGCCACCTAAGCTCTGGGCAGCTGGAGCCCAGCACCAACAGGGAAATTCTGGGAGCCAGTGTAGACCCTGAGCTGAGCTCGGTAAGCCCTTCATACGCCAATTCGTGGCTGTCATTAAGTGTATTGGGAAGAGGGGTCCATTCCCCAGCACCTCGTGCCTGCTGCGGATGCGGCATGAGAAAGCCCTAGGCAAAGAACTGAGGGGCCCGGCAGCCTGCAGAGGGGCCAGCATGCTCTGCCATGGCGAGGGTGATGGCCTCCAGGGGCAGCCACTGCCCCAGCTGCGAGCGCCTACTCCCTTCCAGGCACTCGGTACGCTGTGCACGATTTCTCACTCAGTCCCCCCGCAGCCTTGCAAAGTGAACATCATTATCTCCCTCCCCTTTTCTCTCTCTCTCTTTTTAAATTTTTTCTGACTTTCCATAGATCACAGTGAGGGTCCCTCCCCTTTTAAATAGCTGTATCGAGGTATAATTTACGTGCCACAAAAGTCGCCCATTTGCAGTGTACAACTCCATGTATTTTATTACATTTAGAGAGTGGGACACTGTCGCCACAACCTAGTGTTGGAACGTTGCCCATTTACAGTCGCTCCCCATCCCCCAACCAGCACCTCCCCCCCAGCCCTAGGCAGTCACAAATCCATGTTCCGTCTCCATTGATTTCTCTCCTTGGACAGTTCATAGAAATGGAATCATACCTGTGCGACCATTTGGTCTGGTTTCTTTCACCTAACATGATGCCCTTGAGGTTCACCTGTGTTATAGATTATTCCGTATTTCTCTTTTTTCTTGTCAAATAGTACTCTGCTGAATGGATATACCAATTTGCTTTTCCATTCACCAGAGAACTGACATTTACATCTTTTGCATTTTTTGGCTATTATGAATAATGTTGCTGTGAACATTCACGTACAAGTTTTTGGGTAGATATATGCTTTCATTTTTCTTTTTTTTTAAGACTCTATTTGAGAGAGAGAGAGAGAGAAAGCCTGAGCGGGGGAGGGGGAGGGGCAGGGGGAGAGAGAGACTCCCCGCTGAGCAAGAAGCCAGATGCGGGGCTCCATTCTGGGACGCCGAGATCACCACCTGAGCCAAAGGCAGACACTTAACTGACTGAGCCACCCAGGTGCCCTGCTTTCATTTTTCTTGAGTAGACACCTAGGAGCAGGATTGTGGGGTCCTGTGCTAACTTCGTGTTTACCATTTTGAGAAAATGTTTTTCCAAAGAGACTGTAGCCCATGGGACACCCTCACAGCGACGCACGAAGGTTCCAAGGCTGGACTCTTGCCCAGCAAACGTGCAGTGGTATTCCATCGTGGGTTTGATTTTCATTTCCCGAATGACTACGGATTGGTTGTGCAGCTTTCCTGTGCTTCCTGGCCATGTGTATGGTCTTCTTTGGACGTAGATCTATCCAAATCATTTGCCCGTTTATATGAATCGAAGTATAGCTGACATGCAGGATGATATTCATTTCAGACGTACAACATAGTGATTCAACATTTATATGCATTACAAAATGCTCCCCACGATAAGTGCAGTTACCATCTGTCACCCTGCAAAGATACTATAGTATTATTGACTCTATTCCCTCAGCTGTACTTTTTGTCCCCGTGAGATATTTATTTTAGAACTGGAAGTTTGTGCCTCTTAACCCCCTTTGCCCATTTCACCCATCCCCCCACCCTTACCCCTCTGGCAACCACCAGTTTGTTGTCTGTATTTATGAGACGGTTTCTGGCTTCTTCTGTTTGTCCATCTGTTTTGTTTTTTTAGATTCCACGTATAAGTGAAATCACACGGTGTTTGTCCGTCTCTGTCTGACTTCTTCCACTCCGCATATGCCCTCTAGGGTCATCCATGCTGTGGCCAACTCCTTTGCCTACTTTTAAGGTGTCTTCTACGTCATCCTCCTTATACAAATGAGAACTGTGGCTCAGACAACAGAGCTGTCCCCCACAGTGCCACAGCTTGGGGGTGACAGGCAGCCTGACCCCTAAGCTCCGCCCCGGCACTACTCCAGGCTGTGTCCAGATGCCCATTTGACCTCATTCCCCAAACACATGTTTGGAGCTGTTGGGAGTTGAGCATTTGGTTCTTGACAAATGAGAGGCTGGGGGGAGCCCCACATCTTTCCTACCTTTAGAAAGCTAAGATTCCCAGAGAGAAAGGTGCTTTGCCGCAGCCCATGCCCCTCCCCAGCCCAAGGACCAGGTGACAGGCAGAACCACCCTGACAGCTGCTCAGAGTTTGAAGATGTGCGTCATGGACCCTGAGGCCCCACCCCGCCGGCTCCCCGCTTGCTCCCTCAGCCTCCCCTTCCACTTCCCTCTCAGCCCTACACTTGGGAGCCTGGCCTGCTTTCTCCTGACCTCAGGCTTTGGCTCTGCTTCCTGGCTAATGTTCTTGTCTCTTCCCTGCAGTCCAGTGATCCCACTAATGGCCCTCTGGGTAACACCCCTGCTGGCCTGACCCAGCTCTCCTCTAGAAGCCATCAGTCAGTCCTCTCGGTGGACACTGTCTTAGCACCTGCTCGGTGCAGGATGCCAGGGACACAGAAAGGACAGAAGGCGGTCTATGCCCTCAATGAGGTAGACAAGGAAAAAACCATAAATGATTGCCAATGGAGTTTAGTGGGAGCTGTAACAGATGAGAAAATTCCATCCAGGGCACTGTGGGGTGAGGAACAAGAGGCAAAAGTGAAGCAGATTCCCTAGGCAGACTCATCATTGGAGGGGAGCTCATTGTGGGAGGGAAGTGGTGAGGCAGGGAAGGGCGTTCCAGGCAGTGGGAACAGTAAGAGCCAGGACAGAGAAGTGTGAACTCTGTTTGGCAAATTTCAAGTAACTCTGAGTTGCTGGGGTGTAAAAGGCAGGACTGGGATTGAGTGGAGCTGGGTTACAGCTGACCTTGAATGCCACACAAAGGAGTGTGGAGCAGGGGAGCGAATGTGGGTTTTAAGCAAGGGAGGGACATGGTCAAATCTGTGCTTTAGAAAAACACAACCATGCTGATCAGTCTCCTATTAAACTCAGCCCACCAGCATCCCGTGTGTTTTGGGCTGCTGACGATCTATTCCAATCGAATTCCCACTCTCACAGATGACCATGTTACACCTTCTCTCTCTCACAGGTTGAACACCTCCTCCCCATCCTCACTCTCAGCCGATGACCTTCCTTCCTATTTACTGCGGGAGCAAAGCAACCGGAAGAGATGGCCCACACCTGTCCATCACCTCATTCTAACCTATCTGACTCTGGGCTCTGCCATTCCCTGGTTGCTAGAAGTGAACTCTCCAGCCATACCTGAGCCCCATATCTCCCTTCGTGCCCTGGACCTTCTGCTCTCCCCCACACAAGAACATTGCCCCATGAACTGACCCCTGTCTGCTAGGTCATTCTCATCACCATATAAATGTCCACCTTCCCCCAACATCATCATCATCATCATCATTGTCATCATCATCATGATTATCACTTTGACCCTACAATCCTCTCCAGCTACTGGCCCATTTCTCTGATCATTTCCAAAGGAAAATTTCATAAAAGAGTGGTGACTTTTTCTCCAGCCACATTCAATGTAAAGAATTGAATCAATTAAAAGGAAAATCAAACTGGGGTGCCTGGGCAGCTCAGTTGGGTCTACTCTTCATTTTGGCTCAGGTCATGATCTCATGGGTCTGGGGATTGAGCCCTGTGTCAGGCTCCATGCTTAGCGGGGAGTCTGCTTGAAGATTCTCTCTCTCTGCCCCTCCCCCAACTCACATGCACATTCTCTCTCTCTCTCAAATAAATAAATCTTAAAAAATTTTCTGCAAAAAGAAAATCAAGCTGAGCAAGGAACAAGAGATTATAAAATTGACCATGGAGAAAGGAAAAAGAACCAAATAGAACTTCTAAGAAAGAAAAATATATTAAGTGAAATTGTAAACATCAATGTCTGGACTAAATAGTGGATTATGCAGGGCTGAAATATCATCCAGGGAAATGGAAGCTATATCTGGGGAAACTACCTAGAACACAGCACAGAGGGACAATGTGATAAACTATGAAATAAAGACTAAAGACATGAGGGCTAGAGGGAGGGTGTGACACACATGTCATTGGTAGACTGAAAATAGCTCCCCCCGCAAAGATTTCCATGCCCTGATGCCTGGAACCTGTGAATGTAACCACATATGGCAAAAAAAGGTCTTTGCAGATGTAATTAAGTTAAGGGTCCTAGGATGTGCAGATTAGCCTGGATTGTCCAGGATCTGTAAATGGCATCAGAGTGTCCTTCCAAGAAGGAGACAGGGGAGCTCTGACAACACACAGAAGAGAAGTCAGTATGAAGACAAAGCAGAGAGAGGTTTGAAGGTGCTGCCCTTGAAGCCTGGACTACAATGGCTGTCAGCCCACGGGAACTGGCGGCCACCAGGAGCTGGAAGAGACAAGGAGCAGATTCCCTTTCTTGAGCCTCCAGAGGAAACATGGCCCTGCTAACACCTTGATTTCAGCCCAAACATACTGTTTAAGGGGTTTTGGCCCCTAGAACTGTGAAATAATGAATTTTTGTTGTTTTTAGACTAAATTTGTGGCCGCAAGAAATGAATACAAGGGGAGAAAAGCAATAATCAAAAAGAGAATGGCTAAGAATTTTTCAAAATTGATGAAAGATGTGGCTCATCATGAATTCGAAAAGCACAATAAATCTGAAGCAAGATAAAAGTTCAAGTCCGCATCCATAGAGAACGTAATGAACCTACAGGAGACATGGTCAAAGAGAAAATACAGTCCGAGAAATGGAGAATTACCAACCAAAAAAAACCACAAGAGTTTGAGGACAGCTGACTTTTCAACTGTAACAACTATAGCCAGAGACCAAGGGAAAATAACTATCAACTAGAATTGCATACCCAGCAAAACTATCTTTCAAGAACAAGGACAAAATTTTCCAATAAGCCCATATTGGGTATCTTGACCACCAATAAATCTTCAACAAAGACACTTTTATTTTTTACTTTTAAAAATTAATTTACTGGGGCACCTGGGTGGCGCAGTCATTAAGCGTCTGCCTTCGGCTCAGGGCGTGATCTCGNCATTCTGGGATCGAGCCCCACATCAGGCTCCTCCGCTAGGAGCCTGCTTCTCCCTCTCCCACTCCTCTGCTGTGTTCCCTCTCTCGCTGGCTGTCTCTCTCTGTCAAATAAATAAATAAAATCTTTTTAAAAAATTAATTTTTTTAGAGAGAGTGAGAAAGCAGCAGGGGTGGGGGAGAGGGAGAGAGAATCCCAAGCAGACTCCACACCCAGCATGGATCCCAGTGCAGGGCTGGATCCCATGCCCCTGAGATCAGAACCTGAGCCAAAATCAAGAGTCGGATGCTTAGCTGACTGAGCCACCCAGACGCCCCACAAAGACACTTTTAAAGATGTATCTCATGGCGCCTGGGTGGCTCAGTTGGTTAAGCAGCTCAGGTCATGATCCTGGAGTCCCAGGATCGAGGCCCGCATCAGGCTCCCTGCTCAGTGGGGAGTCTGCTTCTCCTTCTGATCCTACCCCCGCTCGTGCTCTCTCTCTCCCAAATAAATAAATAAAATCTTTTCAAAAAGAAATAAAGATGTATCGCCGGAAGAAGGAAAATAATCCCAGAGGAAAGGTCCAAAACACAAAATAGGACAATGAGAAGAAAAGAGACAACCATACAGGTAAATATGAATAAATATTAACTATATAAAATATATTTTTGCACAAATCCATTTTCACTCAGTGCAGTTCCAGATGAAACCCCAACAAGGTGCTCATGGCATGCAACAGTCTCTTTCTGTACTTTATAAGGAAAAGCAAAAGGCCAAAAAGAGCCAAGACATTCCTGAAGAATTACAAGAAGTAGAGTTTGGCTTACCAGGTATCAATACGCACAATACAAAAGTGATCGTTAAGACTCGTTTCAAAGCATTAGTAATTGGAGTTGCGTGGGTTTGGCCCAGGACAGATCAGTGGATCCAACTAGAGATCCTACAAGCCGACTCAAGCATAAATAGAAATGTGGTCTCGACAAGAGGTGGTTTTGCAAAGTAAGGAAGGAAAGGAGGCATTCCATAGATAAAGCCAGGATGGTTGCTTATGCACGTGGAAAATTACTGAAATTGGATCCTTATTTATACAAAACCAATTTCGGGTGGACGAAAAGACCTAAATGTGCAAAGCAAACTCTTGAAAGAAAATATAGGACCTCAGGGGAGGGAGAAGTTTCTTTAAAAAGACACAAAAAGCACACGTCATAAGGAAAAACCTGGATATATGCTCCTATGTTAAGAAAAAGAACTTCTGGGGCGCCTGGGTGGCACAGCGGTTAAGCGTCTGCCTTCGGCTCAGGACGTGATCCCGGCGTTATGGGATCGAGCCCCACATCAGGCTCTTCCACTATGAGCCTGCTTCTTCCTCTCCCACTCCCCCTGCTTGTGTTCCCTCTCTCGCTGGCTGTCTCTATCTCTGTCGAATAAATAAATAAAAATCTTTAAAAAAAAAAAAGAAAGAAAAGAAAAAGAACTTCTGTTCACAAGAAGTCACCACTTAGAAAGTGAAAAGATAAGCCATGGATTGGGAAATGACACCCGGAATGCATGTAATTTACAAAAAATTAGGACCCTAATATATAAAGAGCTCCTAAAGAATCAATAAGAAAAAGACAACATGCTAGAAAAAGGACTAGAGAACATAACCCAGCATTGTGCAGGTAAGGAAACAATATTGCCAAGAAGCATGAAAAGACACCCAACCTCATCAGGAATGAGAGAAATGCAAGCCTAAAACCTCCATAATATGCCAACTTACACCCACCAGGCTGGCGCCAGTGTTGAAGTCTGACAACACCAAGTGTTGTCAGGGCTGTGGAACAATGCAAGCTCTTATACACTGCTTGTGGGAGCATAGATTCATACAGGCATCTTGGAAAGCCACTTGGCATCGTCGGGTCAAGTTCAGATGCACACACCTTACTACCCAGCATTTCTCTTCCTGTGAGTCTCACCTGGAAACCCTTCCATGTGTGCGTCAGGAGATGTAATCAATGTGGACGGCAGCAACCCTATGTCCATAAAGAGGAGAATGGATTGATGATTTGCAGTTTATTCACACAATACGGTGTGTTTCGACAGCAAAAACAAACACATTACAGCTGCACTCAACAACGTGGGTGAATGTCACAAACAAAACATGCAACAAACACACGCCCTGTAGGAAAATGCTGTCCGATGCTATTACTCTGAATTTCAAAACATGCAAAGCTAGACAATATATCGTTCAAGACTGCATCCAACTGTGAGAAAACTATAAGGAAAAGGGTAAAGGAACAATAGATACAAAATCCAGGGTAGTTATTGCCTCCAGATGGGAGGGAGAGGAAGAGCTGCCAAGGCACAAGGGTGAAGCTTCAAGACCTTGTAATGTCAGCTCTCCCAAGATGGATGTGGGTATATGAATTTATCAATATCATCATTATCATCATCATTATTAATATCTCACATGTAAGGTATGTTTTATGTGGATGAAAGGTTCTTAATTCCCTTTTTTGTTTTTAAGATTTTATTTATTTTTTTTTTTAAGATTTTATTTTTGAGTCATCTCTACACCCAATATGCGTCTCGAACCCACAACCCCGAGATCAAGAGTCAAACGTTCCACTGTCTGAGCCAACCAGGAGCCCCTGAAATGGTCTTAATTTCAAAAAGGAAATGCAGCTACCACACCTAGGCCCCCGTACTCTGGCAACTGTGAGGATGGTGTGGACTGCGGACTCAAAACGACAGGGGGGACCTGCCGTGAGGCTATTACCTCTCCAGGGTCTCATGAGTATTAAGTGAAATCACGAATGCTACCGTGCTTAACCGAATGCCCCGCCCGTGATCAGCTCTCTGTGAGTATTTGTTCTTATGGCGATGATGAGTGTGTGGCAGGGGTGATGTAGCGAGTACAGAGGGAATATATTTGTGCGATCTTTGAAGTTCAGGGTGACTGCAAAGTGGGGGTCAACAGCGATACTATGATTTCATGGCACTTATGAATGCACTTAGTATTTGCAGAAAACCGAACAGGGACCGTCAGAAGAGAAGCATTTGGGGGCTGCGGGGGTGATGACTATTCTGGATGCACCTTTGAATCATATGGATGGTTTGGGTTGGTTTTGGTTTTTTTTTTTTTTTTTGAAAGAGAGAGAAAGTGAGAGTGGGGGAGGGGCAGAGGGAGAGAGAATCCCAAGCAGACTCCAGGAGCAGCACGGAGTCCAACACGGGGCTCCATCTCATGACCCTGAGATCATGACCTGAGCCAAAATCAAGAGGAGTTGGACGCTCAACTGACTGAGCCACCCAGGCGCCCCTCAGGTTGTTTTTATTATTATTATTATTATTATTATTATTATTATTACTATTATTATTGAGGTGTAATTGACATACACCACTATATCGGTTTCAGGTGTACAACATGATGATTCGATATTTGTATATACTGCAAAGTGATCTTGTGAGTGGTCACTTTTATCAATATGTTGCGTGCACTGGACCAAAGATGGCTCGATGGGGAGCTCGTATGAAGGATGGAGAGTCGAGGATTTGCTGGAGAAGCTGTCCCCAAGCTGGTCCTGCCAGCCACGTGCAGAGTCCACAGCCGCTCCAGCCCTCAGGCAAACTCCAGAGAGTTTACCGCTCACCTCCTGGGCCCAGCACAGAACCCTTCTCTCACACGGCTTTGTCTTTACCTCTAACAACACGCAGCATCCTGTCTGGGGAGGTGAACACACTTTGTGCAGTGGTTACACTTGGAGACACTCTGTCTTTGGGGGCCTCGAGGGAACCTGACTCCTGACCTCCCTCTGAGGGCAGGATCTTTGGAGATCCACCCAGGGGCCACACTCACGGCTAACCCCGACATGGTTTCCATGGTATTCTTCTTGTCACTGGAACCTCAAATCAGTTCTGGGAGAGACTTTGGGGGTCCCTTGGGCAGTTCTCTGAAGACCAACCTGGACAGACTTACATCTCCTCCCTCTCTAAAGGTTTCCTGTGAGGAAGACACCACTGGGAACCTTTTCTCCCTTTGGACAAGAAGCTCCTCTTGAAAAACCTTCGGGCAAAGGGGACTGTCAGGAACATATTGCCCTGTTCAGTCTGCAATGGTTTCCCCTTCATGCAAAGCAACTGGGCATTGCATGCCAAGAGTTTCCAGGGGTGCCTGGCTGGCTCAGTTGGTAGAGCACGCGACTCTTATCTCAGGGTCATGAGTTCAAGCCCCACGTTGGGTGCGGAGCCTACTTAAAAAAAAAAAAAAAAGAGCTTCCAAATCACCTTAACTGATATAATTTCCTAATAAAATTCTCCTAAATAAACAACTGGACAATTGTATAAAGAGGTGCTTAAAAGTTTGTATTTAATAAAGAAAAATTAGAAATGTGCTATGTGTCAACCATAGAGGATTTAAATATGAAATGGTAAAACCAGGAGCATAAGACAATGCATTAAAAAAAAAAAAAACTTGGCTTGGGAAAATTTTAATGGCATGGAAAGATATGAAGTGTAAAAAAAAAGCAGATCATAAAATAGTGTGTTTAATAATAGAGTCATATTTTTAAAGCATGGGAAAATACAGGAAAGATTTGGAAACAAAGACCTTAATAATGGTTACCTTTGGGATGTAATCTTGTGGGTATTTCTCTCCCCTTCATTTTGCTGCATTTTCAGAGGGTTTGCAATGAATACATGTTTTAGTTTGAACTTTTTAATTACACCAGTAATTCACGAAAAGAGACTCATGGTGAAGCCGTCAAACAAAACGCCTAAGGCCAGCATCATCTTTAACCCCCATCGCAGGGCCCATCCCCTCCCATCAGTGACCGCTGTGAACGGTTTAATGTCATTCCTTTGAGTTCTTTTTTCTGTGCATTTTGCATGGATATGTATGTACATTTAGAAAGAGGCAGCAAGCATTCTTTAGGAGATTTTTTTCTTTTTTTACATAATTGGTCTCCTAACGTATGTGCTGTGCTAATATGTAACTTGATTTTTCACTTACCCGGTGGCCTGGGAGAGCTTGTCATAAAGATGGCTACCTCAGTCACTTTAACTGCTACGTCATGTCTACGGTATGGATGACCACAGTTTGTCTACTTGTCCACGACTGGTGACTATTTAGGGTGTTGGTTTACAATTTCTGACTAGTACAAACACCAGTGCTGTGAAGATCCCAGGCCATGCTGACACACGGGCAGGTACGTACATACTCATTCTTAAGGAAGATTCTAAGAAGCTGAGTCTATGGTCATGCATATTTTAAATGTAAATATATGACCCCAAAGTACTCTCCAAAAATAAGATTTGCCTGGTGGTTTTCCCACTGATGGTATTCAAGATACTTCTTTCTCCAAGTCCTTGCCAACAACAAGTGACATCATCAATCTTTTTACTTTTTTGTGTATTACTTCAGTGATAAGGAAGAAAAGAGGGTTATCAAAGGTCACCCCCATTTAACCCCTCCACGTGGTGCTTGACTGGGTCTATAACACCATCCAACGGTCCACCAGCCTTTCGTGCCCACCTCTAATACCCAGGAATACAGTTTTGTACCCAGGGCCCTGGGTGGTTGCTGTCATGCATCATTGCTACGTCTGAAGGCAAGGGCCTGTAGATGAGGGAAGAAGTTCCAGAAATGGAGGAATCAGCTTCCATCACCAAACACAATTCTAGCACAATCCAGTCCTACCTCTGAAAGAAATGTCCAATCTGTCCGCCTCTTCCACCTCTATCATCACCGTTCCCCACCCAGCCATCCTCATCCAGCATGTGAACCCCAAAGTTGTGGGCCATTGTCCCCCACTCCCACTCGTCCTTTCCATCCTCCAGCTTGTTCTCCACCCAACAGCTAGAGAAGTCTTTCTTGAAATGTAATTAGACCATGTGACTCCTATGCTCAGGAGCCTCCTGGAGCTTCCTGCTGGACTGGGAATCACATCCCAGCCCCTGCACCAAGGGACCCCACCTGCTCCTCAACCCCATCTCCTTTGCTGTCCCCCTTGCTCGCTGCAGCCCAGGCACCCTGGCTCCCTTCTACTCTGCATAGACCTCCCCAGCTCCTCCGTGCCTCAGGGACCTTGCCCATGTGTACCCTCTGTTAAGGACCTCCTTCTGTCTCCTTCTTCCCATGCTGGTCCCTGCTCATCTTCCAGGTCTCGGCTTACATGTCACACAATCTAAGAAGGGTCTTCCCCATCTTGCTCTACTTTTCCATTCCTTGCCTTCATAGCGTCTGTCGCAATCAAAACTCAGAAGCCAAGCTGTGTATCTGTGTCAGGCATTTCAGGTCCATCTTCCCACCAGCCTGGGAGCCCATGAAGGCAGAGACTTCAGCCCCATATCTCCAGCACAGTGCCTGGCACATCCTAGATGCTCAGTAAGGAGTGAATAAGTGAGTGAATGAATGAATGAATGAATGAACGGACATCCCTGGAAAGATGGAGGAGATACAGCCTGGGTAGCAGGGAGGAATGGGAGAGAAGTAAGGAGGTATGGAACACGGGAGGTTCCAGGGAAGCCGTGGTCAGGAAGGAGCCCTGGGAGGCAGTGGGGGCCCGGAGATGACTAAGAGGAGAAGCATCTAATGTCACTTGCCCATTGTTTGCTGTTCTGTGATGCAATTCTCTCCATGAGCCCAAATCTCAGAAAGAGCCTGTGCGGCTCAGGTGACCAACACCCTGAGAAAGAGTTAAAGGAAAATGGGCTGCTTCTGAGTCCACATGGGGGTGGAGAGAAGCAGACAAGTGCTGGAGGTGACTCAGATCCGCCCCCGGAGAATCCTTGGTGATTGGGCTGGGTGGGGACACCACAGGTCCTCATGGTGGGGACCCACTGACAGGAAGAGCGACCAACCCCATGTGGCTAGAGGAACCTGGTGACTCCATTTTTCTATCAGATTCACCATCTAAAACTTCAGAGGAAAAGAACATTAGGGAAAAAATCAGAAAGGACACCAAGCAAGGAGGCTTACTCTTCTCAGCAGGAGAAGCGGGCAGGCCGAGGAACGAATCTGAGCTTCGGACTCAGCAAAGTGTGGGGTTCGGGTCCTGGGTCGTTCTCATCATCTCCATGTCCCCATATGTACAGTGGGTATGATCGTCACCGTTCACAGCCGGATATGGGCAGATTGCAAGAGATAACAAATCCCTAAAACACTTGGCCCTACTTGCTTCGCCTTTCAGAGGGAAGGCATGAGTCCAGCACCACCAGCAGGCACCTTGCGGGGTGCATGTGTGGGCGGTTGCCGTCCCAGACTTGGGACTTGGGACTCAGGACCTGGGCAGTCGTAGAGGACCCCCCGCTAGGGGCCCTGCACTTGGTCAACACGCGGCTTCCATGCCACCATCTTGAAATTCTTCATTTCGGAACCAGGGACCCTTGCATTTTTGTAGTGCACGGGGCTCCACAAATTAAATCATGTAGCAATCACGTGTGCGTACACGTGTGTGTGCGTGCACGTGTGTGTGTGTATGTGTGTGAGAGACAGAGAGAGAGAGAGAGCTCTCGAGCACACAATGGTGAACAGAGAGGAGGATGCTGTGGGTGCTCAGCGAGCGATGTTAACTGGTGGCAGACACTCCAACCTGTACCCACCCCGTGGTCCCGAGCCAACCCCACACACCAACAAGCTGAGGCTTCACCTAACAATAGCCCCTCTCAGTTCCAACCAAAACAACCCCTCCTAGCCTTTGGGCTGTTACCCAAACACCCCCACGCCCACAGGCCAAGGCCCAACACCCAACAGTGCCAGGTGTGGGCTCCCTGTGGATTTTCCCAAGGACTCAACCAGCCCCAGAGGCTGTTTGCTGGTGGTTTCCATTCATGAGGCACGAGATCTGCTTGTTCCCACAAGCACTTGCCCCACACCATCCTGTGCGCCCCCTAAATGATGCATTTACCACCCTGCCCCCACCACCCAGATGGTGAGCCCGTTAAGTGCAGGAGCTGGGCCAGCCTTACCTCCACGTCCCAAGGCTGGGTGCAGTGCTTAGAACACGAGGTATTCAATAAATGCATACTGTCTGCTGATGCGTTTATGCACTCATTCCAAACACATTTATCATCCAGTAGCAGGGATGGTTACGGACAAGATTAACATAAAATAAAGGAACACTTTTTACAGTCTGAGCAAGAATTTGAGCCTCAGTAAGATTTGGACTCCCACTGCCTTAGTGCTGCTTCCTTGGTCAGTGCTCACTGACCTACTCAGAACAGGGCAGGCGTGAGGTGGAGTGGAAAGCCCCCAACAGAGTCGGAAGGCCAGACCAGGGATCTGCCCCTGGTCAGCTCAGTGACCTTGAAGGGCCACTCCCTTCCCTGGACGTCACTTCCCCCTCCGTCTGACAAACACATTGGATCAGGGCCTGCTGTTCAATATGGTAACCACTTGCTTGAAATTCCTCAAGTGGGACTTGAGGAATTGAATTTGGAATTGTATTCGTTTTTAATTAATCTGAATTTTAAAACAGATATACAAGTCTTAAGTCATGGGGAATTCTCAAGTACATTTGAAACAACGTGGGTATGGGAACCTACTTTTTTCCATTGTGAATTTGATAAAATCTACACACAGATCAAGTATTTCTGGGGAAAATTTAGATTTTGGACTAAGATGTTCTGTGAGTATAAAATACAGACTTTGAAGACTTAATAGGAAAAAGGAATATAAAATATCTCATTAATGCTTTTTATATTGATTACCTTCCAATGATAATATTTTCGATTTTGTTGGTTAATTAAAATGTATTATTAGAATTAATTTCCTCTGTTTTCTTTTCTTATTGTTTTTAATGTGGGTACTACAAGATTTAAAGTTACAGTTGTGGCTCATAGTCCACTTTTGTTGGACAGCACTGAATTAAGGAATCTCTGTAGGAATTCCCTAAGGAATCCCCCGGCCCTGTTTTTTAATATCCTGATATTCTACAAATCTATGTTCTTCTAGTGCTTGGTAATCATTAAATTCTGTGGGTTGACTTGTTTGGCATTACCCCCCACCCCACCCCCCCCCACACACACCCTGCTCTCCTGTGGGCATTTTGATTTTCTAATGGAAATTACCTCTGGTAGACCCACCTTCACATCAGCTCCAGGGATGCTCATAGGACCTAGGCCTGGCCAATCAGAAAAGAGCACCCTCCCTTCACCCACAGTGTTTGGGTCAGGGGTGACACATGACCACCAGGCAGAACCAATGAGACTTCATTTGATGGCAGGATTGGAAATACCATCGGCTTTCCCCCTGAGATTAAGGGAGTAGGATGGAAGCCTAGATTTTTTGCCTCTGAGAGAATGGCCTGCCCAACAAGGAAGCCAACACAGAGAGAAGAACTAAGAACAGTCCAAGTCTTGCACCTAAAGCCAGGATCTATCCCTGGACTTTTCAGTTACGTGAGGAAAAAAGTCAACTAGAATTGGAATTCTGTCCCCTGAATCTTGAATAACACATGGACATTTATTCCCTTAACTCCAGACCAAGAGATCACGAACAAAACCACTGGGCTGCCCTCAGCCTCTCAGCCTGTCTTACCGTTGGCCCCGGTCTCATCTCTCCTGGCTACTCTCTTACCTTCCCCTCAGCTGGAACTACTTGCCGTGACAGGAACCAGCCCCACTTGTCCTCTGGCATTGTCCCATGCTCTTCCACTGCTCAGAACATCCTTTCACTCCCCACCCCACCCTGCCCCCTACCTCACAGGATCTGACAAACTCCACCTCTTTCAAGCCTTAACTATCCTTGTCATGGTTACCAGTGACGTCTGTGTTGCCAAATCCCGTGGTCCGTTCTCTGTCCAGCTCGTACACAACTTCTTCACAACATGTAACACAAGTGACCATGCTTGCCTTCGTGAAACCTTTCTCTTTCTCTTGGCTTCTATGGTACCTGTTCTCCTTCTATTTCATTGGCCACTCCTTCTCAATCTCTTGATTCATTCGTTTATTCTGTCACGTGTTCCTTCAACCAATATTTACTAAGAACCTACTACTTGCTAAGGCCTATGCTAGACACTGGACAGTCAACAGAACAAAACCCTGCTCCGTGGAGTTTACATTCTAGGGCATTCTTTATCGATTCTCCACCTTTGCTCAACCTCTAAATGTTGTCATGTGCTGAGGCTCACCTGGGAGCCTCTTGTCTTTTCCATCTTATCCAGTCTCATGGCTTGAAATTCCATCCGTGTGTTGATGACTCCCAAATGTCTATCCCGAGCCCTGGCTCTTTCCCCTGAACTCACGATTCCAACTGCCTTCTTGATTTAAACGCTTGGATATCCACAGGCTGTCTCAAGCTTCATATGTTGAAAACAGAAGTGTTTATTCCCCCTCTCTCAGCCTAAACCTGTTTCTCCACCTGCCGTTCTCCATCTCAGTCAATGGCACCGCCATCCACCCAATGGCTCAGGCCAAAAACTTAAGAGTCATCCTGATTCCTATCTTTTCTTCTTGCCCCACATCGAATCTATCAGCAGGTTCTATCAACTCTACTTCCAAGATGTACTCTGGAACTGTCTACCTTTCTCTATTTCCCCTCCTACCACCCTAGTCAAGGCTACTGTCATTCATCCTGGGACCACAACAATGACCCTCTAACGGGTTTACCCACTTTCATTCATGCCCATCGTTCCCATCTATTCTTCACACAGTAGCTAGAGTGATCTTTAAAAATGTAAATCAGAGCATGTCACTCCTCTCCGTAAAACCCCCCAGTAAACAGCGTGGGAGAAGAGCTTTGCAACATTTATAAAAGACAATGGATTAGTAACCCAAATATATAAACAACTTCCACCAATCAATTAGAAAGAGACATCCTTGTGGGAAAATGACAAGGGATATGAACAGACAATTCTCAAGAGAAGAAACTCCCAAGAGCCAATAAATACGAAATTACACGTTTCACCTCGCTGGTAATCATGGAAATGCAAATTAAAGCGAGTTACCATTTTACACCCAAAACATTGTCAAAACCTTAAAAGGCTGACAATATCAACTGTTGGCAAGGATATAAAGAAATGGAAACTTTCGGACGCTGCTAGTGGGAATCTAAATTAGTACATGAACTTAAGAGAGCCATCTGGCAGCTTCCTGTAAGGTTGAAAATGTGCACACCCTTCAACCCCACTGATCTTCCATTTTGGATTCAGTTGGAATCATGAAACAGGATACAGCCTAAAGGCCCATCAGTGTGAGAATGGATAAGTATATGGGCCACATAATTATATATAACAGATAAAGATAAATTAATTCAACAGCTATCAAGCACTGTTGGATGAAAAAAGGCAGCTGTGAAAAGAAATGTGCATGCTGCTTTCATTTATACAAATTTAAAATTCTGAACTTAAAAGAGAAACAGGGCTCCCCAGCAAAATCCTAATCCCTACCCTGGACCACAAGGCCTGTGTGATTCGGCCCTTGCTCAGCAACCTCACCCATCTCCCACCACTCACTAAGCTCCAACCACACTAGCTTTCTTTCACACATTCTTCCAGCCCTGTATTTTCACAGCCACCCCAGGACCTTTCTATCAACTGTTCCCTCTGCCTGGTACTTGCCCTAAAGCAGGCTCCTCATCACCTCTAGGCATCCCTGTGTCTGTTGATTTGTTTGCTCGTTTGTTTTTTTTTTGCCTTTCCCCACTAGACCATAAGTTCCAGGAGAGGAGGGACTTTCTCTTCGGTGGCATATCACCAATGGATAGCATTTCATAGGAGCTCAAGAAGTGCTCGTTGCAGTCTTTCCTGAATTCCTAGACTACGGAGCATTCCTAACTGCACTTCTACAGCCTCCTGGCTTGCCTCTCTCAGCAATTTTCCCACCATGATTGAGGAATTCTTGATCTGAAGTTCTTGAAGGGATGGCTGGAGAATCCACAAACATCCTAAAATTGTAGGCAAAATTTCATGTGCCTTCTTACATCTCCTGGGAAGAAGTTTCTTTATTTTTGTCATGTTCTTAAAGGGGTTATGCCCAAACACAAGAGAGTGTCATGGGGCTCCTAGTTGGCTCAGTTGGAAGAGCATGTGACTCGTGATCGCAGGGTCGTGGGTTCGAGCCCTACATTGGGTGTAGAGATTATGTATAATAAAATTTAAAAAAGAATTTTTTTTTAAAGAGTTGTCAAGGGGCGCCTGGGTGGCTCAGTCGTTAAGCATCTGCCTTCGGCTCAGGGCGTGATCCCAGCGTTCTGGGATCAAGCCCCACATCAGGCTCCTCCTAGGAGCCTGCTTCTTCCTCTCCCACTTCCCCTGCTTGTGTTCCCTCTCTCGCTGGCTGTCTCTGTCAAATAAATAAATAAAATCTTTTAAAAAATAAATAAAAATAAAAAGAGTTGTCATAACACTGCTGTTTCAGTTGGGTTATAATTTGACCAGGTCCCTCGGACAGCAGGCTGCTTGAGGGCAAGTCCACCACTGTTCCCCCAAATGCCAGTTCTGGAATGAATAAGTGAATGAAAGCATGGTTTTGGAGCCTGGGTACAAGGCTCATATTCACTCTTGGACTCCTTGGCAGCCCAAGACATCGGGAACTAGAACAGACTAGAACAGACAGGACACAGAACACTGGTGTCAGAGCCAGGGAGGGGCAGGACCCTGGATGGTGCTGTCCTCGTGCTTAACTGCAGCCCAGCAGTGCTGATCCGTTACAGGTTTTTGATTGAGGCCCAGCACTGGCTGCACCCTCCCCCGCCCCCTCCCCCCTCCCACACAGGAAGGTGAGCCAGGTTTGGTCCCAGGGGTGTTGCAGCTGAGATGAATGCAATCTTCAAGCTCAGTTTCCCCATGGAAACCCCACAACAAAGCACCAAAACAGAGACCAAACCCTTCCTGGAAACTCAAGGGCCGAGGAGGGGTGCCTCCTTCACCGGTAACTTAGGAATCTAGAAATTCCAGTGGGGCCAACTGGGAGACAGGTGTGGGACACTCATTCCGTATAAAGGAATCCCAAGCTCCAGGACAAATCCCTCTTTGCCATGTGGCCAGAGTCGTTCTCCAAGGCACATGCTTCCCTGTGAAGTTCCTGACTGAAGGCCTCAGGTATCATGAGGAATATTTAATAATGCTACTGGCTACAACTGATTGAGGTCTTCCACGTGCCAGGCCTTGTGGTACATGATCTACCTTCTAAAAAAGTTTAACCTCACAAAGTCCCATTTAACAGAAGAGAAAACCGAGGCAGGAAAGGCCAAGTGGCTTGCCCAAGGCCCCTCAGCCCGCAAGTGGCAGAGCTGAAATTCAAACAGGTCGCCTGATTCCTATGACCTTAACCTCCACCCCATTTATGGAGCCCATCCTTGGTCACTCAGGACTACACCTGATTACATTCAGACCTCACAGCAACCCTGGCAGGGGGATCGCCATTTCTTACCCCCATTTTACAGCTGAGCTGTCAGAGACTCCGAGAGGCTAAGTAACGTGCCCAAGGCCACTCAGCGAGGAGAGTAATGGCAGAGACCCGTAGGAGTCTGACTCCAACATGCTCACTCTTAACCCCTGCCTGGAATGGTTTCCCCCAGGAGGACTGGGCTGCTGTGGCCACTCCCACCTCCCCAGCCTGTGCCGCTCCAAGTCCAGAGTGTAATGAAATCATTCTCAAGGTAGGATTGCCAAGACAAAAACCAGTGGCAAAAACAGGGACTGGCAAAATATGAATGCATGAACAAATGAACTAAGGAATGTTGAACGAATGCATAAATGACTGAATGAATGAATAGATGGATTTCTCCTGACTACATTCTCCCCTGTCAGGAGGAGAGAGTATTTAATTCCTGCCAGGAGAGGCAGACCCAGGTGCCCACCGGACATTCTCCCCAGGGGCAGGGGACCCCCTTTGTGGTGTAGTATAGGAGACAGGCTCACATGTGTTCCTGGAGAACCAACCTTGTTATCTGCACAGTAATCCCCAACCTTTGTGCCCAGAGCATGCTTGTACACAGGTTCCCACGGATTTTTCCCCACAGCCACCGGGAGGGAGGTCCCACGCTCCCATTTTATAGGTTGAAGAGCCCACAGCTCAGAGAGGGGATGTGAGTTGTCACACAGGAACAAGTGACAGAGTGGGGGGGCGGGTCTCTCCTCTTCTGACTTATCCCTGTGGATCAGGATCTGACTGTAAGCAGGGTCAGGGACAGGATTATGGGATTGCCAGAGGTTTGTCCCAGATCCACAGGCCAAAGTTCAGGGAGGAGCATCTGGGTCCTCATTTACAGGAAAATGAAATAGATAACAAGCCATTCCAGGGGGTGTGTCCAGAGGCTCCAGTCAGACAGCACAATCAGGCCCAGAGGACTCTCAGGTGGGGTCAGGCCGGAAACCAGGCAAACCAGGGCCACCACCCAAGGCTGGCAAACAGGCACAAGAGGTGGCCCCAGGAACCAGGGTCAGAATCAGCAGTGGGCCCTGCCTGCGCTCAGCTCACCCCTCTCCGTAGTGCACAGTGTCATCCTGGATGATGGGCAGGGAGGGCAGAATGTCCCTCTAGCACGGGCACAGCGCAGCGTTGCCCTGCGCCCTCACGCCAGCCCAGCCGAGCTTGGCCCAGCCGGGCCCTCACTAGCCAGCCGAGCACAAGGGCTCTCTGAGGCAGGCAAACAATTAAGCCCTTTCAGGCTGAGGGCGACCGGGCTGGCACTCGCAGTCCCTCTGTTTCTCACTGGCTCCTGCAAGTGAATCACTCAAATTAATGACCCTGGGAGCAATGAATGAGGAGGAGGTTTGAGTTCTGGAGCAGATAGGAAGCTGGGTCCCAGGCACACCAGCACCACTGCTGCTGATGGAGATCAATGAGGTGAATGCTTCAGGGTCGCAGAGCCACACAGCAGTGTCACAGAATTATCACTGACTGCGGCCATCAGTTCTATAGAAGGTTAGGTTCACAGCATCATGGATCACTCAAGAGTTACAGATTGTTCTAATCGCAGAACCACAAAAAGCCAATGTCCCAGTGCCATCAATTATGAGCCTAGACTCAGCAGCTGAGGGAATCACAGACTTCCAGGACCATCAAGCCACCAGTTGTGAGAACCAGCTCTTTAGAGCAGGAAGAGGCATTAGAGACCAACCTGTCTGAGGCTTCATTTGCAGGTGGGGAAACAGAGTCAGCTGATTAAGGTCACATAGCTAAGGCAAGGACCCAGACCTCGTCACTCCCCATCCTTGCTCCATTTCCAGGGAAAGTGGGCAAGAGCAGCAACAGCCTGAGTCCCCGGACACTCCAGGACCTGCCCCTTGGGGAACGGTCTGGCCTCACTCTGGGAGATCATGTGACACTGTCAGGGCACCTGTGGTCAAGCCCTTCCATTATGCCAAGATCTGAGGCTTTGTGAGCTCTAATGTCATGATGATGTATTTGGCAAGTCTGGACAG
Source organism: Ursus maritimus (assembly GCF_017311325.1). NCBI lineage: Eukaryota > Metazoa > Chordata > Mammalia > Carnivora > Ursidae > Ursus > Ursus maritimus. The sequence goes on from NW_024425786.1 coordinate 13,583,022, forward strand.
GCTTGAATTCTTTCAACCAATCACTTCGTCTCCTGCCTAATAAGGGAGAATTGTGCACCCTCATGATTTTACCTGGGAGTATGCCTACCGTTGATCACACAAGGGAGACAGCCGGTCCTCCTGGGTTTCAGCTTGGGATACCCATTACCTCATCCAGGTCACTTCAGTTCACTGCCACTCAAGGAAACTCAGCCTCACTTCCCAAGGGCCTATCATGTACTAGACTCAGAGAAGCTACTAAGATAGACTCTGTGCTCACCTTCATGGCCCCTAGTCCATTGAGTCACATATGTTTGTGATTATAAGTCAAGGCAGAGTGTGATGGCATAAAAAGAGACAGAAATTAAGAACTTCATGAGAGAGGGGTAGCATTTAAAGAGCCATTAGAGAGCTTTCTTTTTTATCAACTTCTGACTTCTGCTTCTGGCTATGATAGAGTAGCAAGGATTAAATTTATCTAATCACCCCAAACTCTAGAAAATTGATGAAGATATAGGAAACAACTGTTTCCCCACAATTAAAAACAGGCATGGAAGGATGTGATCTCTAAGAGAAAAGAAACAAATGAGGAGAGCCCTTGATTTTCCTGGTTTTCTGCGTGGAGTCATATTCCAGACCACGGTTCCAGGAAAGGGATCCCAAGCAGACTACAGTAATCTTGCTGATTTGAGGATGTGGAAATTGGAGTTCAGGCACCCAGCTAGAAGCTGGGCAGCAAAGTTCTAGAGAGGAGAAAGCTGTGCCCAAAAAGAGTTCCAGAAAGCTGCATCTGGCCTCCTGAAGTTGTTGCTGAGTACTAGGGTGAAGCTCCATGATACTGGGCAAAGAAAAACTAGACAGTTGCAAGCTGAACAATTCTCAGAGCTCACACAGGACAGGAGCATTTGAGTTGCGACCAGCCAGAGTGGTGAGAAGTCACTGAAAACCTAGAACATTCAGTGAAGACTTGGTAGATGTCATGCCTTAGCTGTAAGCTAAGCTATCCCTAGAGTGAGGGCTAGTCCAGACCAGTTATAGCAAAGCTTAAAAACAGGCTTCAAAGAGAGCAAGCTGATTTGTAAGTAACCTGGTTGCCTGTTACAACAAAACCCAGCACTCTTTAAAAGAAGACAACAAAATTGAAATCCTCAACTACATAACATCCATAATGTCCAGCATCCAGTCAGAAATTACTAAATATGCCAAGAATCAGGAAAACGGGACCCATAGCCAGAAGAAAAATCAGTCAATAGAAATGGACCCAAAAGTGACAGAGATGATGAAATTAACATAGAGATGTTAAAATGGTTATTATAATTATGTTGAAGTATTTAAAGAAAAATATAAGCATAATGAGGAGAGAAATGGAAGACATAAAAAAGAATCAAGTGGAATTTCTAAAGATGAAAAATATAATATCTAAAAAAATTCGGGTGACCCTCTCAGGTCCCCTCCCTCTTTGGGAGCTTTGTACTCTCACTCAATGAACTTCACTATCACTCAATAAACTTTGCTGCTCACCAAAAAAGTAAAAATAAAAATAACTAAAATAAACTAAAATTTCATTAGATGAAGCTAACAGCAGATTAGGCACTGCAGAAGAAAAGATCATTGACCCAGGAGATACGGCAATATTATCTATCTAAACTAAAGCACAACAGGGGAAAAGACAGAAAAAATGAACAGAACTTAGTGATCTGTGATATGACATCAAGTAGTCTATCATGAGTAATTTAAAAGGGAGAGGAGGGCGTTGGTTGGAGAGAAACAGAAAATATGTTGGGAGAAAAGATATCTGAACATTTTCTAAATTTGCTGAAATGCTGAAAACTATAAACCCACAGATCCAAGAACTTCAGTAAATCCCAATTAGAATAAACATAAAAACCCTACACCAAGGTACATTGTAATCAAATTACTGAAAACCAGTAATAACAAGAAAATCTTAAAAGCAAAGAGAGAAAAAACCATGTTACTTACAGAGGAACAACGGTAAGAATTAAAAGACTTCTGGGGCAACTGGGTGACTCAGTTGTTTAAGTGTCCGACTCTTGATTTAGGCCCAGGTCATAATCTCAGGGTCATGGGATCAATGCCCATGGGATCATGACCAATATGGGTACTGGGCTCCATGCTGAGCTTGAAGTCTGCTTGAGATTCTCTATCTCCCTCTCCCTCTGCCCCTCTCCACACTTGTGCTCTCTCTAAATAGACAGAGTAGATAGATAGATGATAGATAGATAGATAGATGATAGATAGATAGATAGATAGATAGATAGATAATTGATTGATAGATAGATAGAATCTTAAAAAAAAAAAAGACTTCTCATCAGAAACTATGCAAGCCAAGAGACAATGGAACCTCTCTTAAGCACTGACAGAAAAAGTTCTCAACCTAAAATTTTAGGTTTCTAGCCACAATATCCTTTAAACAATGAAGAAGAAATAAAACCTTTTTCAGAAAAACAAAACCTGAGAGAATGTGTCACCAGCAGATCTTCACTATAAGAAATAGTAAAGGAAATTCTTCAGGTGAAAGGAAAATTATCCTGGATGGAAACTTGAATCTATGCAAAATAATAAACACATGAATAAATATAAAGGTCTTCTTTCACCTCATTTGTCAATTTCTTTAAAAGATAAAAAAAAATATTAACAGTGTATGCTGGAGTTTACAATGTATGGAATAGCAAAATGTATGCCAACAATAGCACAAAAAGGACAGAATGGGGAATGGAAATGTACTGCTGGTACAAGTTTCTTATGTGATCTCTTGTAGTGGATTTCTCTTGGGTCAACTCAGCTAAGCTATTCTGGGAACTCTGTTTCCCAGAATTCCTCTCCCTATATAGTTCCAAGTTAGTGTGGGACACAGAAGACATTTTGTGCAACATCTGGAAGGTGGAATAAAGCAATTGCACTTGCTTTTCTTCCCCCCCCCCCCACTCGAAATGTTGGTACAGGAACTTCAGGCACAGTTCACACACTCTATCACTTAACTGCTGGGTCACCATGTCATCATGAGGCAGGAGTTGGGCTGACAGCTCCTCTACCTCCTACTGGATTGTTCTTCAAGTTTCTCTGATCCCTAGACTAGGTCTGTTTAGCTAAATAAAGAAAAGCCCCAGTTTCTCCTACAGGTCATTCACATCATTGAAGTTGGTGTCTTAGAAGGGATGAGAGATGATAATATGGGTGCTGGTTTGTTCCTGCTCTCACCCACTCTTTCCCCACATTAAATCCATCTCCCCTTCCCAACTTCCTACCCTTCAGTCAGTGGTATACCAGCACCAGATACAAAGAAAATGGCCTTTTATAAACTGTTTAGCCAGCTCCCTATAATTATATAGGGATAATATAATAATAATAAATAATAAATAATAAATCCCATGTTCTAGATCATTACCAGTGGTTCTGTTTTTCTGATCAGACCCTAATATATATGTGAAGTGGCATGATATTATGCAAATATGATGTGATAAGGTAAGGAGCATTTAATTAACCCTAAGCATACACTAAAAAAAAAATAGAACAAAAAGAGCACCTGGGTGGCTCAGTCAGTTAAGCGTCTGCTTCGGCTCAGGTCATGATCTCAGAATCCTGGGATGGAGCCCCGCGTCAGGCTCCCTGCTCAGTGGGGAGTCTGCTTCTCCTTCTCCCTCTGCCCCTCCTCCCCCCGCTCATGCGCTCTCTCTCTCTCTCTCTCAAATAAATAAAAATCCTTTTAAAAAATAGAACAAAGAGTGAAAACAAAATGGAATAATAAAAAATAATAATAAAAGAAGCCAGGCAAAGGAAAATTAAGGAATCAAAGAAGAGATGGGACAAATAGAGAGCAAGTAGCAAGGTAGTAGATTTTTTAAATAATTTATTTAATTTTATTTAGATGAGCATCCTTTTCCATCATAATTTTTTATCAGATTTTTTATTTTAATTCCAGTATAATTACTATACTGTGTTATATTAGTCTCAGGTGAACAATATAGTGATTCAACAACTCTGCATTACTCAGTGCTCATCAGGACAAGTGCACTCCTTAATCCCTATCTCTCCCATCCCCCCCACCTCCCCTCTGGCAACCATTAGTTTGTTCTCTATAGTTAAGAGTCTGTTTGCTTCTCTCTCTCTCTTTTTTCCCTTTGCTTGTTTTGTTTCTTAAATTCCACGTATGTGTGAAATCATTTGGCATTTGTCTTCTCTGACTGAACGATTTTGCTTAGCATTATAAGAAAGTAGATTTAAACCCCACCTTATTGATAATTACATTAAATGTAAACTGTCTAAACAGTCCAATTTAAAGACAGAGATGGGCAGACTGGATTTTAAAAGCAAGGCTCAATTACACGCTGCCTATGATAAATCCACTTTTAATAGAAAGAGAAGTTAAAAGTAAGAAGATGAGAAAACATATAGTCAGAAAACACTAATCGTAAGAAAACTGGCTATATTAACATCAAAGTAGACTTCAGAACAAGGGATATGACCAGAGATTAAGATGTATTAATGAGAATGGAGAAATAAATAAACCCACAGGAGAAATAAACAAACCCACAACTAGGGTTGGAAGTTTTAACACTCCCATAATTGACAGGACACGTAGGCAGAAAGTCAGCAAGGATAAAGAAAACTTGAACAACCCTGTCGACTGACTGACTTCCCTAATTGACATTTAGAGACCACCCCACCCCACCATGGAGGAGCCATTATCAAGGGCACACCGAGACACACCAGACGCTGGCCCATGAAACGAGTCTCAGTACATTTCAAAGGACTGAAATCACTACACTGATTCTGGAGAGGAAAAAAATGATAAGGGGGTGCCCAAGTGTTTTGTTTTTGTTTTTTTTTTTCAGCAAAAAGGTAGAGAAGAGGAACTTTCTATGTAATACACGAGTCATCAGCTGTTGCTCACAAGTGACGGCAGTGGATTACTGCCGCGTGTCTTTAAAGGTAACTCCTTTCAAACCAGGCCATGAGTCAGGAGGGACGCCCAGGCCAGCAGAGCATGTTGTTGAACGTCTGGACAACTTTTCAAAGGGAGAGTGCTGGTCATGGTGGCTTGAGCCGAGAAACAGGGCTGTAGATAGCTGGTGGCCTGAGCTCCAGGGATCAATCCGTCTCCTCCGTTTCCTCCTGCCTGTCCCACAGGCATGTCTGTGGGTCCCAAACCAAGCCAACCGCAGATTCCCAGGCCCTCCTCTTTAGCGCTCCTTCTCAACACTGCCGCCTCTCCCGAATTACCCATCTCAGTTAACAGCACCACTGAGAAACTCGCAGATAGCCCCAGTTTTGCTTTCTGAGGTTTCAGCTATCAGCAGTCAGTTGTGGTCCAGAAGCAGGTGACGCTCCTTCTGATGTTTTATCAGAAGGTCGGCAGTCGCCTAAAGCTATGTCACATGCCTACAGCGCTCACCTCGTTTCATCTCATCACGCAGGCATTTTCTCATCTCACGTCATCCCAAGAAGGGTGAGGACAGCACGATCAGGTATTTTCCAGGAGACAGACCACATTCCTGTAACTTTCATTTCAGTATCTTGTTATGACCGTTCTATTTTATTATTGGCCTTGCTAATCTCTTACTCTGCCTAATTTATTTATTTATTTATTTATTTTAAAGATTTCACCCATTTATTTGACAGAGACAGCCACCGAGAGAGGGAACACAAGCAGGGGGAGCGGGAGAGGAAGAAGCAGGCCTCCGGTGGAGGAGCCTGATGTGGGGCTCGATCCCAGAACGCCGGGATCACGCCCTGAGCCGAAGGCAGACGCCTCAACCACTGTGCCACCCAGGCGCCCCTACTCTGCCTAATTTATAAGCTCGACTTTATCATTAGTATGTATGTCTAGGAAAAAAACTTAGTATGTACAGGGTTCGGTTCTATCCCTGGGTTCAGGCATCCACTGGAGGTCTTGGGACAGACTCTTTCTCTCGCACTGATCTCTCAAACATGTTGTTTCTCCCCCTCCCCCCACCACTGCCAATCCAAGGCCCCTTCTCATCCCTCACCTTGTTCTCCCACACCCTCTAACTTGCCCCACGACCTCTGCCTTATTCTGCTCCCGTCTGCGCTATGCCCTGCACACGAAGGGAGGCTCAACTTTCTTGTTTTGCATGTTTTAAAAATCACACAATAATACATTTCTCACAAGAAAATATTTAATTCAGGCAAGCAAACCCAACATAAATCATTTAATAAACAGAAGTAAAATACCATCACCCGGTGATAACCACTGTTAATATTTTGGATAAACACTCTTCCAATGCTTTTCTAAACACTCTTTTGTATTCTTTATAAAATAGGATTGTTCTAGACTACTAGGGTGACCGGGAGCACCAGAACACCCGTTTTTGCACTGAAGGTCCTGCATCATGGGAAAGCACTCAGTCCTGGGCAAACCGAGAGAGTTGTCACCCTGCCGTTTTTTTGTTCCAAAGTTACTAATAGACAGCTATTGTTCATTTCAACAACTGTGGGGATACCAGCAGGTATAAATGTCATGATGTCTTTTAAAGGTAAAAATGCACTCACTTCCGCTTACCCTCCTTTGATACACCCCAAGCTCCCAAGTGGAGGAAGGATGTATACCAGGAAATGCATGAGGAGAGCCATTGGTTCAAGGGAGAAATCGTACCAGAATTTCTATTTATATGTATTCTCCTTATCTCATGTTTTATGTTTTCCTGTTGGGAAAACTGGACAGCCACATGCAGAAAAATGAAACTGGACCACTATCTTACAGCACGCACAGAAACAAACTCCAAGTGGATTAAAGACTTGAACGTAAGACCTGAAACCATGAAACTCCTAGAAGAAAAAACAGCCAGTGAGCTCCTTCACATCAGTCTGGGTGATAATTTTGGGGGGAATTTGACACTAAAAGCAAAGGCAACAAAAGCAAAAATAAACAAGTGGGACTACATCAAACTAAAAAGCCTTTACACAGCAAAGGAAACCATCATCAAAATGAAAAGGCAACCTACTGAACGGGAGAATATATTTGCAAACCATATGTCTGATAAGGGATTAATACCCAAAATCTCATACAATTCAAGAGGGGGAAAAAAAAAGCAAAACAATCCAATTAAACGTTTCTCTCTGTGTGTATCTTACAATGTGCATGATGTATTTGCATGGTAGTACGTGTAATTTTTTTTATAAATTAATGTCCATTTAATGGATATTTTTTTTCTTTCTTTCAAACATGATCCTTGAAGTTGGGGATACTGGCCTAACTGATAAAATATTAGCTCTTTCACAGTCCTGGAATAGTCAGCATAGTGAAGGCTCGGCTTCCTCCCCCTCCCCGCAGCTCCACCTGCCACCTAGTGCACCCCCCAGCGAGCCCTACCAAACCCCGTATGTTCCCCCCTCCAAGCCAATTCACAAGCTCTGCCCTCCGCCAGCGTTTCTAGGCGCCCCACCCCCTGCACCTCCCGGCAGAAACACATGAACCTGCGACTCCACACCCAGAACCAGTGACATCTCTACCAGGAATCCTTGCTGGACGCACACCCCCACCCAGGCCGGGCGCCCCTCCTCCTTGTTCCCATGGCACCCTGAGCTTTCCTGCACAACACTGACCACATGACCGTAATTGCCGGTTTATGCATTTGTGACCTCCTCAAGGTTGGGGATTGCCCTTCAGATCCGAACCCCCAGTCGCTGCCCAGCCCAGGGTCTGCCACAACACCTGTCTCCTCGTCAATGATGAGAAAAAAGGAACAATAGCAGCACACGTGAATATCGCACCTTGTAACCGCCCGGCACTGGTTTAAGAACTTCGTACACGTTAACACACCGAACGCGAAACCCACCCCGCAAGGCAGGTATGTGGTGTCCGTTCCACAGATGAAGAAAGAGAGGCACAGAGAAAGCAAGCAACCTGCTGCAGTCACAGACTAGTCATTGGCAGAGCCAGGGTTTGAACCCAAGCGAATCGGCTTCAGCATCCATGCTAGCGATCACCAGGCGAACCGCTCAGTGAAAGAATGAACAAGCAGAGAGAGGAAGGAAGGAACACACGAGCGAACAGGTACGCAGAGGAACGAGGAAATGAAGGGCATCAGGAGACCGTGCCCGGCCTGCTTTGCAGACACCAACCGGCTGCTCTATCTGTAAGACGCCCTTGTGATTTTTCCAAATGTTGGTTGGTGCTTAAGAAGGCGCGAAATGCTGGGCTCCTCCCTCCTCACTCTTTTCCTGGCCCCAACCAATCTTTCCTGTCCTCCGTATTTCCTCCGTAACAGGGTGAAGAGCGCCTGAACCGTAAGATCATCAAGGGTTAGAGCTATAGGTGCGGTCCAACTTTTCATTGTGTAGATGGAAAAACTGAGACCCAGAGAGGCCAAGCAACTTGACCGAGGTCACACAGCAAGCTAGGGGCAGAGTGGAGAGTGGGCCTAGCCTCCTGGTTTCTATTCTGTGTCTCTTTACTAACCGGCCTCTGTTCATTGCTTTAGACTTGTCAGGCAGCCAAGCCTGCTGGGTGTCAGGCCAGGGAAAGACAAACAGCCTGTTCTAGTCCTTTCTGCATCCCAGGAGGAGTCTGTTTACCATGATAACAGCCTTCTTATCTCAGCCAGGTCTCTGGTTTCTTGTCAGACAGTGCAGGGGCTTAAGGTCTGAGGCTGACAAGACCAGCCTCCCTGGGACCCTGGCATGCTCCCTGGAAGCCTGACTGGGGGAGGGGGGAGGCATGTGGGGCGGAGGCTCCCCTGCCGGTGAAGGCCACCGCGAGACCAGGACCCCTATGCTCAGACACTGGCTTTCCGTGATGCCAGGGGAGGGACTCCACGGAGGCCGGCCAGCTGCGGGAAGCGCTCAGGATAGGCCGCATCGCCTCCACCTTGCAGAAGAGGAAGCTGAGGCCCAGAGAGGGGCGTCCTTCGCTGAGGTCCCACGGCACGTAGGTGACATGGCATGTCGAGGGCAGAGCCGTGACTTCGCTTCTCCCTGCCTCCCAAGCCTGGGTGCTCTCCTCCGCGGGAGGCTGTAAAATGATGACGGTGAAGACAGACTCTGTCTTTAGTGCGTTCTGCGTGACCGGTCTCCTGTGTGTCTGGACACTTCCCTCGGCTGGTTCCTCCCCATCCTGGACACCAGCTCGTGGGCCCTCACCTGCAGTCAGCTGGCATGAGCCCTAGGCTGGTCCGGGGCTCTGTCCTGGAAGCCACGGCAGCCGGTGCTTCGAGGAGACGGGAGCTGACCCTCCAGCCCCCAAGCACTGACATGTTTGTTGATTGAACAAATAACTGAGTAAAAGTCATTACTTGCCAGATAACCTTTAGCTCTGTCTCACGCAGGTGGCATCCCGAAGGCAACAGCCCACTTTTAAGCCGTTGTCCCTGCTCCACCCACTTCCCCCTACAATCCCACTGACCTTCACCCACCACCTCACTGCTCAGATCAGCGGCATCAGGATCACCACGAGCTGATTAAAAATGCAGAGTGCTGGGCGCGCCTGGGTGGCTCAGTCGGTTAAGCGTCTGCCTTCAGCTCAGGTCAGGATCTCAGGGTCCTGGGATCGAGTCCTGTGTCGGGCTCCCTGCTCAGCGAGGAGTCTGCTCCTCCTCCCTGCCTGTGCTCTCTCTCTCTCTCTCTCTCTCTCAAACAAATAAAAAACCTTAAAAATAAAATGCAGACTCCTGGCACTCAGCCAAGAGGCTGATAAACGTTAGGTGTCATCAAGCACTATCGTATTTGAACTTTCTACAAACCCTATTGGCGGCTGTGTCAACATCCCTCTTACTACAGAGGAAGCTGGGGTTCTGGGAGGGGGGATAACTTTCTCCAGGTTGAACAGCCAGGGAATGAGACAGGTGGGCTTCAGATCTAGGGTCTGTCTCTCTCTAGAGCTGATGAAAATGAACACAGGTGCTCTGTGCAGCGGGAGGAGGTGGACAGCCTACATTTATTGAGCACGCTCTGCGTGCGAAACCCTTGATCTGGTTCCTCTCCCGTTACCATCCTGACCCGCTTCTAAAGCAGGGGGTTTTACGTTCTCATTGTACAGGTGAGAACACAAGGCTTGGGGATTGGAGGGGACTTGCCCAAGGTCCACAGCTGGGAAACAGCAGAAATAGGATGGAATTCAGCTCTCTCTGCCTGATGTCAAAGCCACAGTCTCTTCCCGGCCCAGCTAAGAGAAGGCCGTGGACACGGCCTGTCAGGGTTTGCTGAGTCACTGCTCGGGTTCCTGCCCGTCCAATCGGCCACCGGAGAGAGTCTGTGGCCCTGGGTCATAATCCGCACTTCCTTCCCTTTCCTAACCCTCAGCCTTTGGCTTAATCATGATCCAATCCGACCAAGCAAAACAAGCAGAAACACATGCCGATCAATGGGTCACCAACATGTGACATCACTCCCCAATGATTTTTATCGGCTGGCAGGTGCCAAGAATTCCGGAGATGGCCTTGGTGCGTTCCTAACCTTCTCGCTGCAGGTCCTGCTCTCCCTGATCCCAGACGCAAAGCTCTGCAGCGGGCTGGGGGCCAAGGGAACCCCTATGCCCTGTCGATGGACACAGGAAAGTGGGACCATTCCCGGGCCACCTCTGTCCCTCCGGCTGTGAGATCTTGGCAGATTTCTACCTCTCTGAGCCTCAGCTTCTCCATCTCTGAAATGGGTGGCTGATAATCCAACCCTCCAGGCTGTGGGGAGTATGAGGGGCTCTTAGAAGTGGCTGGGGTCTCCAAGTTCTCTCTGTCTGGATGCAAACACAGCCAGGGGCTGTCAGATAGGTTGGCCGGGTACGCAGGCATGGATTTGCTTGAGCGGCTGTCGGGGGGAAGAGGTCATGTGCTGGAAAAGGAGGGACAATGGGGTTGGTGTATGTGACCTGGGAAAAGAGGTTCCCGGGGCAGGGGCAGACCGTGCTGTTCACAGGGACCAAGGCGTGAAGGTAATAGTAAGAGCAACCCTTCCCCTCCTTCTGCCAAGAACACAGCTCCGTGGGGGAATGGGGGATGGGGGAGCTTTGGGAAACAGCTCTGGGCATGAATTTCCACATTCCTGCAGACAGCACTGGCCAGGCCCCTTAAGTGACTTCAAGGACAAAAGATATAGAGAGGGAGAGGAGTAGCCAAAAGAAAGGATGAATGGACAGATGGGCTACTGGTGAAGGGAGCGGGGTTGAGCACTCAGGACTCCCGGGCTCCTGGGCAGGGTTCTGCAGGGTCCAGACACTCCAAGGAGCAGCTGGCAGCTAGACCAACTGCGATCTGAGTGGGCGCTATTAACGTGAGCCCGTTTATACACCAGGCAGAAGAGACAGGTTCCAGACAGAGGAGGGAGGGACAGGCCCCTGGAGACACAGCCGGCCAAGCCGGGACTGCAGGCTGTGAGCTCTGCGCCCTGCTCTCACCCCACCTCCCCTCTCCCAGACCTGGACGCAGGGCAAAAGGCATGCCCAGGGGACCCCCAAGAAAGTCCTTATAAAGTGAAAACTTCGTATGAGTCAGCCAGAGCCCAGAAGTCCAGCTCATTCATGGCAAAGGTATTTTCTTTTCGGTTCTATTCTGCAAAGTCTCTCACTGGCCTGCGGTGAAGTCATCGCTGGTAGACACTCTGCCTTGCGGTGGATTTCCTCTGAACTTTTTATTTCTGTTTAACCCGCCAGACCTCGAGGGAAACTGGCAGCCTACAGCAGTGCAAAGGGCACTGACTGAGTCAGAGGCCTGAGTTCAAGCCCCAGCTCTGCCGCCTTCCAGCCGCAGGACGATGACCAAGGCGAGTCCCATCTCTGGACCTCAGTTTCTCCATTTGTAAAACGAAGACACTACGACCAGGACTGTAAAGAAATTCACAGCACTACACAATCCTTCAACCAACAGATATTTATCAAGGGCTTTCTATGTGTCAAGCACTGTGCTGGGCACAATGGAGATTGTGGTAAGGACACACACATGCAGAGAGACACACATTCGCTCTTACACACACACACACACACACACACACACACACACACACACGAATCAAATGGTTCCATAAACGAATATTAAAATGCAGCCGTGATTAGCTCCGAGCTCTATGGTGGTCCACGAGCCCGTCCTGGGGGATGAACCCAGCCTGGGGTGGGCAGGAGCGGGACAGGAAAGACTCCCCGAAGGAGTGACAACAGAGTGGAAGATGGGAGATATGCCAGGCAGGGAGAAGCTGTGAGCGAGCCCCTTGCAGAGAAGCAGAACCGCGGCCTGTCCCATGGAGAATGGCAGAGTGCCTTGAGCACAGGGGTGAGGGGTGAAGGGAATATGGACATCACGGGGCTGCAGGCGCAGGAAGGTGGGAATCAGGACGAAACTGCAGCCCCTGAGGGCAGTTTCCAGCTCCAATATTCCAGGCCAGCTGCTCCCCGGTGTCTCCGAGTGGCTTTGCAGGGAACAGTATGAAACGTCAATGGATCAAACTTAATTTGGGGCTAAATCATGCACCCAATGATGGTGTGGACAAAAGGCAGTAGGTAGGGAAAGCCTTGTAACTGAAAATACTCTCTCCCTTACTTAAATTATTTTGTGATTTGAAAGAACACTAGCATGATTTGATTTTGTGATAGAAAACCTCAGCCCAGTATATAGAACAGCAGTTTTCCACAGGAGTCCTCTAGGAGCCCAGCTAACTCAGCACCTGCCTTCCCCAGGACACAGCCTGCAAGGGGCCACCAGGAGGTGGCTAAGGAGGGGCAGAAGGATAGCCTTGGGTGGCTGCCCGAAGTAGACCACACTGGTGATGATTCCCCTGATTTCATTCTGAGAGCATAAGAAAATTCACATCCAGGATCCTGGCAATACTTGTCTTATAAAGAATACGCTGCTTAGAAGGAAACATATGGGGGTAAGCCCCTTGACATTGGTCTTGACAATGATTTTTTTTTTTTTTTGGATTTGACACCAAAAAACAAAGGCAACAGAAAACAAGAATAAACACAGAGGACGACATCAAACTAAAAGAGTTCTGCAGAGCAAAGGAAACCACCAGGGAAATGAAAGGCAAACCCACGGAGCAGGAGAAACTATCTATCTGTAAGTCATACACCTGACAAGGGTTAATATCTAAAATGTACAAAGAACTCACACAACTGAATAGCCAAAAATCCCCAAACCATCCAATGAAAAAATGGGCAGAGGAACTGGCTTGACATTTTCCCAGAGAAGACATCCAGATAGCCAACAGGTCCATGAAAAGGTGCTTGGCGTCACTCATCATCAGGGAAATGCAAATCAAAACCACAATGAGCTACCACCTCGCACCTGTCAGGGATGGCTACTATCAAAAGGACAAGAGATAATAAGTATTGGCCAGGATGTGGAGAAAGGGACCCCTTGCACTGTGTTGGCTGGAATGCGCATTGGAGCAGCCATTATGGAAAACAGAGGGAGATTTTTCAAAACACTAGAAATAGAACTACCCTACAATCCAGCAATTCCACTTCTGGGTATTTACCCAAAGGAAATGAAAATAGGATCTCAAAGAGAGCTCTCCCATGTTCATCGCAGCCTTATTCATAGGAGCCAAGATGTGGAGACAACCCAAGGGGCCATCAACAGTTGAGTGGATAAGAAGATGCGGTGTCTGTATATATATATATACAACGAGAAAGAAGGAAAGCCCACCATTTGCAACACGGATGGACCTTGAGGGCATTATGCTACGTGAAACAAGCCAAACAAGGAAGGACAAACATTGCCTGCTATCCCTTATATGTGAAGTCTAAAAAGAAAAAGTCAAGCTCAGAGAAACAGAGAGGAGAAAAGTAGTTGCCAGGTGTTCAGGGGCGAGGGAAATAGAAGGAGGTTGGTAACACGGTAGATACTCTGAGCTCTAAGATGAATGACGTGTGAGAATCTAGTGTGCAACATGGTGAATGTAATTGATGACCCCGGACCGTATAATTGAGATTCGCTAAGAGAGTAGAACTTAAATATTCTCACAACACACACACACACACACACACACACACACGCACTTAGCAACGCAAGTGTTAATTAACTGGCTGGGAGAAATCCTACATATATCAAACCATCACATTACACACTTTAAATATCTTATCACTTTATTTAATAAGGCTGAAAAACAATCTGCCGAATAGTGACCTCGCGTTGGGCAGGCTTTGACACCTAGTGCCTGTCGTCTTGGCCCAGGGAGGATCACCAAGAAAGCCAAGGCCATCTGCTTCCCCCTGGTATTCCCAGTCTGGCATTTAGCACAGGGAGGCCAGGGCTGAAATTACTCGATCCACTTCGTGAATATTAAATACTGAACTCTCTAGAATTTTTATGGCTGTCTTTAAGATCGCGGTGGTTTTACGGGAAGGGTGATGTCGATAACTCAGGTCTCTCTAAAAAGTGTTGAACTACAGGGGTAGAGATGAAGACATTTCTCCCTCCTCAATATATTTTCTTGAAACAAGCATGGTCATCCGATGTCATTCCTTCTAGAGGCAGAGAGATGGAGGAAGAAAAGCAAAGCAAAGCAGATGTAATCACGCATCCCTGAGCGTCCTCACTGTGCCCAGTCCTGCGCATAGTCTGGGTTACCCAGAGAATAGCAAGTCACGCATCCAAGTTCTGAGACAATAGTAAGATAGGACAGGTGCACAGACGAGGGCTCCAAGCATGACAGAAGCAATCGAGAGTGGAGAAAGACTCTGGGCAGGGCACATGGTCCACAGATGACCATCTGGACCCAGGTGACCTGACTTCCAACCCTTGTTCTCCTGTTCTGTCCTTTGGGCAAGTTCCCACCCTGCTCTGAGCCTTAGTTTTCTTGGCTGTGAAATGGGTCACCAATAGGTGTGGGTACTGAGTGAGAGGAGGTATGCAAAGAATTCCGTCCCCAGTGCAGTCCTCAGGGGTGGAGACGTGAATGTGGGCCGTGGGCATCTGGGGAGGTTTCCACTGTGGGGTTGGCACAAGTCCTTAGAAGCAAGGGCAGGACTGAACAGGAGGTGCCTAGTGCCCACTTCGACATCCACAAGTAAGGCCGGTTCGTTGGTCCTCGGTGATGGTGGCGGAGGTGGCTACTCCCTTTGAAGAGTGATTTATTTTGAATGAGAGCTGATCATAAACTTAGCCACTTCCTGCCTCAGTTTATTCAAACTTCAGCCAAGCCCTGGTTGAAATAAAGGTCACCAGGAAATGATTTCACTCCCATTAGCTTCATGTTTCACTGAAACCCATAAAGCAATTCATGCACCATTAGGGACTGGTAAAAGCAGCTAACTAAGGCCCTCTTAGCACGGCGAACACTGGCCCGAGACTGCCCTCGAACCAAGGAAGAAACTGGTGGGCAGATGCTGGGGGGAGATCCGGCCAACGCGCGCACTCAGTTGCAGCAAGAAGCAGTCAAAGGCAAAACTGAACCCGTTGCAGGGACCCCCATCGTCTTCGCCTGGTGCTTAGAATCACGGACAGCTGCTGAAAGGGGCACAGATGTTGCCGTCTGGCAGCTCTTACCAGCAACCCTCCTGTTCCAAGATGGACAGAAATTTGACAATAGTGATCGGAAG